>NC_074673.1:33378356-33703981 GCF_029448725.1 Salvelinus fontinalis | reverse complement strand
AAGGGTCTGAATACTTATGTAAATAAAGTATTTCTGTTTTTATGTCATTATGGGGTATCGTATGTAGATTGATGAGGGGAAAAAATATTTCATCCATTTTAGGCTATAACGTAACAAAATGTGGAAAAAGTCAAGGGGTCTGAATACTTTCCGAATGCACTGTACATACTTTATAAATTCAGCAGAATATACAATGGTTAAACAATTCAGATTTTAAAGCACAAAAAACATGTAAAATACTGTAGGTAAACTAACCATTACATTATTAACTAACAATGCCAAAGGGACATTAAAGGGAAAATCCACACAAAAACAATTTTTGTATTTTTTTCATTAGTCCACTGTTGATACAGTCCCAAAATGTTTTGTATATCAGCAGTCAAGTTTTCCAAGATTAAAAACATATATATATTTCACCTTTATTTAACCAGGTAGGCTAGTTGAGAACAAGGTCTCATTTACAACTGCGACTTGGCCAAGATAAAGCAAAGCAGTTCGACACATACAACAACACAGGGTTACACATGGAATAAACAAACATACAGTCAATAATACAGTAGAAAAAGTCTATATACAATGTGTGCAAATGAGGTAAGATAGGGAGGTAAGGCAATAAATAGGCCATAGTGGCGAAGTAATTACAATATACCAATTAAACACTGGAGTGATAGATGTGCAGAAGATGAATGTGCTAATAGAGATACTGGGGTGCAAAGGAGCAAGATAAATAAATAAATACAGTATGGGGATGAGGTAGTTGGATGGGCTATTTACAGGTGGGCTATGTACAGGTGCAGTGATCTGTGAGCTGCTCTGACAGCTGGTGCTTAAAGCTAGTGCGGGAGATATGTGTCTCCAGCGTCAGTGATTTTTGCAGGTCTTTCCAGTCATTGGCAGCAGAGAACTGGAATGAAAGGTCGCCAAAGGGGGAATTGGCATTGGGGGTGACCAGTGAGAAATACCTGCTGGAGCGCGTGCTACGGGTGGGTGCTGCTATGGTGACCAGTGAGCTGAGTTATGGCGGGGCTTTACCTAGCAAAGCCTTGTAGATGACCTGGAGCCAGTGGGTTTGGCGACGAGTATGAAGCGAGGGCCAGCCAACGAGAGCAGTGGTGGGTAGTATATGGGGCTTTGGTGACAAAACGGATGGCACTGTGATAGACTGCATCCAATTTGTTGAGTAGAGTGTTGGAGGCTATTTTGTAAATGACATCGTCAAAGTCGAGGATCAGTAGGATAGTCAGTTTTACGAGGGTATGTTTGGCAGCATGAGTGAAGGATGCTTTGTTGCGAAAAATGAAGCGGATTCTAGATTTAATTTTGGATTGGAGATGCTTAATGTGAGACTGGAAGGAGAGTTTACAGTCTAAACAGACACCTAGGTATTTGTAGTTGTCCACATATTCTAAGTCAGAACCGTCCAGAGTAGTGATGCTGGATGGGCGGGCAGGTGCGGGCAGCGATCGGTTGAAGAGCATGCATTTAGTTTTACTTGCATTTAAGAGCAGTTGGAGGCCAAGTAAGGAGAGTTGTATGGCAATGAAGCTCGTCTGGAGGTTAGTTAACATAGTGTCCAAAGAAGGGCCAGAAGTATACGGAATGGTGTCGTCTGCGTAGAGGTGAATCAGAGAATCACCAGCAGCAAGAGCGACATCATTGATGTATACAGAGAAGAAAGTCAGCTTGAGAATTGAACCCTGTGGCACCCCCATAGAGACTGCCAGAGGTCCGGACAACAGGCCCTCCGATTTGACACACTGAACTCTGTCTGAGAAGTAGTTGGTGAACCAGGCGAGGCAGTCATTTGAGAAACCAAGGCTGTTGAGTCTGCAGATAAGAATGTGGTGATTGACAGAGCCGAAAGCCTTGGCCAGGTCGATGAATGCGGCTGCACAGTATTGTCTCTTATCGATGGCGGTTATGATATTGTTTAGGACCTTGAGCGTGGCTGAGGTGCACCCATGACCAGCTCTGAAACCAGATTGCAAGCAGAGAAGGTGGGTGTAACAGTCCTGACCTATTTATGTTAGTTTTTATGTGTTTTTGGTCAGGGCATGTGTTTTGGGTGGGCAGTCTATGTTACCTGTTTCTATGTTGGTTTCGGTTTGCCTGGTATGGCTCTTGATTAGAGGCAGGTGGTTTGCATTTTCCTCTAATCAAGAGTCATATTTAGGTAGGGCATTATCACTGTGTGTTTGTGGGTGATTGTCTCCTGTGTTCGTGTCAATGTTTGCACCATACGGGACTGTATACGGTTTGTTCATTTCATGTAGTCTGTTCCTGTTCATTTCGTTCTTCACGTTGTATGTAAGTTCGTCGTTCAGGTCTGTCTACTTTCGTTTTGTTATTTTGTATCATTTTCAAGTATAGTTCGTTTTCTGTCTACGTCGTGTTTGTTATTTTGTCGTGTCTTCAATAAATCATTATGTCTTCACAATCCGCTGCGCCTTGGTTCCCTCAATACTCCTCCTTCTCCGAAAATGGAGAGGAGGAGGAACATCGTTACAGAACCACCCACCAACCCAGAGCCAAGCAGCGGAGTCAAAGGAGAAAGGGACAGGAGAAGAAGGAGCAATGGACATGGGACGATGTGTTGGATGGAAAGGGTGTCTACACATGGGAGGAGATCCTAGCTGGTAGAGATCGCCTCCCATGGGAACAGTTGGAGGCACTGCGGAGAGCAGAGGCTACCGGAGAGAGGAACCGGAGCTATGAGGGAACGCGTCTGGCACGGAAGCCGAAAAAGCCCGTGAGTAACTCCCAAAAATTTCTTGGGGGGGGGCTAAAGGGTAGTGGGCCAAGGGCAGGTAGGAGACCTGCGCCCACTTCCCGGGCTTACCGTGGAGAGCGGGAGTACGGGCAGGCGCCGTGTTACGCAGTAGAGCGCACGGTGTCTCCTGTACGAGTGCATAGCCCGGTGCGGGTTATTCCACCTCCCCGCACTGGGAGGGCTAGATTGGGCATTGAGCCAGGTGTCATGAGGCCGGCTCAACGCGTCTGGTCTCCAGTGCGTCTCCTCGGGCCGGCATACATGGCACCTGCCTTACGCATGGTTTCCCCGGTTCGCCTACATAGGCCGGTGCGGGTTATTCCACCTCACCGCACTGGTCGGGCAACCGGGAGCATTCAACCAGGTAAGGTTGGGCAGGTTCAATGCTCAAGAGTGCCAGTACGCCTCCACGGTCCGGTATTTCCGGCACCACCTCCCCGCCCCAGCCTAGTACCTACAGTGTCTACACTATGCACTAGGCTACCAGTGCGTATCCTGAGCCCTGTTCCTCCTCCACGCACTCTCCCTGTGGTGCGTGTATTTAGCCCGGTGCCTCCAGTTCCGGGCCCACGCACTAAGCTACCAGTGCGTCTCCAGAGCCCTGTACACACTGTATATTCTCCCCCTACTAATCCTGATGTGCTTGTCCTCAGCCCGGCGTCACCAGTGCCGGTACCACGCATCAGGGATAGAGTAGGCTTTGAGAATACAGTGTGCCCTGTCCCTGCTCCCCGCACTAGTAGGAAGGTGCTTGTCAGTAGCACGGTGCCTCCAGTTCCGGCACCACGCACCAGGTCTACAGTGCGCCATATCCGGCCAGAGCCATCCGTCTCCCCAGCGCCATCTGAGCCATCCGTCTCCCCAGCGCCATCTGAGCCATCCGTCTCTCCAGCGCCATCTGAGCCATCCGTCTCCCCAGCGCCATCTGAGCCATCCGTCTGCCAGGAGCCTGCAAAGCCGCCCGTCTGCCATGAGCCTGCAAAGCCGCCCGTCTGCCATGTGCCTACAGAGCCGTCAGCCAGACAGGAGCCGCTAGAGCCATCAGCCAGACAGGAGCCGCTAGAGCCGTCAGACAGACAGGATCTGCCAGAGCCGCCAACCAGACAGGATCTGCCAGAGCCGCCAACCAGACAGGATCTGCCAGAGCCGCCAACCAGACAGGATCTGCCAGAGCCGCCAACCAGACAGGATCTGCCAGAGCCGTCAGTGAGCCATGAGCAGCCAGAGCCGTCAGTGAGCCATGAGCAGCCAGAGCCGTCAGTGAGCCATGAGCAGCCAGAGCCGTCAAAGAGCCATGAGCAGCCAGAGCCGTCAGTGAGCCATGAGCAGCCAGAGCCGTCAGAGAGCCATGAGCAGCCAGAGCCGTCAGAGCTCGGTGCTGCCCCTTGTCCCGGTGCTGCCCCTTGTCCCGGTGCTGCCCCTTGTCCCGGTGCTGCCCCTTGTCCCGGTGCTGCCCCTTGTCCCGGTGCTGCCCCTTGTCCCGGTGCTGCCCCTTGTCCCGGTGCTGCCCCTTGTCTCGGTGCTGCCCCTTGTCTCGGTGCTGCCCCTTATTCCAGTGATGGTCCTTATCCTGGTGCTGCCCCTTGTTTTTGTGCTGCCCCTTGTCCCGGTGCTACCCCTTGTCCCGGTGCTGCCCCTTGTTCCGGTGCTAGCTGATTATTTAGGGGAAGGTAATGTTTGGGTGGTCAGTGGTAGGGGTAGACAGAAGAGGGGAGTGACTATGGTGGTATGGGGACAGCGTCCGGAACCGGAACCACCACCGTGGTCAACTGCCCACCCGGACCCTCCCCTGGACTTTGTGCTGGTGCGCCCGGCGTTCGCACCTTGGGGGGGGGGTACTGTAACAGTCCTGACCTATTTATGTTAGTTTTTATGTGTTTTTGGTCAGGGCATGTGTTTTGGGTGGGCAGTCTATGTTACCTGTTTCTATGTTGGTTTCGGTTTGCCTGTTATGGCTCTTGATTAGAGGCAGGTGGTTTGCATTTTCCTCTAATCAAGAGTCATATTTAGGTAGGGCATTATCACTGTGTGTTTGTGGGTGATTGTCTCCTGTGTCCGTGTCAATGTTTGCACCATACGGGACTGTATACGGTTTGTTCATTTCATGTAGTCTGTTCCTGTTCATTTCGTTCTTCACGTTGTATGTAAGTTCGTCGTTCAGGTCTGTCTACTTTCGTTTTGTTATTTTGTATCATTTTCAAGTATAGTTCGTTTTCTGTCTACGTCGTGTTTGTTATTTTGTCGTGTCTTCAATAAATCATTATGTCTTCACAATCCGCTGCGCCTTGGTTCCCTCAATACTCCTCCTTCTCCGAAAATGGAGAGGAGGAGGAACATCGTTACAGTGGGATTCGAAATGTTCGGTAGTCTGTTTGTTAACTTGGCTTACGAAGACCTTAGAAAGGCAGGGTAGGATAGATATAGGTCTGTAGCAGTTTGGTTCTAGAGTGTCTCCCCCTTTGAAGAAGGGGATGACCGCGGCTACTTTCCAATCTTTGGAAATCTCAGACGATACGAAAGAGAGGTTGAACAGGCTAGTAGTTGCAACAATTTCGGAAGATCATTTTAGAAAGAGAGGGTCCAGATTTTCTAGCCCGGCTGATTTGTAGGGCTCCAGATTTTGCAGCTCTTTCAGAACATCAGCTATCTGGATTTGGGTGAAGGAGAAATAGGGGAGGCTTGGGCGAGTTGCTGTGGGGGGTGCAGGGCTGTTGACCGGGGTAGGGGTAGCCAGGTGGAAAGCATGGCCAGCCGTAGAAAAATGCTTATTGAAATTCTCAATTATAGTGGATTTATCGGTGGTGACAGTGTTTCCTAGCCTTAGTGCAGTGGGCAGCTGGGAGGAGGTGCACTTATTCTGCATGGACTTTACAGTGTCCCAGAACTTTTTGGAGTTTGTGCTACAGGATGCAAATTCCTGCTTGAAATAGCTAACCTTAGCTTCCTAACTGCCTGTGTATATTGGTTCCTAACTTCCCTGAAAAGTTGCATATCACGGGGGCTATTCGATGCTAATGCAGAACGCCACAGGATGTTTTTGTGCTGGTCAAGGGCAGTCAGGTCTGGAGAGAACCAAGGGCTATATCTGTTCCTGGTTCTACATTTTTGAATGGGGCATGCTTATTTAAGATGGTGAGGAAGACACTTTTGAAGAATAACCAGGCATCCTCTACTGACGGGATGAGGTCAATATCCTTCCAGGATACCGGGGCCAGGTCGATTAGAAAGGCCTGCTCGCTGAAGTGTTTTAGGGAGCGTTTGACAGTGATGAGGGGTGGTCGTTTGACCGCAGACCCATTACGGATGCAGGCAATGAGGCAGTGATCGCTGAGATCTTGGTTGAAAACAGCAGAGGCGTATTTGGAGGGCAAGTTGGTTAGGATGATATCTATGAGGGTGCCCGTGTTTACAGCTTTGTGGTTGTACCTGGTAGGTTCATTGATAATTTGTGTGAGATGAGGGCATCAAGCTTAGATTGTAGGATGGCCGGGGTGTTAAGCATGTCCCAGTTTAGGTCACCTAGAGGCACGAGCTCTGAAGATATTGGACTTTCAAGAAGCAAAGTGTCACTGGCCAAATCATAATGATGATGGGTTACTGGCACGACGAGAGAACCGAGATAAATGACATTTCCCAAAATCACGCTTACATTTTCTCTTATCGAGCGCCAGGAACTGGCATGGCAAGAGCAGGCTTGTCAGTCAGTGGCAGACAGGCCTCACACCTTATCACAAGGGTACACAGCATCTCTGGAGCTGTGGCGTGCACTAGGACTGGAGCCTGGACTGTGATTGGTGCTGAAGGATATGGGATGGGGATGGGTTTCGGGCTTATGGCAGAGCCCCCACCACTACTCTCTCCTCCCCTCCCACACGACTACTGCTCCAGCCAGCCTGTCGCGTTCTGACCTTAGTTCCTTTGTTATGTCTTTGTTATAGTTTGGTCAGGGCGTGATTTGGGGTGGGCTTTCTATGTTGTTTTTTCTATGTTTTGTTCTGTTCTATTTCTATGTGTTTGGCCTAGTATGGTTCTCAATCAGAGGCAGGTGTTAGTCGTTGTCTCTGATTGGGAGCCATATTTAGGTAGCCTGTTTTTCATTGTGTTTTGTGGGTGATTATTTTCTGTTCTGTGTTTTTGTTTCACCGTACAGGAGTGTTCGTTTGTCATTTTCTTGTTTTTGTTCTGTGTTCATTTTTTCAAATTAAAACATTTTGGACACTTACCACACTGCGCATTGGTCCTCACCTCATTCCAACGACGAGCGTTACAGAATCACCCACCAACCAAGGACCAACAGCGTGGTATCGGGCAGCAGCGAGTTCTGGACTCCTGGACATGGGAGGAGATTTTGGACGGTAAAGGACCCTGGGCACAGGCTGGGGAATATTGCCGCCCCAAGGCAGAGCTGGAGGCAGCGAAAGCTGAGCGGCGGCGATATGAGGAGGCAGCACGGCAGCGCGACAGGTACGAGAGGCAGCCCCCCCCCAATATTTGGGGGGGCACACGATGAGTGTGGCAGAGTCAGGTTGGAGACCTGAGCCCACTCCTCGTGCTTATTGTAAGCAGCGCGTTACTGGTCAGGCACCGTGTTATGCGGTTAAGCGCACGGTGTCGCCAGTACGTGCCCATAGCCCGGTGCGCTATAGGACAGCCCCCCGAAAGTGTCATGCGAGTGTGGGCATCCAGCCAGGGCATATTGTTCCTGCTCAGCGTGTCTGGTCTCCGGTACGCCATTTCGGTCCAGGGTATCCTGCGCCGGCTCAGCGTGCTGTGTCTCCGGGGCGCTGGGAGGGTGCAGTGCGTCCTATGCCTGCGCTCCGCTCGTGCCGGGCGAATGTGGGAATTGAGCCTAAGGGGGAGGTGCGCGTAGTATGCACCAGATCTCCAGTGCTCACCCACAGCCTGGTTCAACCTGTGCCTGCACTCTGGAGGGTCCGGGCTAGAGTAGTCATCCAGCCTGGGGGAGTGTTGCCAAGGCTGCGCTCCAGTGCTCCCCCACAGCCCGGTCCTTCCGGTGCATCCTCCAAGCACCAGGCCTCCTGTAGGTCTCCCCAGCCTGGTGGGTCCTGTGGCAGCCCCACGCACCAGGCTGTCTCTCCATCTCCTCCCTACAGGTGCTCCCGTCTGTTCTGAGCCGCCTGAGCCACCCGTCTGTCCTGAGCCGCCCTTCAGTCAGGAGCCGCCTGAGCCGCCCTTCAGTCAGGAGCCGCCTGAGCCGCCCTTCAGTCAGGAGCCGCCTGAGCCGCCCTTCAGTCAGGAGCCGCCTGAGCCGCACTTCAGTCAGGAGCCGCCTGAGCCGCCCTTCAGTCAGGAGCCGCCCGTCAGTCCAGAGCTGCCTGAGCCGCCCATCAGTCAAGAGCCGCCCGTCAGTCCAGAGCCACTCGTCAGTCCAGAGGCGCCCCTCAGTCCAGTGGTGCCCTTTAATAGGGTGTCCAATCCAGGGTCGGTGACGAGGGTCGCCGCTCCTAAGGTGTTACAGAAGTAGGCCGAGACTATGGTGGAGTGGGGTCCTCATCCCGCTCCAGAGCCGCCACCGCGGTAAATGCCCACCCAGACCCTCCCCTATAGGTTCAGGTTTTGCGGCCAGAGTCCGCACCTTTGGGTGGGGTGGTACTGTCACGTTCTGACCTTAGTTCCTTTGTTATGTCTTTGTTATAGTTTGGTCAGGGCGTGATTTGGGGTGGGCTTTCTATGTTGTTTTTTCTATGTTTTGTTCTGTTCTATTTCTATGTGTTTGGCCTAGTATGGTTCTCAATCAGAGGCAGGTGTTAGTCGTTGTCTCTTATTGGGAGCCATATTTAGGTAGCCTGTTTTTCATTGTGTTTTGTGGGTGATTATTTTCTGTTCTGTGTTTTTGTTTCACCGTACAGGAGTGTTCGTTTGTCGTTTTCTTGTTGTATGTTCTGTGTTAATTTTTTCGTATTAAAACATTATGGACACTTACCACGCTGCGCATTGGTCCTCACCTCATTTCAACGACGAGCGTTACACAGCCAGCCTTTCTCAGAGGCAAATGCAGAAACGAAAATTAATAATTAAGGTTGATAATGACATTCATTAAATAGTGATTCCGAATACAAATGTGAGGTACATAAATAAGGAAATAATATAGAGGCTAAAAGATGGACATTTTGAGTGGGTTTTGGGTGAGGGTGCACATTTTTAGACCATGGGCTAAAAGAACTGATCAGACAGACAGATGAACAGAGGGCTGTTTACAGTATGTGTCAGAGCATAGACTGGTGACGATCTTGAGGAGCTGACTACAGAGTTTCAATACCAGAAGTAGGGATGTCAAATGTTCAGCATATACTGCACAGACACTATGGACCCTCTAGTCTAGAGCACCTGGTTAATTGTGCTTAGGAGCATTTTTAAACTGAAGTAGAAATAAATAGATGTCATTATTGTAAAAAGGTGTGAGTGTGCTACATGTACTATCATCATATATTAAAATACTGAATAACTTTGACATATTTAATTACTGTACGTTATATTTCCCTTATTTCCCTATGGTGGACAAAACATGTTACTGCATTGCACAAGCTTGCACTTTCACCACATAACATTTTGTGGCATTACACATTTATACCTCTGATTAGAGATGTGTTTAAATCGATTGCTTAAAACAGATCAATATCTTTGGGTTAGTACCCGTGTTTATGTCAATAGTGCCAGTCCGTAGTGGACTGTCATTTTCAGACCACGGAGGCTGGAACAAATTCTGGCGCTCTTCTCATAAACGTCTCTGGCCTCACATGAATTCATGGATTTGTGGGTTAAGAAATCATTCAAATGAAAGCAAACCCATGTCACGAAATTAATTAGATTCACTGAAATTATTATTGGCCATCTACCGAAATCATTTTCTCACAGCGATATAAGTTGATCTTCTCATCGATTGACCGATGTAGTACCCAAGTTCATTGAGATGTGTCTGTTAGAAGACATGATAAAATTCAGATGAAAACTTCTTTATCGATTCATACAAAGTAGTTGTCACGACTTCACCCGAAGTCGGTCCCTCTCCTTGTTCGGGCGGTGTTCGGCGGTCGACGTCACCGACCTTCTAGCCATCACTGATCCATTTTTCATTTTCCATTGGTTTTGTCTTCTTTCACACCTGGTTCCAATCCAATCAATTACATGTTGTGTATTTAACCCTCTGTTTCCCCTCATGTCCTTGTCGGAGATTGCTTTGTTTGTATATGATGTGTTATTTAGTGTTGGTGTGCGACGGGTTTTTACCCACTTTTGTTATTTTGTACATTTTGGTTGTTTTGGAGTTTTGTCAGCATTCATTAAACAACTCCGTTTATACCAAGTTCGTTCTCCTGTGCCTGACTTCCCTGCCACCAACACGCACCCCTTACAGTAGCGAAGAGAGTAGGCCAATCCAAATCCAAGCTCTAAAAATGTAAGGATTAAATTAAAAGGTAGAAAGAATGCATACTTTCGACTTAAATCTGCTTCAAAATCTAAAGCAAGACCTGAAAATGGTTGCCAAGCAATGATCAACAACCAATTTGACAGAGCTTGAAGAATTTTTAAAAGAATAATGGGAAAATGTTGCACAATCCAGCTGTGGAAAGCTCAGAGACTTAGCCAGAAAGACTCACAGCTGTAATCGCTGCCAAATGTGATTCTAACATGTATTGACTCAGGTGGTTGAATACTTATCTAATCATATATATATATTAGTGTTATATTTTTCATTATTCTTTTCAAAAATTTTCAAGCTCTGTCAAATTGGTTGTTGATCATTGCTAGGCATCCATTTTCAGGTCTTGCCAAAGATTTTGAAGCAGATTTAAGTCAAAAGTATGCATTCTTATCTACCTTTATCATTGACAAAAAAATGACAATTAAATCCATTTTTATCCCAATTTGTAACACAACAAAATGTGGATAAAGTCAACAGGTGTGAATACTTCCTGAAGGCACTGTAGATGTGTTCCCGTCCATTCTTAGAGCATCCATCCAGAGGGTCTGTTCTCATGGTTATCACCACTCAGAACTCTGTTCAAGCAGCTGGCTCATATCATTAACTTTTTCACGTGTGAGTTCCAAATATCTCTAATGGTCGCCCCAGTGTGAGTTTCTTTTACGCGTATGATGTCAGAATGCACTCACTGTTCCCAAATGTGCTTGTTATGCAACAGGACGGTTAACCTGCGCTACCCTCAAACCAAGGCACCCTGCCTGCTAATTATCAATAGGCTGCATTTCAACTTGTCAATTTTTTTTTAAATCTAAAAACGTGTATTTTTTAACAACAGTTTGAATTTAGGTGTGTTCCACCTCCTCATTAATTCTCATAGAAGAAGGCCATTTCACTGTTGCAGATAATTTATGTTTGAGGCTTTACTGAGCCAGACAAACTTCTCTCTTGGATGAGAGCCCAAGCACTTCCTCAGTGTTTCCCCAGATCAAGTATGCAGACATTTACGCATCTCTAGTCAGAACAGAACCTGCACAAACTCTTTCCCCCTGCCACATTTTCCAGCTGGCGCCCGCATAGCCTTCATTGTAGTTTTCCTTATTAATAAAACATCAAATCAAATAAAATGTTATTTGTCACATACACATGGTTAGCAGATGTTAACGCGAGTGTAGCGAAATGCTTGTGCTTCTAGTTCCGACAATGCAGTAATAACCAACGAGTAATCTAACCTAACAATTCCACAACTACTACCTTATACACACAAGTGTAAAGGGATAAAGAACATGTACATAAAGATATATGAATGAGTGACGGTACACACCGGCATAGGCAAGATGCAGTAGATGGCATCGAGTACAGTATATACACATATGAGATGAGTAATGTAGGGTATGTACAAATAAAAGTGCATAGTTTAAAGTGGCTAGTGATACATGTATTACATAAAGATGGCAAGATGCAGTCGATGATATAGAGTACAGTATATACATATACATTATATTAAGTGGCATTGTTTAAAGTCTCTAGTGATACATTTTTTATCAATTTCCATCAATTTCCATTATTAAAGTGAGCTGGAGTTGAGTCAGTATGTTGGCAGCAGCCACTCAATGTTAGTGGTGGCTGTTTAACAGTCTGATGGCCTTGAGATAGAAGCTGATTTTCAGTCTCTCGGCCCCTGCTTTGATGCACCTGTACTGACCTCGCCTTCTGGATGATAGCGGGGTGAACAGGCAGTGGCTCGGGTGGTTGTTGTCCTTGATGATCTTTATGGCCTTCCTGTGACATCGGGTGGTGTAGGTGTCCTGGAGGGCAGGTAGTTTGGCCCCAGTGATGCGTTATGCAGACCTAACTGGAGAGCTTTACGGTTGTGGGCGGAGCAGTTGGCGTACCAGGCAGTGATACAACCCGACAAGATGCTCTCGATTGTGTATCTGTAGAAGTTTGTGAGTGCTTTTGGTGACAAGCCGAATTTCTTCAGCCTCCTGAGGTTGAAGAGGCGCTGCTGCGCCTTCTTCACAACGCTGTCTGTGTGGGTGGACCAATTCAGTTCGTCCGTGATGTGTACGCCGAGGAACTTAAAACTTACTACCCTCTCCACTACTGTCCCGTCGATGTGGATAGGGGTTTGCTCCCTCTGCTGTTTCCTGAAGTCCACAATCATCTCCTTTGTTGTGTGAGGTTATTTTCCTGACACCACACTTCGAGGGCCCTCACCTCCTCCCTGTAGGCCGTCTCGTCGTTGTTGGTAATCAAGCCTGCCACTGTAGTGTCGTCCGCAAACGTGATGATTGAGTTGGAGGCGTGCATGGCCACGCAGTCGTGGGTGAACAGGGAGTACAGGAGAGGGCTCAGAACGCACCCTTGTGGGGCCCCAGTATCAGGTTGAGTATCAGCGGGGTGGAGATGTTGTTACCTACCCTCACCACCTGGGGGCAGCCCGTCAGGAAGTCCAGTACCCAGTAGCACAGGGGGGGTCGAGACTCAGGGTCTCGGGCTTGATGACGAGTTTGGAGGGTACTATGGTGTTAAATGCTGAGCTGTAGTCGATGAACAGCATTCTCACATAGGTATTCCTCTTGTCCAGATGGGTTAGGGTAGTGTGCAGTGTGGTTGCAATTGCGTCGTCTGTGGACCTATTGGGGCGGTAAGCAAATTGGAGTGGGTCTAGGGTGTCAGGTAGGGTGGAGGTGATATGGTCCTTGACTAGTCTCTCAAAGCACTTTATGATTACGTAAGTGAGTGCTACGGGGCGGTAGTCGTTTAGCTCAGTTACCTTAGCTTTCTTGGGAACAGGAACAATGGTGGCCCTCTTGAAGCATGTGGGAACAGCAGACTGTGATTGAATATGTCCGTAAACACACCAGCCAGCTGGTCTGCGCATGCTCTGAGGACGCGGCTGGGGATGCCGTCTGGGTCTGCAGCCTTGCGAGGGTTAACACGTTTAAATGTTTTACTCACGTCGGCTGCAGTGAAGGAGAGTCCACAGGTTTTGGTAGCGGGCTGTGTCAGTGGCACTGTATTGTCCTCAAAGCGATCAAAGAAGTTATTTAGTCTGTCTGGGAGCAAGACATCCTGGTCCGCGACGGGGCTGGTTTTCTTTTTGTACTCCGTGATTGACTGTAGACCCTGCCACATACCTTTTGTGTCTGAGCCGTTGAATTGCAACTTTACTTTGTCTCTATACTGACGCTTAGCTTGTTTGATTGCCTTGCGGAGGGAATAGCTACACTGTTTGTATTCGGTCATGTTTCCGGTCACCTTGCCCTGTAACTTTGGACATGTGTGTTTTCCTATCAAAGTAAGTGCCTTATTACGTTATCCTTATAGATTCTGTATATCGTGTTGTCGTTTCTACTGTAGCATATATATGTATGGAGCATAATGTATTTACTGTTTTATTCACGTTTTCAAGTTCCGGTGACAATCACGCATTCTGATTATTGGATAGATTGTAGTGGACACACGTGTATAAAATACTTTTTGGAAGGGTGTACTGATTATGATGATCTAATGCTAAGCTAAATTCAGCTATGAGTGGTGCCATTTTTGTTGACATCATCCAATAAATCCTGGTTGTCACGTAAACGTCTGTCAGACCAAAGATGTTATAACCAAACGAGGTGAAGGGATGGTTCACTCGACTGACTTAGATTCTAACTATCGTTACTCAGGGTTTCCAGCTCAGACCCCCCTGTCCAGGGGTTTTATTTTTAATTAGCTTATAAACTTCTCCTGTGTTTGCCCCACATTTATGAACAAATCCCCCATCATAGTAATACTTCCTGCATCATATTCCCCCACGATACCTTCCCCCATTTATACCCCCCATGGACTTGAAATCCCCTACAAATGAAATGAACCCCCCCACAAACCCCCCTAAAATGGTTTCACCCAAACAGTTAAATAGTTGACAAACACACATGGACGCAGTGGTCTAAGGCACTGCATCTCAGTGCAAGAGGCGTCACTAAAGTCCCTGGTTTGAATCCAGGCTGTATCACATCCGGCCGTGATTGGGAGTCCCATAGGCTTGCCAGTTATGACTTGGCAATTAAATAAAGGTTACACACAGTTAAATAAAGGTTACACACACACACACACACACACACACACACACACACACACACACACACACACACACACACACACACACACGCACACACACACACACACACACTGACCAAAAAGTTATTTTGTTGGAATTTACGTATGTCCCCATTACCAGTAGAACATATTCAAAACCTATTTCTTTCACTTACTTGCTGTGCTGTTTTGTTGTCCATTTGTTCAGTCATTTCATTCTCAACCAGAATTGCATCATACCTGTCAAGCAGTGAAGTTTCAGCTCTGTCTGTCCGTGGCCTCTCTTCCTCGGTGGGCACTGTCTCTGTGTCCTTTTCCATTTTGTCCAGCTGTGTATGTAACATTTCACGTAAACCCGGTTTCTTGTCTGCATCGAAGTAGCGGCCCTTGTACATAGCATCAAGCATAGTGGCGACACAGTAAAGAGAGAATGTCACCAAATCGCTTGTTCACAGCCTCGGCAGTTTTGTTGAACAGGCGTTTCAATGCCATGACAGAGGGTATCACGTCTGCAGCAGGTGCAGTTGATGAGTTTATTTCTCAAGTCAGTTGTTCGAATGGAGCTACCTAGTGTGTTCATGTTTCCAATCTTCAAACATGTTCTCAAATGCAATTGAAATGGCAGCAGCGGTATGACAACCAGCACATTCATGAGCATGCAATACGACTTTCCTCAGTATGAAATCCTCGATGACCCAATGTGCTGTCAGACTCAGCATGCTCATGGAGCTGATATCGCTGGTCCAAATGTCAGTTGTGAAGCTAATAGCAGTGACGATATTACTTTGTAACTCCGGTAGAGCAACATCTGAAAAATAGCACACTTGGTAGTGTGTACCGGTGCCCGACCAGTCGGCGAAAGCCAACATCACCCACGACAGAGAATGGTTGATTGTCAAGGGCAATGAATTCCATTATCTTGGCGTTAATGGATTTCGCCTTTGAGTTGTCTCGCTGAAATGTTCTTACTCTTTCAAATGACTGCTCAACTTGTTGACTGCTCGATCCACACAGCAGACATTGTGGGCTAGTTTAGGAATGCTGTGCTGCACGTGTAGCGGAAAATTTTACGTGGCGTCATTACGTCATCTACCTACGTTATATAGGTATGCACATCAGTTGACATCAGTTTTGCACATTGGCGTTAAACTAGACATCGGGCCGATACCAATGTTGTAATTTTCACATAATATCGTCCGATTCCGATATGTTCACCGAAATATCGTGCATCCCTAGCTGCAGCATACCGTACGTTCTGTTGACGTTCTGTTGCTACTGTTCCAATCACATATTTACGATGGTACGCTGCAGGGAACACTCAACAATGATCACAAATATGTGATTGTATGTGTCAAAAGGTTAACATCTGCTCTCGAGTGGGTCAGGGGTCTAAGGCACTGCATCTCAGTGCTTTAGGCGTCACTACAGACACCCTGATTTGATTCCAGGCTGTATCACAACCGGCCGTGATTGGGAGTCCCATAGGGCGGTGCACAATTGGCCCAGCTTCGTCCGGGTTTGGCCGGTGTAGGCCGTCATTGTAAATAAGAATTTGTTCTTAACTGACTTGCATAGTTAAGGTTAAATTAAAACGTTTTTTCCCTGTCCAGAACGGCATGCATTCAGTTGTTGTCGTATGAAAGGAAAATACCTTTCCCTTCTTCATGCAGTTGACTGAACTGTTGAATCAAATCACCATCAACAAGTTGGAGTGTGGGGTGATGTTTTCCGGGGAGAAAAAAAGACAGGGATTGTATCTGGGCTCTTGGCGGATGTGCTGTGGGGGTGAGGCAATAAGTGGGTGTGTACAGAAGCATTGGCAGATCATGTTTGAGTCAGAGGACCACATCCTCCTAAGCCTCTCTGAGTCACAGCAGAGCTCATAGAGAAGAGCTTCAGACATGTCTTTCTACTGAGGGAGATCCTTTCCCACGTCAAAAGCATCATTTCAGCTACATTGGGTAAAAATATGCATGTAATTTAACAATCAACAAAATGAATGGATGTTTATACTGGCAGTGGCCATGATTAATATTGTGTATGATGAATAACATGACTTACGGCGGACAAATCTATGGGATTATAAGAGACTCACACTTATATATAAGATGCTTTTTTCACCAGTGATTGAATCACTGTAGCAACACAGTCTCACACTTGTAGCTATGCAGGGAGGTGATGGATGGCTTAACAAGACATAAATTATATAACAGCGGGTAAACTCAATACACTCATTAGTTTCCAATGCTTTTATTTTCCCCAGGAGTAGCTAATTGATGCCTCCCTCTTCCGTCTCTTTGTTTTCGCCTGACAGAAACAGTGAGATAATTCATGCTTGACTGCCACACTGGCACGGAACACAAAACACCTCCGCAGCGCTTGCCCTAACTACACAGATCAAATGGAAACCTGGGTACAATTCGAATTATAATACTAGGATTTTATTTGATGGACATAGTAATATTTTCACAAGTCCATGCTTTTGATGTTTGTATAACGTATTCAAATATTTAACTGCCACCCCATTGTGAAACTGACTTGGTAAGATACTATTAAACAAAGCAATAAAACAAAAAAGCTCTAATTTCAAGTGGCGATTTATTTATGTATTTACTCATGCTAATTCCAGTATGTCAGTGATGCAGAAGGTTCACGTGCTGAAAGTGAGACAGAGAGATACACACTGTCAGCTCACCTCCTGTAAAAGACTAGCTTTTCATGTTTTCCCATGAAAAGGTGGAAATTCCAATGGATACATTTTTTTAAATTCCATGGATAATACATTTAGCCATTGTAGTAAAACATACAGATCACATAATTGTGTGTTTGTCCCGTAGTGCTGAGCGTTCAACCAAAATGTCAGTTATTTTTCGGTTTTTAAACAACTAAATTGACTGAGGTTGGTTCCCCATTTATTTTTGTTGTTTTTCTGTGAGCTCAATTCATAGTAGAGATGAAGTTGTAGTTTCCAACAGGCCATTCTACATAGTTTAGCGTAGGAAATGTAGTAATTAACTACAATGACCATACAATGACCATAATCCATTGACCAGTCTGCGTGGAGCACTGAGCTGTAATAAGAAAGGTGACAAGCAGACATGAGACAGAGAAGACAGAACCCGCAATAGAGAGTGGATGGAAAGCAGTTGCTTCTCCCTGAAAATACATGATCTAAGTGATTGATAGTTGGTATTCAGCAGTCATAAAAGTATGCCTTATTTACTTTGAAGAACTACTAAAATAGTGATTTTGTCAGACAGCATAGGCAGCAGCTCTATAGAGATGAGATGATGACTTGGAAATAAATAATAAATTCATCAAATAAAACAAATATTTTATTAAGTTAAGTAATGTGAATAAATTATGGTTAATAAGTAATAAGCAGTAATGGGCAGTCACTACCATTCTTGTTTTTTAAAAACGTGTATTAATTGTTTTATTCTGTGTTGTTACAGCATTCAGCCCACATTATGCATAGTGCATTAAATGTCCCAAAAAATATTGAAACCAAAATCAAAAACCGTGATAATGTTTATATAATTGAATTGAAACCGAACCGACCTCAAAAAGCTCTAATAGCTCAGCACGTTTGTCCCATGACTGAGTTATCCCTTTTCTCTGGAGATTTCTGAGTTATGTTGTGGTTGCTACTGCTGATCCTGGTACAATAACTTCCTCATGAATCTCATCCTAAATGTTGACACAAATTTGTGTCATAACTTGTCTCCTTGTATGTTTTGTATGTACTGAGTCTAAACATGATCGCCAAAAGTACACCTGCTCGTCGAACATCTCAAAATCTTCTGAGTAAGCTTTCTACTAGATGTTGGAACATTGCTGCGGAGACTTGCTTCCATTCAGCAACAACAGTTTGAGTGAGGTCGATCACTGATGTTGACGTTCATTCATCCCAAAGGTGTTCGATGGGGTTGAGGTCAGGGGTCTGTGCAGGCCAGTCAAGTTCTTCCATGCCGATCTCAACAAACCATTTCTGTATGGACCTCGCTTTGTGCATGGGGGCATTGTCATGATGAAACAGGAAAGGGCCTTCCCCAAACTGTTGCCACAAAGTTGGGGGCTGCTGGTAGCCTAGTGGTTAGAGTGTTGGGCCAGTAACCGAAAGGTTGTTGGATTGAATCCCAAGGTAAAAATCTGTTGTTCTGTTGTTCTGCCCCTGAACACAGCAGTTAACCCACTGTTCCCCGGTAGGCCGTCATTTTAAATAAAAAGTTGTTCTTAACTGACTTGCCAAGATAAATAAATGTTAAAAGAATATAAAAATAATTTAAAAGTTGGACGCACAGAATTGTCTGGGATGTCATTGTATGCTGTAGTGTTAAGATTTCCCCTTCACTAAAACAGCCCCAGACCATTATTCCTCCTCCACCAAACAGTTGGCACTCGGCATTCAGCCAGGTAGTGTTCTCCTGGCATTCGCCAAACCCAGGTTTGTTCGTTGGACTGCCAGATGGTGAACTGTGATTCATCAAACCAGAGAACGCATGTCCACGGCTCCAGAGTCCAATGGCAGCGAGCTTTACACCACTCCTGCATACGCTTGGCATTGAGCATGGTGATCTTAGGCTTATGTTATACTAACATTGTTATGATAACTTTCGCGACGCATATAAGGCCCTCCCCCGCACTCCTTTCGGAAAAGCTGACCACGACTACATTTTGTTGCTTCCAGCCTACAAACAGAAACTAAAACAACAAGCTCCCTCGCTCAGGTCTGTTCAACGCTGGTCCGACCAATCTGATTTCACGCTTCAAGACTGCTTCGCTCACGTGGATTGGGATATGTTCCGCATTGCGTCCAACAACAATATTGACGAATACGCTGATTCGGTGAGCGAGTTCATTAGAAAGTGCATTGACGATGTCGTACCCACAGCAACGATTAAAACATTCCCAAACCAGAAACCGTGGATTGATGGCAGCATTCGCGTGAAACTGAAAGCGCGAACCACTGCTTTTAACCAGGGCAAGGCGACCGGAAACATGACCGAATACAAACAGTGTAGCTATTATCTCCGCAAGGCAATCAAACAAGCTAACTCCCAGTATAGAGACAAAGTAGAGTCGCAATTCAACAGCTCAGACACAAGAGGTATGTGGCAGGGTCTACAGTCAATCACGGATTACAAAAAGAAAACCAGCCCCGTTGCGGACCAGGATGTCTTGCTCCCAGACAGGCTAAATAACTTTTTTGATCGCTTTGAGGACAATACAGTGCCACTGACACGGCCCGCTACCAAAACCTGCAGGCTCTCCTTCACTGCAGCCGAGGTGAGTAAAACATTTAAACGTGTTAACCCTCGCAAGGCTGCAGGCCCAGACGGCATTCCCAGCCGCGTCCTCAGAGCATGCGCAGACCAGATGGCTGGTGTGTTTAAGGACATATTCAATCAATCCTTATCCCAGTCTGCTGTTCCCACATGCTTCAAGAGGGCCACCATTGTTCCTGTTCCCAAGAAAGCTAAGGTAACTGAGCTAAACGACTACCGCCCCGTAGCACTCACTTCCGTAATCATAAAGTGCTTTGAGAGACTAGTCAAGGACCATATCACCTCCACCCTACCTGACACCCTAGACCCACTCCAATTTGCTTACCGACACAATAGGTCCACAGACGACGCAATCGCAACCACACTGCACACTGCCCTAACCCATCTGGACAAGAGGAATACCTATGTGAGAATGCTGTTCATCGACTACAGATCAGCATTTAACACCATAGTACCCTCCAAACTCGTCATCAAGCTCGAGACCCTGGGTCTCGACCCCGCCCTGTGCAACTGGGTCCTGGACTTCCTGACGGGCCGCCCCCAGGTGGTGAGGGTAGGTAACAACATCTCCACCCCGCTGATCCTCAACACCGGGGCCCCACAAGGGTGCGTTCTGAGCCCTCTCCTGTACTCCCTGTTCACCCACGACTGCGTGGCCATGCACGCCTCCAACTCAATCATCAAGTTTGCGGACGACACTACAGTGGTAGACTTGATTACCAACAACGACGAGACGGTACTACAGGGAGGAGGTGAGGGCCCTCGGAGTGTGGTGTCAGGAAAATAACCTCACACTCAACGTCAACAAAACAAAGGAGATGATTGTGGACTTCAGGAAACAGCAGAGGGAGCACCCCCCTATCCACATCGACGGGACAGTAGTGGAGAAGGTGGAAAGTTTTAAGTTCCTCGGTGTACACATCACGGACAAACTGAATTGGTCCACCCACACAGACAGCGTTGTGAAGAATGCGCAGCAGCAGAAATTCGGCTTGTCACCAAAAGCACTCACCAACTTCTACAGATGCACAATCGAGAGCATCCTGTCGGGCTGTATCACCGCCTGGTACGGCAACTGCTCCGCCCACAACCGTAAGGCTCTCCAGAGGGTAGTGAGGTCTGCACAACGCATCACCGGGGGAAAACTACCCGCCCTCCAGGACACCTACACCACCCGATGTCACAGGAAGGCCATAAAGATCATCAAGGACAACAACCACCCAAGCCACTGCCTGTTCACCCTGCTATCATCCAGAAGGCGAGGTCAGTACAGGTGCATCAAAGCAGGGACCGAGGGACTGAAAAACAGCTTCTATCTCAAGGCCATCAGACTGTTAAACAGCCACCACTAACATTTAGTGGCCGCTGCCAACATACTGACTCAACTCCAGCCACTTTAATAATGGGAATTGATGGAAATTATGTAAAAATGTACCACTAGCCACTTTAAACAATGCCACTTAATATAATGTTTACATACCCTATATTACTCATCTCATATGTATATGTATATACTGTACTCTATTCATCTACTGCATCTTGCCATCTTTATGTAATACATGTATCACTAGCCACTTTAAACTATGCCACTTTATGTTTACATACCCTACATTACTCATCTCATATGTATATAGTGTACTCTATACCATCTACTGCATCTTGCCTATGCCGTTCTGTACCATCACTCATTTATATATCTTTATGTACATATTCTTTATCCCTTTACACTTGTGTGTATAAGGTAGTAGTTGTGGAATTGTTAGGTTAGATTACTTGTTGGTTATTACTGCATTGTCGGAACTAGAAGCACAAGCATTTCGCTAAACTCGCATTAACATCTGCTAACCATGTGTATGTGACAAATAAAATTTGATTTGATTTTGATTTGATGTGCGGCTGCTCGGCCATGGAAACCCATTTCATGAAGCTCCTGACGAACAGTTATTGTGCTGACGTTGCTTCCAGAGGCAGTTTGGAACTCGGTAGTGAGTGTTGCAACCGAGGACAGACAAGTTTTACACAATACACACTTCAGCACTCGCCAGTCCCGTTCTCTGAGCTTGTGTGGCCTACCACTTTGTGACTGTGCCCTTGTCATTACACTGCTTTTCTTATAATGTACAAATCACAGTGAACTATGACAATGTTTCCATGATTCAAGTTGTGTTGTGTGTGAAACTTGCTGACGTCTAGTTAACACGATGTGAAAGCTCTGTAATGTAATATCTCAGGAATGGTAAATATGTTCAGCACAGAAGCAACATGCGACAACAGTCCCTCAAGCTGCAGATTTAATTAGACATGATAACTTGCTGTTTTATTCAGTAACTATAGCTTTAGGCTCTTCTCTACACCATTATGCCTTCCTTTACCGTGGTGGGCCTCATTCCATTCTCTACAATGAAGTCATCATCTGCAATCCTCCACATGTGAATAGACAATACGAGAGAGAGGAGCCTTTGACATGCTTCTGAGCATACATTGGAGTCAGAAGCTTACATACACTTAGGTTGGAGTCATTAAAACTCGTTTTTTAACAACTCCACACATTTCTTGTTAACAAACTATAGTTTTGACAAGTCGGTTAGTACATCTACTTTATGCATGACACAATTAATTTTTCCAACAATTGTTTACAGACAGATTATTTCACTTATAATTCACTGTATCACAATTCCAGTGTGTCAGAAGTTTACATACACTAAGTTGACTGTGCCTTTCAACAGCTTGGAAAATTCCAGAAAATAATGTCATGGCTTTAGAAGCTTCTGATAGGCTAATTGACATCATTTGAGTCAATTGGAGGTGTACCTGTGAATATATTTCAATGCCCACCTTCAAACTCAGTGTATCTTTGCTTGACATCATGGGAAATCAAAAGAAATCAGCCAAGACCTCAGAAAAAAATTGTAGACCTCCACAAGTCTGGTTAATCCTTGGGAGCAATTTCCAAACGCCTGAAGGTACCACGTTCATCTGTACAAACAATAGTACGCAAGTATAAACACCATGGGACCACACACCCATCATACCGCTCAAGAAGGAGATGCGTTCTGTCTCCTAGAGATGAATGTACTTTGGTGCAAAAAGTGCAAATCAATCCCAGAACAACAGCAAAGGACCTTGTGAAGATGCTGGAGGAAACAGGTACAAAAGTATCTATATCCATAGTAAAACTAGTTCTATATCGACATAACCTGAAAGGCCGCTCAGCAAGGAAGAAGTCACTGCTCCAAAACCGCCATAAAAATGGCAGACTAAGGTTTGCAACTGCACATGGGGACAAAGATCATACTTCTTGGAGAAATGTCCTCTGGTCTGATGAAACAAAAATAGAACTGTATGTCCATAATGACCATCGTTATGTTTGGAGGAAAAAGGGGGAGGCTTGCAAGGCGAAGAACATCATCCCAACCGTGTAGCACAGGGGTGGCAGCATCATGTTGTGGGGGTGCTTTGCTGCAGGAGGGGCTGGTGCACTTCACAAAATAGATGGCATCATGAGAAAGGAAAATGATGTGGATATATTGAAGCAACATCTCAAGGCATCAGTCAGGAAGTTAAAGTCTAGTGGCAAATGAGTCTTCCAAATGGACAATGACTCCAAGCATACTTCCAAAGTTGTGGCAAAATGGCTTAAGGACAACAAAGTCAAGGTATTGGAGTGGCCATCACAAAGCCCTGACCTTAATCCTATAGAACATTTGTGGGCAGAAACTAAAAAGCGTGTGTGAGCAAGGAGGCCTACAAACCTGACTCAGTTACACTAGCTCTGTCAGGTGGAATGGGCCAAAATGTACCCAACTTATTGTGGGAAGGTTGTGGAAGGCTACCCGAAACGTTTGACCCAAGTTAAACAATTATAAAGGCAATGCTACAAAATACTAATTGAGTATATGTAAACTTCTGACCCACTGGAAATGTGATGAAAGAAATAAAAGCTGAAATAAATCATTCTCTCTACTATTATTCTGACATTTCACATTCTTAAAATAAAGTGGTGATCCTAACTGACCTAAAACAGGGAATTTTTACTAGGATTAAATGTCAGGAATTGTGAAAAACTGAGTTTAAATGTACTTGGCTAAGGTGTATGTAAACTTCCGACTTCAACTGTATCTTAAGAATATCATGGAATATAATTGAACATTTTTCTCTTAGAATAAAAACCTTAGTGAACAACAGTTATAGTAAGTTATACCGACGAGTAGAAACAAAAAAATAAGTGTATTATTCAGGGTGTGCACGTGCAGGACAGAGGAATAGCAATTCTTACACTATTGTTCTAAATTCAATCACCTTCTTCATCCTCATAATTCAGATCATTTAAATTACATTTTGAAGTCTGTGCACAATTATCAGTTGCTATTTGGTTTATGTCACCCATTCATTGTCAGATAGAGACAGATTAGCGCCTTGGGACTCAAAAGCATAATCAGTGCTCTAACTCCCCCTTGCGCTGCTCTGGAGCAATGAAGCAGTGACGCAGGGTACCATACTAAACCACACATCCCCTCTAAGTCCCGCAGCATAATCTCTTTTAGTTGAGCAACTACTGTACAACTCAGCTGCCGTAGAGGAAGGAAATCTCTCAGGGATATTACCATGAGGCCAATGGTGACTTTAAAACAGTTACACAGTTTAATAGCTGTGATAGGAGAAAACTGAGGATGGATCAACATTGTAGTTACTCAACACTACTAACCTAATTTACAGAGTGAAAAGAAGGAAGCCTGTACAGAATAAAAATATTACAAAACATGTATCCTGTTTGCAACAGGGCACTAAAGTAATAGTGCAAAATTAAAAAAGAAAAAAAAAATACTTTTTGTCCTGAATACAAAGTGGTATGTTTGGAACAAATCCAATACAACACATTACTGAGTACCACTCTCCATATTTTCAAGCATAGTGGTGGTTGCCTCATGTTGTTGGTATGTTTGTAATTGTTAAGGACTTGGGAGTTTTTCAGGCTAAAAATAAATGGAATGGAGCTAAGCACAGGCATAATCCTACAGGAAAACCTGTTTCAGTCTTCTTTTCACCAGACACTATGATATGAGTTCACCTTTTTGGTAGTTAAATAACCCCAGGGGGTTGAATACTAATTTAATCAAGATATATGAAAAATATATATCCAAATACTATATTCTTTCTTCCACTTTGACATTACACTATTTTGTGTACATCATTGACACAAAATGACAAATCCACTTTAATCCCACTATCTAACATAACAAAATGTGGAAAAAGTCAAGGGGTGTGAATACTGAAGGCCTATTGACAGTCATTGCCAATTTCCTGTTTTACTACGGACTATCCTCAGCTTTACTGAGTGTGAGGACGGTCTCCTCCAAAACTTTCCATGTGATACGTACCATTTGACATTCATTTTTCAGGGAAGACATCTGACGCCCAGTCTACTACTAGTGATCAATATCTCATCTGGGGAAATAAATTGCAGCTGTTTGTCTTTCATCTTAGAGGAAATGTATGAGCACTGTGACAACACCATGGAAGCATTAATCAAATAATAAAATAATGATTTGGGGGAGAAGAAAAGAAGCAGAACCCACTCTGATATTCACTGTGACCTAGTGCTGTTGACATGATGCATCTTGTATCACATCTTGTTGCTGCTGTGCAGTTAGGGAAACTTGAGCAGAGATCAGCTCCTCTCTTTGTCAGAAACCAAGGCGATGAATTGGATATCTAAGAAAAGATAGAGTTCCCCTGTGTACATTGTGAATAATATGCTGTAACATGTATGGATGTCATATACTTGTACTTTTGACCTTCCTCTATCTGACAGTAAAGAACTATTTTTCCATTTATTCACAGCCCTTGTCTTTGCAATTACCGTGTCCCAATCTCGCCTTGTCCCTGCAGTCACCCATAATACCCAGAAGGATCGGCAGTCTTTCTTCCGGTGTACCAATTACCGTCCCTATCTTCTTAAACAAAAAGTTTGGTGTAAGATATTAGAAAATGTCAAATTCAGGTTATATTTCACTTTAGTCAAAAGGGTAGATGGTGCACTCCAGAAACACTATCTTTACAGCAGCTGCATAAAGCATGAACCCTGTGGTTCACCACTACTGGCTGGGCCTAAAGAGACAGTAAGTTGTTTACTGTCAGCGAGGCGTTTACAGAGGGCCTACATGACCAAATAATGAGCTGAGACTGATCTCTATATTACAGAAAATAAATTAATGAATTCTATATCTGTATAATATTTATAATCACTAACTGAATGTATTAACAAAAGCTTATTTATCATGGAAAAACCATCGATATATCACTATCTGTAAAGGGAAAAAATTAAGAAGCAAGGGAATTCATGACATTATCAATTGTTCTTTAATTTAACTTTTCTGTTCTATATCATGGTATTTTCTTAAAGAAGAATTTGTTAAGTACTCAAGTAATCTAGTCCTGCTCTCCCTGACTGATGTGAATGAACTGTGGGTTCTTATCACGGTCCTGCAGGACAGGCTAATCTACTCCCAGACATCCACCTGCATGCCTGGCATGCTTAGCTAGAGCTGATGATGAACATTCTCCAGCATGGTAAAGCACTGTCATTCATCCACTGACTCTCTCAATTAAAAGTTAGCTCACACCTCAGCTTCAGCATAACAGTTGTTAACTGTGAATAAACAGTGAATTAATTATATACAGAAAAACACAACTTTAATATTTCAATAAAAGTGAAAATGAATTTGAAAAAAAATGTACTTTGTGTTTTTACAGGTCTGGTATATCTGGTGAGGCTCCATGTTTTGAGCCACAGTGTAGCCTGGTAAATCGCTCTCAACCTTACACCAAAAGAACAATTAGCGTTCCAGTACCATATTCATTGGAATAAATACACCAGCAATAGGGAAATACCCAGTGCCGACCCATCATTCAGGGCAGGTGCCCCACCTGTTTTGAGCCCCACATTTTTAGCCCAACATTTGTTGGGGGGGGCTTGACTGTTTTGCATGTTATTTTGGCATTAATACATGTCACATATCAGTTTGCAAACAATGTACAAAAATATATAATTTAATTAATAAAGCCGCATACAAACATGGTCTCTTTTTGTTTTGTTGAGTAAGGCAGCTCCAAAATGCAGGTGTTTCAGCCTAGCTCAGTGCTTTCTGTGGTGGTGGGGCAAGCCAGCAGAAAATACGGAGTGTTGCGCCGAGATTGGCACAGTGTTCTGTCACTCATGGGGACAGTACGTCACAGCCAAGTCTAAGGGTGAGCTAGAAAATTCTAGCCCCTTTGGTGCTGCCATAGAGTTACATTAGAAGTGCCCATCCAAGAAGGCTCAAGGTCATTGGTCACAGATAAAATGACAGTAGCTTTGATTTACAGTAGCTTTCTACTGGCAAATTATTTTTAATCCTCGTCAAAAGAAGAGAAATTATAGATAAAAAGTATTGGTGCTCATCGGCCATTGGACATAAACATTACACAAGGATGGAAATTGCAAATTCAACAAAAAGTGGTTTGGAAGGAATCAGTCAGTGGCTATGTGGTCCCACATCTGGGATTAAGGGGCTCTTTCCCAAGTTTAAAATGATAAACATTCAACATTGGCCATACTGTCAATGAAGCATGATTTGTGCCGCGCTCAAAACAACTGTTAACTCAGAACTGCCAAAACTTGACTTCAGTGAGTTTAAGATAACTGGGAATTCCGGAAAAAACAAGCTCCGACTGGGAAATACGTTTTTTAAACGGTCATCCAACTCGGAATTTTGAGTCAGGAGCTCGGGCATCTTTCTAGAGCTACGACTTGAAGATCAATGACCTCACCATTATTCAACCTTGTTTTTTTCAGTTTCCAGTTGTCTTGAAAGCACCATAAATCCAGAGAATGCCAGACTTTGATGACAAAATTTGCCCATGAAGGACCGCCGTGCCACCTTCCTGTTCAAGTGAGCACAGCACAACAAGGTGAGTCCAAAAATGTATTGTATTCTGCTGCATAAATGATGTAATATGCCAGGGAGATATGTATACTGTAGCTAAGAAAGTAATACTAAGTGTATGTTGTGTAGTAAGATGTTAGTAGCCCATGTGCCTCACCCTAATAATTTGGTCTATTTACCCCTCTTCATTTCGCCTACTGTTCTGACTTGGTGGTGCACATGTACCCTATAACATGTTTTGAGAAATGTAATCATAAAATTTTGTAAGAGCTTTCATTGTCTGCTTATTTGCCCCATTTATTTATCCTATGGTTCTGACTTGGTGTACAGGGAGAACACTGTAAGAACGGCCCATGTTCTGAATTCTGTCGCTGTACATTTTAAAAGTGCTAAACAAATAGTTATATTGACTATGTTCGTCCTAGCTTGCTCATTAATGTCTTAATTCAAAGTATGGATAGCCTCTTATCTGATTGTCGTTCCATTGTGCCATAGTTTGTACATCTCAAATGTCATTAGAAACCACATTTGTTTAAGCAAGTCAGCCATATCAGCTAAGTTTTTTAAAGGGCAATAAATGAGGCTGAATGAACTGTTTCGCTGCCAGACAAGGCTCTGCTGACAGCCAGGTGTAGCAGTGGTAAGATGTTGGGACTGCTGTTGGGACAGCTTTATGTAGGCCCGAACCGTTTGTGGGCACTGTTTGTCACTGTTATAGTGCACTTAATGTATTGTTTAGTGTTGTCTTGTGTAGTGGCTTTGCTGGCATGCATCCCACTTTTTAAACTTTTTGCCCCACCAAGATTTACATTTTCAAACCAAAAGCACCACCAGTCTGCGTGCCAACACTTGACAACCAATTTAGTTTCCTCCCTCCAAGTCTCTGTGATCAAATGGAAAAGTCTTGTGACGTCTCAACATTCCACACCCAGTTTCTTTCGTAACCGTTTCCCAATGTTTACATCAGTTTCTCCTTTTCCTCCACATCTCTTCGTTGTGATTACAGATACTGACAAAGCAGAGTGTCGCAGATGACTTTGGTTAAAGTGTTGTGTTTCTAAAAATAGGTATTTTCCAAGACTCACACATCTATGCAATGTCTCATTTCAAATTAAAAGCCTTGTCGATGAGGTCACTTCCCATGGTGAAACCCAAACCAGCTTGGAGGGGAACTGTGATTGCAGTCTTATGAAAGGAAAAGAGCTGTGTTTCAAAGAAAACTTTCAGTCAGCCAGTGGAACCGACAAATGGTGATCAGACATCTGCTTTCTACTAATTTACCTACTTACTGTTTATTCAGGCTAAACAAGTACAGTCCAAGAAAGTTGGAGTTGCATAGAAACAAAACAGGATGGACAACGGTATTGTCGGTAGTCAAGGGTCTGGGTCTGGGTCTGGAATGAATATACTTCCATTGTCATTTTGTAGTCGGGGTTTTAAACTTCACTAACTCACTGAGACTCAATATCCTGTTTTGGCTGCGACGTAGTTTATTTAACCTTTAACCCCCCATGTAATTTGTCAAGGAGAAAATGAACGATATCCCGGCGGCCAACTACCAAACCAGGACAGCATGGATGAAAAGGGAATGTGAGCTGAGCTACTGAGGGTCTACCCCAGATAAGTGTACTCCAAAGTCAAGGTGGACAGATGGTGCTGGGGGTGTATTAGCATCTTCATTTCTCAGGTGAAATCATGCAAACAAAACAACGGTCCTTTTTATAAATCCCACTTCCCTCAAAGGAATGCTGGATCTTACCCAATTTCAAACACAATCCAAACAGATTAGCAAATTCCTTTAGGTGAGTGCGATGCGGTGAGGTTCATTACATAGACAATACCCATTGTCATTTTTTATTCAGCGATACCTTCACATCTCACCATAGAACAAAGACTTCCTACTACCTGACCTCTCCTAACAGAGAGTTACTCTGTAACATCACAGATTGCACAATCAATTAGACAGGGTAGAAAATGTCTTAAGGGGTCGTTCCAGTGTGAAGACACTCAAACACGACAGAAGAATTAAGCTTGTTACAGACGGATTTCAACTTTATTAATTACCGCCATCCCTCTACCCTACTGAACGTGTTTTTCTCCCACAACACAGAGGCAGGATTTACATATTGCAGGTAAACTGGGGAATATAGAATGCAGATCCATTTAAACCTCTAGGGAGCTAATTAGTTACAATTAAGTTTCTGCTTCACTTGTTGTAAAGGATTATTTAGTAAACACCTACAGAATGTATAAAACTTGGCCTTTTCCCTGAACTTACAAAACATACCACCTTCTTCCCATTGAAAAGTTGCCTGGTGTTGATTTTACATTGTGAATTCAGATTTGAGGGTACTGTACTGTAGTGTGTTATTGGAATCAAAGCAAATGAAATCCCACTAAAGAAAAAGCTATGCATCCCCATTGTATTTAAATGCCAAAACACTGTGATAGATGACAAATGAACAGTGCAACCCGCCAGTGTTGAGACATGCAGTGTCTGGTGTGGTTATTAAAGAGGGGAACACATATAGTACATTGTATCACCATGGGTTAATTGCATGTTGACTTCATTAACCTTGATCCTCAGTATTAAATCCTACCACTTCTCTCCCTTATCATCCCACACACTACAGTATGGTGGACCATTAGAAACCAACAAAGGAGACAATGTCACATAATACAAGACGAGTCTGGATGTGGCGTTTCAACCCAGACCCAATCACAGGTGTGTCCACTGGCTTCCTCCTGTCATCACACATCAGAATGAATGTGTGTGTTGTGTGTTACGCTGTCCTACACAATGTGTCACTTCCTGCTACACTGCACCCAGAGTGACAAGCAGAAATCTTCAACTGTCCTGTCACTGAGGACTCCGGAGGACCACAACATACACAAACAAAAGAGAGGAAGCAAGATGGAGACAGCACTATGCACAAACATGAAGTGTGCACTCTACCAAAGACAGGACAATGGACAACAAGAAAGGTTTTTAATATAAGTGAAAATATATTATTCATACTGTTTGGTGTATTATTTTCTTGAGTCATACAAAGTTACTTTCAATGCTGCATTGACACATATAAGAAATTATGCAGCACTAACTCAACCAAGGTGAACAAGTTTTGAAATGGATTTGAACAAAGCTACAGTAACACTGATCACATGAAAAGAAGATTGCAACTGCAAGCCTATTGCAAAATATTGCATCATTCAAACTGAGATATGCTCTTTATACTAAGAGACTTTTCCCCCAATGGAATAATAGATCTAGACAATGCTTCATCTGACACTAAGCACCTATTCAATACCACACCACATCCAGTCTCCAGCTGGCTACAGCTGGGATGTACTACAGTACATAGCATGATCCAATAAGTGGTATGATCTTTGAGACCATGTTTAAGAACACACACATACACACACGGATGAGCACAGACACATTTGTAGAATACTTGATTTATGTTTTTGTGACTACAAAACGTCAATCAGTCCGTTTACGTACAGTGAAATTGCTGGAGTAAAATACAGTTGTTTGGAAAATATTTCTGTAATAGAATTTGCATTTTGAAGGAAAAAAGTAAAGTGTTTTTGGTAGGAATTTGGGTAGCACAGGTAAAATGAAGCAGAACATGTCTGTAAATAGTTCTGTTGGTTCCCCTCACCTCAGGACAGAACAAGATACATTCTGTTTTTCTAACTTTAGTTTGGGTGTGGAGAGGAAGAACTGAGGTGAGTTTCTAAAATGTTCTTTATTGTGGTTTGCAAATACTGTTGTTGGTTAGAAATTTTTGCCAACTTAAAAAAAAATAAGTCCTACAAGAGATATATAAAAACTGTAAAGCAATTATGGAAATATAAGAGGAAGAAATAATTATAGGAATGTGCTTTTGTTACTGTAACAGTTTATTAAATTGACTTAAATACCACATTTACTTGCAATTGATTTACTTGATTAACTCAAATTAACTGTATAGGATGAGGATCATTTGGCATTCTTTGTCATTGTGATTTGGAGGTACAGTAGAGCTTACATATAAGCAATGCCAAGATTGATATGAGTAAGACATCAAATCCTGCCACTGGAGAAAACCACACAAAGTTAAATATCCTCAAGTACAACCACATTACCAGTCATACTAAGGACCTCCTGGTGTGCAGATATCTAAAATATGTCACAGGAAACAACTCTGCCTGATGCCAAAGACGCTCATTTCCTGCGAGGCAGTGCCAGGGCAGACTTAGTCCGACTGACAGACAGACAGAAACAACAGTAAAAACTCTCCCAAAAATTCAACAGAGTGAGAAAAATGAGTGTGAAACTTTCATTGCCCTACACCTTCCCTCCGCACAGATGCGCAGCTGAGCCAGTGCAGCTGGCTGGCTGACAAATGGGAAAAAATAGTCCAATTTGAGCTGGTCGTTAGCAATCGGAGCGCCGCATTCCAGATAAATGAGAGGCTGCCTCAGGTATGGCAGCAGATCTTCCTGAAGCATTCCTGGGAGACCGGTCCGTACCATAGCAGCCCCTTCGCCATGCCTTCGATCCGACAGCCCTGGCCCGACACTACAGCAAAGGTGACCTTGCAGCTCCGCTGCTGCCGGCCGCCTTGCTTTAACACTTACGACCCCGCCCACAACCCCCCTTTTTCCCTTGGTCTCAATTTCTCTTTTTGTAATCCCCACTTAAAGAGACAGTGTGGTGGTTCTTATATCATTAACTTCCCCTTTATACTACTTTTTAGAGAGGGAGAGGGGCAGAAAAGAGAGAGAGGGGTGGCTCACAGTAAACTCCATCTGGTCTCATTCTTGGTGAAGGGTGGAGAGCACACTACATTTAAAGTGTCTATGAAGGGTTGAGCTGAGTCAAACACTTACTCTGGCATTTTGACTCCTCTGACACTCCCCTTGCTTATGCTATAAAAAGTGTGTGTGTGTGTGTGTGTGTGTGTGTGTGTGTGTGTGTGTGTGTGTGTGTGTGTGTGTGTGTGTGTGTGTGTGTGTGTGTGTGTGTGTGTGTGTGTGTGTGTGTGTGTGTGTGTGCGTGTGTGCGTGCGTGCATGCGTGCATGCGTACGTGCGTGTGTGTCAATTAGCTAAAGTAAGGCAGCTTTCTTTTGTATACCCACTGTGTCCTTGTAGGACCACAATATTGTCAATGCCACTCTGGTTCTGTAAGTTCTGCAAGAGGCCTCTGAAGCAGACCAAACAAACAAACACAGACATGCTTGATCCCACGTGTTTTCCTCTGTATTTTACCGTTGGTTGGAGAAGCCATGTTTTAAAGGCAACATTTAGACTACACAAGATATAGGAAATAGCGAGGAAAGCGACTTCGACAGGGTTCAGATGTGCTCGATGAACTTCCATAAGGGCTAATATGAACAAGCTGTAAAAAGTGACTACATACTGTACATGACTGTTTATGGCCTAACGAGCTGTTCATTTAATGAGGTTTAGGTTAATCTACTACCTGCTAATGGCTCCTGGTTAGAATAACTGCGCTCCATATCATTAGACACTAATAAAAGCTGGAGAACGACATGCTTTTCAATGCCTTTTTCAACACGTCAGAGTCACTGTCCAAGCATGAAAATGTAGAATTCCATTTCTACTTCTTTGAGAAATAAATGAATCGTGATGGAGTGAATTTGATCTATTATTCCCTTAAGATCAGAACCTATTCAATGTGTTTTCCCCAGTTACCATTGATTATCTGTTGCCCTGTACGTGATCTCATTTGGTGTGGTAAAACACACTGCAAAACATCCAAGGAATTAGTAATATTGTATTTATATTCATAGTTCTTTCCTTCTCTAAACTAATATTCTCCCTCGCAGCAGCAATCCTATGCTCCTATGTATGTATGCATGAATGTATGATACAGAGTGAATTTGTGCAGAATGTACTAAAGTACAGTATGTTCAATTAAACATGCGTTGCAGAGCAGTAAAAGTGTCCCCATTGGTGGGGCCCCTTCATCTAAATACAAATATATGATAGCTTTTAGAATGTTGAATATTCTCAAACCTTTTATCTAACTGAAGATTCAAGAATACCAGAGACAGTGAGTCTTGCCAAAGAGAGGGGGTAACGTAAAAGTCAAAACAGAGCTGATCTTGCTTACATTACTATCCAGAATGACCAGAACATTTTCCACTTCCCCTTTTCAATCAACCTCTTTGTACATTTGTTCATAGTTGGGTGTATTTTTACACCTTCTGTTAGGCAAAGCAGTCTCTCCCTGCATGGTGCATAGAGGGATGCTGCTCTGAGAGAGAGGGAGGTAGCGGTTGGGGTAGGGTACTTAAGTGAGGGGGTAGAGATAGGGGTAGGGGTGGGATCCACCTATCACAGTGGGGAGAGAGGGATCCTCTGGATCCAGCTCAGTCACCTCAATGCTACAATAAGAGTGTAGATCCTGTCAGACATGGATAGCTAGGCCTCCCCGGCCACCCCAACCAGTCCCTCCCCATCATACAAATAAGCCAGCGCGGTTCTCTGTTGGACAGGCCTGCACATAATAAATGAGGATGGTTCTTCATAAGGGAAATGAAGGAATCGCACCACACGTTAAGAAATACAAGGATGTATTATTTTTTCTTTCTCTCGCTCTCTCCCGTGGAAAGTTGAGGAGCAGCAATGCTAGCACAGGATGAAAACATCTGGATCATGACCTTTCCTCAGGCGCACTGAGACAAATTAAAAGCAGACATCTGAAGTAACAGAGGAGTCCTTCCAACCCCCTCTGAGCACCGCTCCAGAGTTCTCCACTTGTTTTAACTCACAGCACAGGGGACAGGCTTCTAAAACCGAACCCTTGGCCTAATTATTGATTATATCAGTTAACTAAATCAACGCATACGTTTACTATTCAACCCTTTCCTTTATATCTATTCTACTATATCATGCCTACAATTACACAGACTTTTGCCATAGACAGTCGATTCCTCAGTAAGACCTCTGTCTTCCTTGATTTCATTAGTACAACATTAGAGGGGCATTGAACACATACTGAAAATAGTAGAGGTCCATAAAAACAAATCTACAGCCTGTCAGCACACTTACATAAAATCCACTTTGGATCGCATGACAAGTTTTATGTCCAAGACGTTTTAAGGAGCAACAGGGTATCTAAGCTGCTAGACTAATTGTTTCCATTTCAAAGCCAATTAGATGTCCTGAGGAAACTCTGACAGTTGGACACCACAGGACCAAACATCCTCCATGAGACCTGGATTTGAGTCTTCATCTGGAATATTATACTTGAACGTCTGTCTGTGTTCCACTGTCTGTTATTTAGATTCAGTTACCATCCTGGTCCATCTCTGTTATTTAGATTCAGTTACCATCCTGGTCCATCTCTGTTATTTAGATTCAGTTACCATCCTGGTCCATCTCTGTTATTTAGATTCAGTTACCATCCTGGTCCATCTCTGTTATTTAGATTCAGTTACCATCCTGGTCCATCTCTGTTATTTAGATTCAGTTACCATCCTGGTCCATCTCTGTTATTTAGATTCAGTTACCATCCTGGTCCATCTCTGTTATTTAGATTCAGTTACCATCCTGGTCCATCTCTGTTATTTAGATTAAATTACCATCCTGGTCCATCTCTGTTATTCAGATTCAGTTACCATCCTGGTCCATCTCTGTTATTTAGATTCAGTTACCATCCTGGTCCATCTCTGTTATTTAGATTCAGTTACCATCCTGGTCCATCTCTGTTATTTAGATTCAGTTACCATCCTGGTCCATCTCTGTTATTCAGATTCAGTTACCATCCTGGTCCATCTCTGTCATTATCAATGTCACTATCAACTATCACTATCAACAGGAGCTCGATAGCAAGGATTTGCTTGACCAGATCGAGCTGTGATTTGAACTAACTAGACTGCGAAATAAGTCCTCTTTCACAGTGTGTAATTGCTGAGAAGGACCAAGAGGCAGAGAAATAACTGCTTGGATTAGAAACAAGTGTTCAGTTTGGCTTGACTCAAGTATAATTAACAGAGGAGGCTGAAGGACTTTCTATGTTTTTACTCTGTAATAGAGCATGCAGATTCAGATTTTATATGCAATTTCCAGTGGCATTAAACTGAAGTAATTGAGTTGAGTCCAAATGAGTTAGCGTCATGAAATGTCTTGGGAAACTTTTGGATGCTTGTTGTACAGTAATTGAAATATGGTCCACATGCTCTCTTTAGGGCCTGCAGAATATCTCTGGTAGTTTAAACCTCACCTCATTTTGTCTGCTCACAAATAACACTGCATCTGTTAAGTGTGCTGTTGTATTTGTTCTATGTACACCAAAGGGACAATGATTTATAATCTGAATGTTGTAGCTACTTCACATTACACCGTTCACGCTGTGGTCTATGTGCCCAAAAATATGTTTCTTACCTGGAGTCACAAGGGAGAGGCCACCAGCAGCAGGACAAAATCAAAGGGAAAAGAGAAGGGGAAAAGTTAAAATTAGACATTGGTTCAGAGTAAAAACAAATATGGATGTACAACTTCACAGTTTTAAAATGTCAATATTATTATGAAAATCATTCATGACTAGCCACAGATGTTACTGAAGATAGAGGAGATTCCAAGTGGTGTGGTCTGTACACCTGAGTGGTCTACAACACGTTCCTAATTGGAGACTAATGATAGGGGAAAAGAAGCAATGTGAGGACAGGCCAAGGTGTGATATTTCACTATAATCTACAGAGGCGAGTTCAATCTCAAAATGCAACAATCTATAACACCTTTACACTTAAATGGTTGCTATCCCAACACATTGCCTACTTTCCCTAAAACCTCTGCATTTAAATATAATGCAGAAGTCCACATTTTGTGGATTACTACTGCCATTGCAAAGCTAAAAGCAAACTGAATGGAAAACAGTGTGGGACATTAAAAACAGTGTTGGCAGTGCCTTCTTTCTTCCTCTCACAACCATGGCCCAAACACTGGCTGGCCAGGCAATGAACACTGCACACCACCACATAAGACAAGGTAATACTACTGCTTGAAGTCCAGTGTATTCACTGAGGGTTTATTGTAAGTCAGTTATTGTAAGGTTTGTTGAAACATAATAGAGGGGATCCACACACACAGCCCAGCCCCCCTCCCTGTGTATGAGAGCCAGATGAGAGCCAGCCCTCACCAATGGATGAATACTGATGTGTCTGACTGATTGCCATGTCAGTGGGATCGAATTTGAAAGGTGGACAGTGATAAATGTCTTTCCTCCACTTACTGGTGTATGATGTATTATGAATCCCCATCTGATCAGAGAGGCTGATGAGGCGCTCTGCAGCGGGGGGCATCCATGTCCAACGCACCCTGACATTGGTTATATAAATGACTGCACCTCCACGCTTTTGTTTTCCACCACACAGGTCACAGGCGGGCTAATAGGGCCACCAGTAATAGGGGATGACTGACTTCAGCTGAGGCCAACCTGCATTCTGATGGGCTGTGAATATGACAAAGTCTCTTAACACAGCGTCTGAACCATGATCCCTGTCAGACACTAGTCTAATTGTCAGAGACACACCGTCAGCACGCGGATAGCGCTATGGGCTGCCCAACAGCCACTGTGATCATCTGTCTGTGTGCATCTCGGGTTTTCACAAGAAAATAAGGTGTGTTCACTTCAGTTCTCTCGCAGACAGAAGCCAGAGAAAAGGACCCTTATTGTTAATACCTGTCAGAGACAAAAACCCAGGTTTGAAGACTATTGCTTTGATCTGTGGCTACTGGATAGATGTGGTGTTTTGATGCTGACATCATGTTGCCAGCCATAAAGCTGAAGGACTGAAACCTTGCTATTAGCCTGTAGGACAGAGAGATGCCTCCCTGCCTGGCTGGTGCTGGGCTGTGTTTTGTTCTCTCCCCAGGAAAACAGCATGGATAATTGTGGCTTTGCTGAGGGAGCAGTGTTTCCTAAGCTCCTTCTTTGTTTACAGATGTAGGATCTTAATTTGATCACTCTTTGCTGCTGAGAATTTTCCTGCAAAGTTTGAAATGCAAACTTGTAGTGTATTTGAGTTTAAAAATGGCTTCTAAAGTTAGGAATTTCCACTTCCATTTCAGACTTGAATACCCTAAGAGAAAATGTATCAACCCCTTCAAAAATGTATTATAATCCACATAATAATTCACATTTCCTGTTGATGCAGGATTATTTTCCTGCTGTAGCAAACTGGCGCAAATTAAGATCCTACATCTGTAAGAGTCCAACAGGAGAGCCCTCTATGACACACCCAGGTCTCCTGAGCACCATCAGCCACACATTTTAATGTGCTGAAGCAATATTGGCTGAGCTAGAGAAATAAAAGATCCATGCCCCCAGCTGGCTCCACGTGGGCCCTAACCAGTTTATGACCATCGTAATTGAGCCATTTTCACATCAGCACCTGTTTTTGTCAGATCAGGAACTGCTCTCCCAGTCTCAGCTGAGATTTGCTTCTCTCAGCTCACAGTAGCTGGTATCAACCCTGTATACTGGAAAGTCAGTGTTACCTATTCACAGAAACCCAGACACTAATATACAGTACAGTATACCCTGGGTAGCATTCAGAAGAACAGCAACAACAAAAAATCTCCTGAAAATGCAAGACAGGATCTATGATCATTTCTGTTGCAGATAAGACAAAACACAAGTACAAAATATGACAGTGATTAAGAGCTGCTTTGAGAGAGTCTTCTTGTGATTCCACATACACTGTTTTGAATGACTTTGACTTTTAACCAGGCATTAAGTCTGCATTAAGCATGGCACTCATTTGTAAAAAATCTGCATGTAAATGATGCGGCAGGCGGCCGTGTTTACCAGGCAGGGAAGGAGAGGGGAGCCATCTTTAATTCATTCGGAAAACACACTGCAGGATAACTTTCATTGGAGAGTTTACATGGACCAAGCTGGCTTAATAAGCACTCAGTATGCAGAGGAGGCCTTTATTAAACTAGTGGATAATAGGTGAAAAAGGCTTTGGTGAAAAAGGATCTCTTCCAATGAGCCATTAATTAGTGGTGAAGGAGGTGAACGGCATGTTCAAAAGCTGATGATTCTTCATTAGTTATATAAGGAGGACTGCACACTGGTCAAAGGCTGTTTCCACAGCAGCCCAATTCTGATCTTTTTTTCACTAATTGCTCTGAAAAAGATCTGATGTGAAAATATCTGATGTGTTTCGTCAAAAGACCAAATACTGGTAAAAAAAGATCAGAATTGGGCTGCCTGTGTAAACGCAGCCTTAGAGACACAGAATGATCCATTCCAAACTGTCCACCACAACGATGCCACCGCCTGCAGGGCATCATTGTCATCAGACCAGTCTAGCTCTACGTGACAAGCAGTACAGACTGATGTCCAGGCCATGCTATCATGGTGTCAGTTTCACCACTCACAGGCCATCAGTCTTCTTTGTCACAGCACTGCACTGCACTGGGCTTCATAGTGTAGCTAGTTAACTATCCTCCTATTGTGCCATATCAGAGTGGTGTAATTAGTATAGAGGACGTGAATAGATTTCAGGAGAAGACTGCATGTGATCTAATTAGCATTGTATCAAAGCAGTATATCAAAGTTGTATCAAATGTGCTTTTGTTTCATATTTCATTAATCTTTGGAGGGTTTGCTGTAAGAATTGTTCAAGTCATTAAACTTACTTGAAGACATTAAATGAACCAGAATGTTAAGCACTTGACTGACATAGCCTTATAAGATGCTGAATGTGCATGGTGGAGGTTTTTGGCAGTCTTTGGGGGGGATTGTGAAATGTAGGACATCAAAGGGGAATTGTTGCTGTTAAAACGGGCCAACCACTGCTGTTGTTTATACTAAATGGCAACACTGTCCAACGCCTGACAAATAAACTGAGAAGTGGGGAAAATATGTTAGAAACGTCTATGAATTGGTCCATAATTAAACCACTCAGTCCTTGTTGAGTGTACTGTGTTGTAGTAACCATTTTGTAGTTGTGAAAATATGCCTCTTTATTTACGGACAGTCGATTCAGACAACCAATTTGGGAAAAAACCACAAACAAACTTCCATTACAAGTGGGTGCTTTCGTTCATGTCTGGAATTGGAATAGAAGAATAGAATAGAAACCGTTTTCCTTGGAAGGCTTTGTTATCGGCTTTTCCATACAACCTGTAACAAACAGCGGAAGTGTTCTTTAACATTACCAATATTCAGCAAATATGACATTGCAAAAACTAGAGACAAATGATGTTTGAGGAAAAGCAGGCCTTGATGGCAAACTTCCGAGCACCAGTCTGTGACAGGTGTGGCACGACAAAAGACAAGAGCAGTGAAGTAGAAAAGAGGAAGAAGAGGAGCGTTCTATAGGGAAGGAGACAGGCTGCTCTGAGCTCAGTCTATTATTTCATGCTCATGCAAACATGAATACACACGCACACCACCAGCTCCACAGTTAGACCCTCATCTTTTTCCTTATTTATTTATTTTCTGCCTGTCATAAAACACTGATAACTGTGAACAAGAGCAAAAGGAAGAAAGTAAGAAAACAACAGAGATATAGTCATTTACAGGCAGTCTATTTTCAGTCAGGGACAGCTCCTTTCCCAGTTACTGAATTAATCAAATCCAAAGGACATCATCTTCAAACTCGACATCCCCCTAAAGGCGAGCATCTCATTCTGTATGCAGCCAAGGAAACTTCACAACATCCTAAAAATACTGGCACTCCTGGAAGAGAGGTGCTCTACCAGTTGGAAGGGAAGCATGAGTAACTAGCAAGCTCATGGAAATAGACATTGTGATTAGATGCAAAAGCTCCGCTTTCATAAACAGCATTAGTTCTTGTTAGACATCGCACCCCTCCTACAGATGCAAGGCCTCTCTGTTTTGCCAAGCAGGGAAGGAAGGCATTGTGTGTGTTTTTTCCCAGGCTCTCTCTCCTCCTATGTTAAACACAACTGGGCACATGATGTTCCTGTCAAACAGGTGTTTGTACTGGGTTTACAGTCCATGTTTGCCGACTTGTTGCTGTCTTTGGTAACAAGGTGTGAATGCAGCTCTCTGACCAGAGACAAGGATTCATTCTGTTACCAAAATCACATCAGCTGGGAGCTAATCGGGCTTTCTCCTGGCTATATAGGTCTCCTGTGGTCACATAGTAGGTGTCCAATAAAAAGGGGAATGTTTATTGAAAATGTATCCTGAAATGTGTATTTTGGGAATCAGTTGATTAGCATATGATATCATGAATGTTCACTCAATATGTTCGCTCAATAAAATCTGATTTTAAACATAACCCTAACCTTAACCGCACTACTAACCCTAATGCCCAACTCTAAACATAAATTAAGACCATAAAGTTGTTTTTAATGAATTTTCACAATATAGCCAATTTAAATTTAGCAGCTTGGAAAATCGGCAAGTTCTGCCTCCAGGACATGATTCATGACAATAAACGTCAACCTGCGTGTCTACAGGGAATTTTACTACTTACGTGGCAGTTCTCCAGAACTTACTCCTGGACTGAAAAACACTTCCCAGCTACGAGGAGAGTGTTGTTCCTTTGTTTTCTGTCCACCGATGGTGAGTTGGGCTGGAGTTGCCATGGATACAAACAATATGACATAACCTGTATTTCAATTGCAAAAGGTAATGGGAGCAGACATTTAGCATCCTATCACTCACTGTCTGTCAGCGGCAGTTATCAACGTATCTCTCTTACTGTCAGATAGTCACACCCTGGACTCCCTGCTTATTACTCTGCCGCTACAAATCAACAAAACAATCAATTAGATTTCGCTGCATTTTTATAAGCCCAAGGAAGTTATCAGCATGTGCCGTGTCATGACTACAATATGCCTAACAGACAACCAGAACATCACACAAGGTTGGACTACACAATGTAGATCAGATCTATTGGGTATCGATTTTAGATCAGAATATGTTGCACCAACATTGTGTAAAGGAGGTAAGAACATACCGTAAGCTCACTCCACAACTATCCAATTGGATCCTTTTGTATAGCTCAATTGGTTGGTATGTTGTCAAGGAGAACTAACAAGGCAGAGGTCCTGGGTTCAAGACTCTTTTCAAGCTACGGCAAGAGGCACCAGGAGGAAGAGGTACTTTCTAAGCAAGCAGCGTGACATATGTTAATTGCAGTAGGAACAAACAGTTTGGCCAGCTCAACTTCCATAACTGGGACATAATACTGACTAGATGCTTTGTTGTCAGTTATCTTGAGAGAGCCAAGTGAAAAACAAATCAAAAAGCTGTTGAAGGTGCGTGTCTCGTTTACTAAATTGTACTGCCAAAGTTTTTAGTCAGTTCTTTTAACAAAACAAGTGCCCTGTATAGCAACAATATAACATTTACATTTTAGCAGACACTCTTATCCAGAGTGACTTACAGGAGCAATTAGGGTTAAATTGCTTATGCAATGACATATTGAAAGTCAGTTCAGGGATTGGAACAGGCAAACCAACGCTCTTAACCACTAGGCTACCTGCCGCCTGTTGTCTTGACAATTCTGGGCTTGACAATTCTTAAAATACTGCACTGTATCACCACACTGGTTCCATTTCCAGTGTAGTCAGATCATAAAGTAAATAAATGCTTGCCCTCCACTGGATAGCATACTGCAATTCTCAGACCCATATGCATGGAGTCATTTTGTGTGCACAGCTTTAGGAAAATGAAGTGTACAGTATATAAAGTAATAACATGCAAGATCTACTCTCTGCACCATGAATGAGTCTGTCCTGCCATGGGGAGCCGGTGACATGATTGTGATTGGACGAGACACTCAGAATCCAGATCAAAGCAATCTCTAGTGTTTTGGCCCCCAGCGCAGTGTAGAGCAGGCGTGCAAACACACACAAACACACGCGCACCCTGTCCCTCTCCCATATACACTGCAGAGCATGGGTCTGGCTTTGACAGTGAGGGGCGGAGCAGGCAGTAGCAGCTGAATGGGAGCATGAGGTCCTTGTAGTGCCTTCTATCTGACCTTGCCTGAGACATCAGTAGAGCAGAGCAGTGCCGTGGTTGAGGTTGTAGCTATGGCTGTGTTTGTGTAGTGTCTGTGCAGGGCCAAACAGCTCCCTCTTGCTCTCCCTCCTCCTGACAGGCCCATATAATTAGAGAGGGCTGAAAGCTGAACGGGACATGGTTACAAGAATTTGGTACTTATTTCATACTTTCCAATGGTAACAGACAAATTGACATTTGCGTTCCCGCCAACACGTAAATGGCAGCCTCCGTTTAATTGCTTTCATATGGCTAATCCAAATTAAGCATGCCCACAAAATACGATATTCCATTTCATTTGAATGGCTGGTGATTCCACCAAATCTTTCCTTTTCTTCTGAGTGTGCTTGAAATACCAAGACATCTGAATGGCTTAGAAAAATACCCCAATTTTTTGGTGAAGCTGTTTGCACAAGACAATATCATATTGGACGATGCACGAGTGATGATTTTGAATGTGGTATTGAAGTGGTTTAGTGGCTTAGAGAAAAGTACACTTGAGTAGGAAAAACATGGTTAATTAAACCAGATGCTCTATTGTGTAACTAATGGCAGCATTCTTACTCAAAGCCAACGGAGCAGAAATGACTGTGTAATGTCAGAAGAATGATAGAATTCTCTTCATGCCATAATTCATACAGCTCTCTTTATGTCTGAAGCTTGATCATCTCAGCAGTAGTTGGTTACATTTCCATCATCATAATCATGTGATGGAATAATTAGAGCTGTCTTCATTAAAACATCTGCTCTAGTCCTTTTCTCTGTACTCTACAGCTGAAATGCATTTAGGATGTCTCATGTACACTGTGTAAAAAACATTAGGAACACCTTCCTAATATTGAGTTGCACTCCCACCCCCTTTGCCCTCAGAACAGCCTCAATTCGTTGGGGAATGGACTCTACAAGGTGTAAAAAGCGTTCCACTGGGATGCTGGACCATGTTGACGCCAATGCTTCCCACAGTTGTTTCAAGTTGGCTTGATGTCCTTTGGGTGGTGGACCATTCTTGATACACACGGGAAACTGTTGAGCGTGAAAAACCCAGCAGCGTTGCAGTTCTTGACACAAACCTGTGTGCCTCGTACTTACTACCTACTGTAGGTAGTTTATTTTAGTTAAATACTTTCTTAACACTTGTGTTTAATAAAACTGCATTTTTTGTTAAGGGCTATATTCAGCACGTGACAAGTCAAATTTGATTTGATTTTATACCCCGTTCAAAGGCACTTAAATATTTTATCTTACACATTCACCCTCTGAATGGCACACATACACAATCCATGTCTCAATTGTCTCAAGGCTTAACAATCCTTCTTTAACCTGTCTCCTCCCCTTCATCTACACTGATTGACGTGGATTTAACAAGTGACATCAATAAGGGATCATAGCATTCACCTGGTCAGTCCATGTCATGGAAAGAGCAGGTGTACATAATGTTTTGTACACTCCGTGTATAACACCAAGTTTGAACTTTAAAAAAAAAATGCTATGTATTTGTTTCCCCTGCAATATTCACTCTAGTCATGTAAAGCAAATGTACATTGCTTACAGTCATTTTTTGTATTATTTTTTTTACATATGATCATTATCAAATTTAAAGCTAGAGTCCTTAATTGAAAAAATAACAAAGTGGTTACCCTTCCTCTGTTTTTTGGTAATGTCACGTTCCTGACCTGGTTTCTGTTAGTTTTGTATGTGTTAGTTGGTCAGGACGCGAGTGTGGGTGGGCAGTCTATGTTTTCTGTTTCTATGTTGGTTTTGGGTGACCTGATATGGCTCTCAATTAGAGGCAGGTGTTTTTCATTTCCTCTGATTGAGAGTCATATTAAGGTAGGTGTGTTCACACTGTTTGTTTGTGGGTGATTGTCTTCCGTGTCTGTGTCTGCGCACCACACGGGACTGTTTTCGGTTTGTTTGTACATCGTTCTTTTGTGTAGTCTATTTTCCCTGTTCGTGCGTTCTTCGTGTTATTTGTAAGTTCGTATTGTTCAGGTCTGTCTACATCGTTTATTGTTTTGTAGTTTATCTAGTATGGTTCGTGTCAGTGTTTCGTTGTGTCTAATAAATCATTATGTATTCAACACCCGCTGCGTTTTGGTTCAATCACTACTCCTCCTATTCGGTTGAAGAGGAGGAGGAACACCGTTACAGAATCACCCACCATACCCGGATCAAGCAGCGGGTTAACGGACAGCGCACAAAGCAGGATTTCTGGTCTTGGGAGGAGATCATGGAAGGAAAAGGACCATGGGCTAAAGTTGGAGGTAATCGCCGCCCATGGGAACAGCTGGAGGCAGCTCGGAGAGCGGAGGAAACCGGAGAGAGGAACCGGTGTTATGAGGGGTCCTGTCTAGCACGGAAGCCCGAAAAGCCCGTGAGTACTACCCAAAAATTTCTTGAGGGGGGCTAAGAGGTAGTGGGCCAAGGGCAGGTAGGAGACCTGCGCCCACTTCCCAGGCTAACCGTGAAGAGCGGGAGTACGGGCAGACACCGTGTTACGCAGTAGAGCGCACGGTGTCTCCTGTACGTGTTCATGGCCCGGTGCGGGTTATTCCACCTCCCCGCACTGCTAGGGCTAGATTGAGTATTGAGCCGTGTCATGAAGCCGGCTCTACATATCTGGCCACCAGTACGTCTCCTCGGGCCGGCTTACATGGCACCAGCCTTACGCATGGTGTCCCCGGTTCGCCTTCATAGCCCGGTGCGGGTTATTCCACCTCCCCGCACTGGGCGGGCGACGGGGAGCATTCAACCAGGTAAGGTTGGGCAGGCTCGGTGCTCAAGGGAACCAGTACGCCTGCACGGTCCGGTATATCCGGCGCCACCTCCCCGCCCCAGCCCAGTACCACCAGTTCCTCCTCCACGCACTCTCCCTATGGTGCGTGTCTCCAGCCCAGTGCCTCCAGTTCCGGCACCACGCACTAAGCCACCTGTGCGTCTCCAGAGCCCTGTACGCACTGTTTCTTCTCCCCGCACTCGTCCTGAGGTGCGTCCCCTTAGCCCGGTGCCTCCAGTACCGGTACCATGCACCAGGCCTATAGTGCGCTTCGAGCGGTCAGTGTGCCCTGTCCCTGCTCCCCGTACTAGCCTGAAGGTGCGTGTCCTTAGCCCGGTGCCTCCAGTTCCGGCACCACGCACCAGGCCTACAGTGCGCCTCATCCGGCCAGAGCCATCCGTCTGCCCAGTGCCATCTGAGCCATCCGTCTCCCCAGTGCCATCTGAGCCATCCGTCTCCCCAGCGCCATCTGAGCCATCCGTCTCCCCAGCGCCATCTGAGCCATCCGTCTGCCCAGTGCCGTCTGAGCCATCCGTCTGTCCCGAGCCATTAGAGCCGCCCGTCTGTCCCGAGCCGTCAGAGCCGATAGTCAGTCAGGAGCCGCTAGAGCCATTCGTCAGTCAGGATCTGCCAGAGCCGCCAACCAGACAGGATCTGCCAGAGCCGCCAACCAGACAGGATCTGCCAGAGCCGCCAACCAGACAGGATCTGCCAGAGCCGCCAACCAGACAGGATCTGCCAGAGCCGCGAACCAGACAGGATCTGCCAGAGCCGCCAACCAGACAGGATCTGCCAGAGCCGTCAGACAGTCATGAGCTGCCCTCCAGTCATGAGCTGCCCTCCAGTCATGAGCTGCCCTCCAGTCATGAGCTGCCCTCCAGTCATGAGCTGCCTTCCAGTCATGAGCTGCCCTCCAGTCATGAGCTGCCCTCCAGTCATGAGCTGCCTTCCAGTCATGAGCTGCCTTCCAGTCATGAGCTGCCCTACAGTCATGAGCTGCCCTACAGTCATGAGCTGCCTTCCAGTCATGAGCTGCCCTACAGTCATGAGCTGCCTTCCAGTCATGAGCTGCCCTACAGTCATGAGCTGCCCTCCAGTCATGAGCTGCCCCACAGCCATGAGTGTCCAGAGCCGTCAGCCAGCCATGAGCGTCCAGAGCCGTCAGCCAGCCATGAGCGTCCAGAGCCGTCAGCCAGCCATGAGCGTCCAGAGCCGTCAGCCAGTCATGAGCTGCCCCTCAGCCGAGAGCGGTCATTGATCCAGAACTGCCTCTCAGTCCAGAGCTGTCTCTCTGTCCGGAGCTGCCCTTCAGTCCGGAGTTGCCCCTCTATCCTGAGATACCTCTCTATCCTGAGCTATCCCTCTGTCCTGAGCTACCTATCTGTCCTGAGCTACCTTGTCCCGGAGTTGTCCTTTATTTTGGTGTTGCCCCTTAAATTAGGTGGTTTGAGGAGGGTGGTCATTCTGAGGGAAATATGGAGGCTGGGATTGACTATGGTGGGGTGGGGATCTCGCCCTGAGCCTGAGCCACCACCGTGGTCAGATGCCCACCCAGACCCTCTCCTAGACTTTGTGCTGGTGCGCCCGGAGTTCGCACCTTAAGGGGGGGGTTATGTCACGTTCCTGACCTGGTTTCTGTTAGTTTTGTATGTGTTAGTTGGTCAGGACGTGAGTGTGGGTGGGCAGTCCATGTTTTCTGTTTCTATGTTGGTTTTGGGTGACCTGATATGGCTCTCAATTAGAGGCAGGTGTTTTTCATTTCCTCTGATTGAGAGTCATATTAAGGTAGGTGTGTTCACACTGTTTGTTTGTGGGTGATTGTCTTCCGTGTCTGTGTCTGCGCACCACACGGGACTGTTTTCGGTTTGTTTGTACATCGTTCTTTTGTGTAGTCTATTTTCCCTGTTCGTGCGTTCTTCGTGTTATTTGTAAGTTCGTATTGTTCAGGTCTGTCTACATCGTTTATTGTTTTGTAGTTTATCTAGTATGGTTCGTGTCAGTGTTTCGTTGTGTCTAATAAATCATTATGTATTCAACACCCGCTGCGTTTTGGTTCAATCCATGCTCCTCATCCGAGGAGGAGGAATCTGACAACGATCGTTACAGGTAAATGTTTTGGGTAAAAAGCTGAGAGATGGGCCTGGAGAAATGTAACCACTTTCAAATTCATAGACAAAGCTATGGATGCAAGGACTGACCAGCCATGATTACACAATTATAGTTTTAACCATGTTTTGGGGCTACAGTATATTGTTTTTGATTATATTTACATCATTTACAAACACTGGAGTAAAACAAGCGTATATTTTGGGTTCTGATGGGGTACGACAGTTGAACTAAGCTCATGAGGCATTTCTAAGTTATATTCTGCATAGAATCAATGAGTATATATCATTAATGTATAAGTCCAAAAATGGATGTAGCAATTATGAATTCAAGCTTTAACAGTCCATATGTTTATGTAACTGACCAATAAAAGCTGGAACTGTGTGTATGTTGTTGAATAACAGGAGAGAGCATTTTCAGACCCTGGACTGTAATGTACAGTAGCTTTTGTCAGCACTGACGGCAGCCCTAAAGGCGATAACGGGGACCTTTCTTCTCCTCATAGAGGGCTGGCGCTGTCACCGAGGGAGTGCTACTACTCCTCAAAAAGAGACAGGGCCTTCAAGTCTGAAACTACCTCCTTTCTCCCCTCTTCATTCTCTCTCTGAGTCTTATATGTGATTCCCACAGGCTGCTGTAGATTTATGTGCTAAAATGTGTCGGTGGTGTTCACGCAAACCTCATTTCACTGCACCAAAGTCTATGCTGCCTTTTCAACCTATGCCGCCTCCTGATGGAATTTCCTGGTGTTGGAACTCTGTGCATACTCAATGACAACACACAATGGGATGGTATCCTTCATATTAGCCTGTGTCCTTGTGACAGATAATCATACATTTTATATTGACTCTGCCACTAAGTGTGAAAAGAATGACAGAGAGAGTAGGGTGTTCAGCAGAGTGGTGGCCCTTGGGTCTGGGACTATGTGGGCTCAGACCACACCATAACACCTCCAGCATAGTCAGACAGCTCAAGAAAAATATCCATAATTGCAAGAGAGCGAGTGAGAAGAGGGCGGGGGCTTATGAATCTCGATCTTCATTGTGAGGTGGTTGGATCTCCGCCCCCCATGACCTGGAAGAGGTAGGATCTGTTTGGGTGGAGGAAGGAGCCGTGCGCCAGGCTGAGGTCTGCCTTGCTCTGAGAGGGTGACTCAGTTTGTCAGCTTGGGTTCAAGTCAGGACATGCTCTCCAGCAGCTGGCTCTACAGGAGCTGTTGCACAACAGCAGGGCCAAGCTCCTGTCCAATGAGGAGGCACCTCAGGCAAATACACGGCTGAAGATCAGTTCACCATGGACCAGACTTAATAGAACATCTCACAGGGCCAAAGAGCAGGTGCTACCGCCGTAGATAAATATGAGAGAGTAGGGTTCTTAAACGTCACGTTGTAATCCCTTGAGAAAGCATCAAAAGCATATGGGAAAGAGCCAGGAAGGAGGCTGTTTCATACATTGCCTTCACAGGTATAAAATCTCATGTACAGTATGTTGCCATTTAATGGACAGTTAACACTGATATCTTTAACTACCCAACATTAACTCACCATATTTCATAGATGATTCTGGTCTCAGCCAGAAAGGCTTATCTAGTGAGTTGGTGCATTAGAGTAGCAGCAGCTGAAACCCATCTGCTCCAGCCAGCAGAAGAACTGGCTGCCTTAACAAGTAGGCAAACTGTCATTGAGGATTAATGCTCTACCTTAAACCTGAGTTAATAATAAATGGTCTGTTTACTTGTTCAAGGGGGAGGCCATATATAACAGCCCTCAAAACCCCTCCTCTAAGTGCCCAAAATATAAATTCTGGTTAAGTAGGAACCTGCCTGCTTTGTGGCCTCCTGTTCCCCAATCATTACTAACAAAACAAGAGTTTTTATCCCATTTACAAATAGGAAAAGGTCAGATTACATGCAAATATGCAGGGCTATAGACAGGATGCTCCAACATGCTGGACAGTGTCCCGTCAGTGAACCTCAGCCAGTTTCAGAAGAGGGTAAAGGCATCAAGATGAAAAAAAGAATACTCTTGTTTGTAGATGTCCGTGTATTCGTCCGTTATGACATCAAAATGAATATCAAAAACCTGTGTGTAACATACTCTACCATACTATATTAGATCCAGTGCCCTGTTGACCACTGGCACTCCAACAGAGCATGCAGCTTTCTAGAAAATCCCAACAAAGGTTTGCACAGAAAGCCGAGGGCGGCTTCAAAACTGCCGACACGCATCGCCCTCTCAGCTGCTGATACATGCAAGAAAATATGTGAAAGAAACCCCTAGGAAGGAGTCAAATAAATGTCTTACTCACCCCCCTCTCTGTGATGCTCCTGGACCTAGAGGGATGCATTAGCCCACAGTGGGGATTTAACTAATGAGCCTCTCTCCACTGGGGGCATCTCAAGACAGGCTCTCTCCTACAATTGGTTCCAAGAGGTTTAAAAGAGCTGGTCGTGAGATTATAGGGTAATACAATGGATGGAAGAGATGTGGTGGAGGGATAACGCTTCACAATATTTGCTAGTTATGATTGCTGGCCATAACTACACTATTTACTCAACATTTTGTCAATAGTGTGATTGATGTAGAGGCAATAGGATATGGATAAAATAAAGATTTTAGTACAGAGAAAACTATCCATATAAACGTACAGTATATAAAAACATTTTGTGATCAAATTATTTGTATTTATTAATAATAATTCTCAGCAAACATGGATACATACACACAGAATGAAGTTACAAAAAACGGGCTCATACAAGATACTGTAGCTTCCATGCGCAGGTCCAAACATGCAAACAAAACCTGCTGTAATCCTTCCAATGTGTAGGCATAGGATTCTCCTGGCTGTTCTTGTAACATGTACAGCTGACAAAGAGCTTATCACCTAGGATTACTGCCTGGCTTTTAAGATGTTTTTGGCAGAGCACCAAAGAGCAGGGTGTGGAACCTTACAAATCTCTTTCTCTCCCTAAACCTCGCTTGTCGTTGCACCGTGACATGACTGAGTGGTTACCATCAGCACAGGTTGGATTACTGTAACACTGACTGGCTAGAGTTCATGTTTATGTCCGCACTCCATACCACCCGTCCCGGCCTTATGTTGAAAGAACATGCATCATCTGCCTTACATCCCAAACACATTTACTATGTAATCAAGAGTGGAAATCCGCCAGAATGTGTTTAATCAAAACCATGATTAAAAAAAACAAATTCATCTGAGGCAGTGAGTTTGTCATCATTGAACAATTACTGTACAAGTCTGCCAAGTCTCGAAAGTAACATGGGTGTGTACCCCGACAAAAAGACGTCCAATTCAATAGCAACTGACTGTGTTTTCCTGACAACCATTCATAAATAAACCACTTAAACATTGAGTCACTCATACTGTGCGTAGACTGGAGATGTGGAGCTACTCCACTAAAAAGGTGCCTTAATGTACCATCCAGGCAAGCAAAGCAAGGAGTTAGTCAGACTCTTTCAACAGAGTGAGTCTATCGTCAGTCAGAAAATGTTAACAACCATTTCTCCAACAAAGTCTTATGCCTGGAAGAACTGAAGAAAAGATTTTCTCTAAATTTTTATAATTTCTCCTCGCCAGTTTTCTCAGAATTCCTTGTTCTTGGAAATGCGACCATGGGTCGGCCATTAGCATATACTGAGCGGTGAGCGTAAATATCACCCTGAGTTGCTAATTCTCCAAGGTCTATCTGCTGGCATAAATCATTAAGACAGATGCTCCTCTGAGATGCTCACAAGGTGCTAATATACATCTTGCACCAAAATGCATTTGATTTCACTTGCTCTCTGCTCCATCTTTATCAACATGCATAACAAGCTGGGTTATGCTAAAATGTAACCCCTTGTTATGATGAATTGCATTGTTCTCGGACGGATCAGACACCATATCTAAGATGTAGCGTAGTCGGTAAACACTGATATCTGATGACAAAATAGCTCATCGTTTATTTAATTGTGCACCTTTAATCCTGAGATTGATAAACAAACCAAGTTAATTCTGTATAGTGTGTGTGGTTAGGTGAGCTTTGCATCTGAGACAGACTGAGTGATGTATGGAGGATCCATTTTGAGGGAGCCATTGTTCTCCCACTAATCCAGGCTCAGCTCTGTAACCAACGAGCATACAGTAGGTTTCAATGCACCAAGAAAACCTATTCTCTCCAGCTCGTTCCTTTGTTTACTTTTTTCAACCAAATATCATCAACGGGCAGAGAAAGTAGGTCTACGATTGAAATATGAGCTGTGTCTGAAGAAATACATTGTGACTAGCCAATTAAGTTTGGGCTTTTTTCTCCTCGTTTTTGGCAGGCTCTTGTCTACTGCCAGGAGGCATGCGGTGGCAGCGCTGTGACTCTAGTGTCAGAGAGCACATAAAAGACAAGGGGCTTGCTCTACCTTTGAACGTGGAATGGGTTTGGAGGGAGCGCCAGCTCTCTGCAGGCAAGGCTCAGGCTGATCAGAGGCTGCCCAGCGCTGCTACTGCAGCAGACACAGGCACAAACACTCATACTACAGCCCCTTTCAAAGGCGATGTCTACCCACCACTGTTAGCCTGCACACTGAGAGCACACGCTCCATGACAGAGGGAAACTGAGACTGTATGCAGATGAACAGCCCCCTGCAGAGATAGGGCAACTCTCACAATGGAATAAAGCTCCTGATTCCACAAACAGTCTCCATAGCATCCTAAATAATGTGTGTCCCTCAATGGCATGCCGGTGTGTGGAAATATGTCCAGTAGACCATCAATCAGACACTGGTTCTGCAAGAGTGGAGTCAAATTATAGAGGAAACATGTGCACGACATGTTATGAGCGCATTTACAGCAGACGCCTCATGCACACCTGTGTGGCTGCGTTGTGCACTGGGAATCAGAGAGCAGAGTTATAATCCAGCTAGCTCTGACCTGTGCCCAAAGTTTCATTCAATTAAAACTAGCGTTGTGTTTTTTCTCCTTCTTCCACACAAAATATTAATTACATTATTTATAGTTCACAGTCTCCCAGTTAATTGTTCAGCAGTGGAGGATTTGACAGTCAGGGGCCCAGCTGAAGCCTGGGAGATGAACACAGGATGGGTGTGTGACGGCGGGTTGGGGTAGGGGGTCTAATACATTTCTACTGTCATTGGACTGTAAAGCCCAGATGGGACCCCCATGCGTTGCCTGATCTGCGTTGCACTGAGGCGTACCACCTTCCCCTCTGTCCACCTCCTACTGTATCATCCTCCCCCAGCAAGCTTCCACGTTGCTTTGTTTTCTTACAAATAATTTCTTCTCTTTGTGGCAAACAGGATGCTTTCTCCAAGGAAATTAATATTTCAATGATCAGTTTGGTTTAATGGTGTTTACATACTAATTAATAATTAAAAAGTGATTTCACCATGTTTTATATCCAGTGGCAAAGAAGAAAATCCAAATATTCCTAAATGAGCATATTTTTTTATTATCTAGAAAATTATCTGACAAAATGTATGTGGGTGAGACAGTTTGTTACCACGGACGATTATCAGGTTAACCAGAGAGAGAAAAAACACGAGCTGGCAATTTTGTTGCTTCGTAATCTCTCAGCCCCCTACAGTATATCTGTGTAACAAACGTAGTGTGGACTCCCTAGCTTACAATAAAAGGGCCATGTTCTGGCTGCATCCCTCCAATTAAACTGATAATTATGCAAATGTGGCCTTTACTGAGTCAGCGAGTGGGCAGCAGCAGCATGGGGGTCCTACGGGGCAGCTAGGTCTACTGCCACACACACACTGTCTACTACCACACACCATAAACTAACCATCCCAGACACACACACTGTCTACCACACACCATAAACTAACCATCCCAGACACACAAACTGTCTACAACCACACACCATAAACTAACTAACCATCCCAGACACACAAACTGTCTACTACCACACACCATAAACCAACTAACCATCCCAGACACACACACTGTCTACCACACACCATAAACTAACCATCCCAGACACGCAAACTGTCTAATACCACACACCATAAACTAACCATCCCAGACACACACATGCACGAGTGCGTGTGAACACACACACACACACACCCTGCACCTTTAATTTGTGGGAACAAGAAACAGTCAAGCATAATGTCAATCACCACGAGGAGGAAATGAGAGGCCCCTGTCGACTATGCTCATGATTACATTTAAATGTCACTAAACAGGTCTAACTCTACCCTATGCATAGTATCAATCCTTGGGTGATGTGGCTGGTTTGCAAATTACTTCCAGATATTCCAGTAACTCAAAACACAAAAAAATAATCTGCGTGTAGGCGCAATGTATGATTATGTTGAAGTTATTTAGCTGTCTTGTTCATAACACAATTTAATGTGTGGCAGAAGGTTTAAAATTAAACTTAGAGGTATATCACCTGACAAGATTATTACAATTGATCATGTATAAAGGCATTCTCATTAGTATTGACTGCTATAGTTCCTAAGAAAGCATGCCAGAGTGAGTAATCAGAGAAGGATTCCAAGCTCTTTAATATGCAAGCCACTACAAAATGCTAATGCCAAAGACAAAGCAGCACGCTGACAGGATTTCGATATGGGGGTTGTTAGGAGTCAGAGAGGGAGAGCCGGATGCTTCAGTGCTCTAATCCCACCTGCCTATCTCATGCACTGGGGGAGAGCAGAGATAGGCTGGCCCTCAGGAAGTTGAATATCTGCATCTGCTTGACCACATCTCGGCCCCCTACATGAGCAGTGGAGCCTCCGTGGCAGCCATGCTGGCAGCAGTGTGCCAGGGCTGGAGCCAGGGGAGAGCAGGATTAAACCAGGCTCCCCAGGCAGGCTTCACTGAAACATTCAAAAGGCATGGATACTAGCCATCTGTAAAAGTTTGTGAGGGTTTTAGGTGACAAGCCAAATGTCTTCAGCCTCCTGAGGTTGAAGAGGTGCTATTGCGCCTTCTTCACCACGCTGTCTGTGTAGGTGGACCATTTCAGTTTGTCAGTGATGTGTACGACGAGGAACTTAAAACCTTCTCCACTGCTGTGCCGTCGATGTGGATAGGGGGGGGGGGGTTATTGATGGGGGGGGGGGGGGGTTACTGTAATATTATTGATGACTAAATCATTACTATTATACCACGTGTGGGTCTAACCTTGAATGCTGATTGGTTAAAACCGCATTCCAGCAGGTGTCTATTCCACAAGTTAGCACCCGCTAAAGCTATGACGCTGAAATGCCCATTTACTCTGTTTCATCTGACAGTGCAATCCACTGTCTCATCAGCCCAGACAGGCAGATTATAAACTTTATCTCCAGTATAAAAAGCATCTAGACATTATCTCACACTTCTTTTAGACTAACATTTTCAGTCGGGATTCGGGATGAGACAGACAGGTAGGCAGCTTTTTCTTAGCCTGTCAAAATCTTGAATCAGCATAATTTTTATGGATATACTGTATACAAAGACTTATCAATAGAAAACAGTTAAAACAGCTAGTGCAGCTAGTTTGTATTCTTTTCAACTTCAGTTTGAAGTGATTCTGTTAGCTGTGTTGTTGGATAGCTCTCGAATAACAGTGTCCTGACGAGAGACAGCACATGTTCTATGCCAGGCAAAATCGCATATCATTAGCTCATTGTTAAGGATGCATCTAAATAAATCTCACTAGAAACCAGCTTAAACAAATGCAAATGCAGCTATTTTGCTATTATTATGGCTGCACTGTTTGATGTGCCTGTAAGTTAGCCATAGTTGACTAGCTAGCAAGCAAGCAAGGGATAAGAAAGTTGCCATCCAGTATGGCAATGGAACGACTGGATTGCATCCATAGATACAAAACAGAAAAACAAAAAAATGAACGACTGGGTCGCTTCTTTGGCAACCTAACCGATAGAACGAAAAACTAGCCGGCTTGGGTAGCAACCCTAGATTTGTGTCGGGACTATATCTTGTGGAAGGATAAAATAGTATGAATAAATTCATCTAAATAAAGTTTTTAATGAAAATATGTCAATCGAAATTTGAATATTTTGGTAGCCTGTTGTATAAAAGTGATAATCTCCTCGAAGCCGGTGTTTGGAGGATATATTGGCACAGTTTGTCGGCCCTCAACGCTAACAATACCCAGGCCAATGTACAGTACGTCCAGGAAGTAATTCAGACCCCTTGACTTTTACCACATTTTGTTAAGTTGCAGCCTTATTCTAAAATGGATTTAAAAAAATAATTCTCATCAACCGACACAAATACCTCTTAATAACCAAGCGGAATTAAGTTTTTAGAAATGTTTGCAAATCTATAAAAATATGAAACAGAAATAACTTATTTACATAAGTATTCAGACCCTTTGTTATGAGACTCGAAATTGAGCTCAGGTGCATCCTTTTTAAATTGATAATCCTTGAGATGTTTCTACAACCTGATTGGAGTCCACCTGTGGTAAATTCAATTGATTCTACATGATTTGGAAAGGCACACACCTATCTATATAAGGTCCCGCAGTTAACAGTACATGTCAGAGCAAAAACCAAGGCATGAGGTCGAAGGAATTGTCCGTAGAGCTCCGAGACAGGATTGTGCCGAGGCACAGATCTGGGGAAGGGTAGCAAAAAAATTCTGCAGCATTGAAGGTCCCCAAGAACACAATGGCCTCCATCATTCTTAAATGGAATAAGTTTGGAAGCACCAAACTGAGCAATCGGGGGAGAAGAGCCTTGGTCAGGGAGGTGAACAAGAACCTGATGGTCACTTTGACAGAGCTCCAGAGTCCCTCTGTGGAGATGGGAGAACCTTCCTGAAGGACAACCATCTCTGCAGCACTCCACCAATCAGTGGCCAGACGGAAGCCACTCCTCAGTAAAAGGCTGATGACAGCCCGCTTGGAGTTTGCCAAAAGGCACCTAAAGACTCTCAGACCATAAGAACCAAGATTTAACTTTTTGGCCTGAATGCCAAGTGTCACGTCTGAAGGAAACCTGGCACCATCCCTACGGTGAAGCATCGTGGTGGCAGCATCATGCTGTGGTGATGTTTTTCAGCGGCAGGGAGACTATTCAGGATTGAGGGAAAGATGAACGGTGCAAAGAACAGAGAAAACCTGCTCCAGACCGCTCAGGACCTCAGACTGGGGTGAATGTTCACCTTCCAACAGGACAACGACCCTAAGCACACAGCCAAGACAAAACAGAAGTGGCTTGGGGAGTCTCTGAATGTCCTTCAGTGTTTGATCGGACTTGAACCCGATCTAACATCTCTGGAGACACCTGAAAATAGCGGAGCTGCGACGCTCCACATCCAACCTGACAGAGCTTGATAGGATACGCAGAGAAGAATGGGAGAAACTCCCCAAATACAGGTGTGCCATGCTTGTAGCAAGAAGAAGACTTGAGGCTGTAATCGCTGCCAAAGGTTTGATTCAACAAAGTAAGAGTAAAGGGTCTGAATACTTATGTAAATGTGATATTTCAGCTTCATTTTTTTAATATAAATTGGCTTTTTTTTGTTGCTTTTTTCATATAATTTTTAGAATAAAGCTGTAATGTAAGATTGTGAATAAAGTCAAGGGTTCTGAATACTTTCCGAATGCACAGTATCCTCCAAAGACTTCTAGGCCATTATCAATTATCATATATACTACGTGTATTATTGTCTGAAAGAGGCTTTGCTATTAGCCTGTCTAAGGGGCTGCGCTTGTGAGACAGGGAGGGAAACTGGAGGTACTAAATGCGGGGTTTTTGATACAATATTGGCGAACAAACAAAGTGAGAGTGGCGTACAGCATATATTACATATGCCGACTATGGGTCGGCAAAAAAAGCGGCAAAAGCTGGCATCCTAAATACTTTTTGCTAATTTTTAAAATTCATTTAATTTATTCTCCCCTGGAAAAACTAGGCTACAGCGGTGCGTACATTTTTATCATCATGTCAACCTATTATCAACACTGGACATGTAGCACTGGACATGAAGCCAAGCCTGCTTCGTCGCCAAGTGAGGAAGATATTTCGCAATCATCAAATGCGTTGAGTATTATGACTTGGATAGGTTTTAGCCTGGTCGAGGCAGAGGAGAGTGAGCAACAAAATGAGGTAGTTTGTGTGGATGATCAGATTGAATGGTGTGTGCGTGTAATTAGCTATATTGTGTGGAGAGACTGTGGCATGAGTGAGGCTAGGTTCTAGATATAATGGGTTATTGTAAACTATTGAGCTAGACAAGACTGTCTAGGTTTATACTTTGGCGTCATCCAATGTTCCCTCAAAATGTTTTCGTTAATGAGCAGGTCTGCTGAGCTCAAACTTGAACATTGTGAAAATTCTGTGCAACTTCCAGCGCACATTTACTATGAACAGTGGCACTGTACCCACTTAAAGTTACAGTTTTAACAGTGGCCATGTAGGCTATTGTGGTCATAATTTGATCATAATGTTGACTATTTCCGTGTTGGCTCCCTCTTTGTTACGGACTATGAGCCGGTTTGTAACATTAGATTATTCAAGCCTGTCTCAAAATACAACACTGCCCCTCTAAGAAAATAAAAAAAGCTTTTTACCCTACTCGCTGTCTAGAAATGTATACGTTTTGTGCTCTTGTATGAAGCAATCATTCGCCTATTACTGATTACAAATGATCTATAACTGGGCTAATAACTCCCTAACTCACTGAACAAAATGTGCACACGTGGCTACGTGCAGCTCTCGCTTTGATCTCAAAACAAGTGCATCTACTCACGACCGCTCATGCTGTACACAGTCCAGTACAAAGTGAATGTCACTGATCCGCATATGACAATGATCTTGTTGCATTTAGGCCTACTGAAGCTCTGATTGTTTATGCAACACCAGTCTGTGTTGTGTACGGGCTGAGTAGTGCTTGTCAATGCAACAGAATCCTACTCTAATGCGTTCTACCTACAACAAAATGACTTGCATAGTTAATTTTGTTTCAGTATATTGCATTGAAGGTGTCTAATATTGCATTGATTCGATCACAATTGCCAGAGTAAAGAGAAACTTTGATAGTGTTAAGAGGAAAAACTCTAGAACAGTGGTCACAGAGATCACTTTGAGTCAAAATGCAAGCCGAGATTTCAGATTTTTTTAACATGACTAAAAAAACTTTAGCCTATGCGAAAATTAAAAACTACTGTAGAAATTAGGTTTGAGCAGTACGCTATATGCCCAGTACATTATCACCGCATATTGGCTTTGCTTGAATTGGCTTGGAAATACATTGGTAGGCTATACGCATAGGTAGGCTATATGATCACACCGGTAATAGAGACATTATTGTATTACTTGTAAAGCACAGCTGAGTGAGCAAACATTTCAATAATTAGCTTTTTGTTTTTATTTTATTGAGCTGATGAGCTGATGGTGCCCTGCGCCTGACGGTCAGACTCAGCGGAGGGAGAGTGCAGCAGACTGAGGTTCAGCCTCTCAATTATTTCTGCCTCATGCACAAATTCATGTTGTTACTCCTATGAACAGAGAAAGTTAAATGATCCTCGATAATAAAAAAGACCCAAGCCGCTAATAACAACAACAACACAAGACTATAGATACACTTTCCTACTCATTCATTACTGCTGCAGTGCTTGTTGTAGCGCTGAGTGAAAATAGGAAGAACGCACATTTTATTGCTTATAAAAGTGCTGAATAAAAAGTGTTGACAGTGCTGAGTAAGAACCAACTTATAAAAACAGCATCACTTTGCTGTATTCGTTGACAGTCTCTCTCTAGTCATGATTTTAAACATTTTGGAATCTCACAGTATCAACTTTGCTATAGCTTTCTTTTATGCCTGCTACCTTACTGGAGACACGGTCATCTGAGCCATGCGGTTGGCCAGCGGTACCTTAGGCCTTGACTTGCTCTCTGGGCCTACCAGGAAGGCAAAGTTTGTACCTTCAGACACGTGAAATGGTTCAAAATGGCAACAGTTCCTCTACCCGGCGCGCAGGGCAGCTGCAAGACTTTATCGTTGTTATTTTTACAGAAATGTTTGCCGATCGCCTAGGAATGCCTTGGAGATCGACCAATCAATCGCGATCGACCAGTTGGTGACCACAGCTCTAGAAAGTTGAGTGAAGTTAAATCTCCTGCTTCTCTCTGTGGGCAAGTATTTCTGAGCGGCAGTCCCGGGATGCAGTCTCATAGTAACTGCGAGCTCGCAGCTTAGTGGGGACATTGGCATCATCTACAGGCTGAATGTTACGTGGGTGGACCAGTTATCGATCTCCTTCCAAAATGTGGTTACATTTGTATAAACTTCAAGTAAAATGGTTTCACCCAAATCTGGCAACCCTGTTTAGCTTTCGCGCTATGGCTAGGCTACGCAGTAGGCTTGTATTTGAGGTGATAATCTGTGAGGTAATAACATTTTATTTGATTTGTGATTCGTAAAACTGTAAATGACTTGTCAAGTCATGTGCACCGGTTCTTGTATAGACTGTAACAAGTGGCCAAACTAAGATGATCTTATTTGGGAATTGGTGCAGACATCTTTGACATTGACTTCGTTAATTTGTGCTTTATAGTGAATGGCATTCTGGAAATAGGGCGATTTCACTTGTCAAACATAAACAAACATGGCTGCCATCATAAAGGATTTAGATGCTGTTTGCGTAGCTGACACATCTATTTTCTAAACATTCTTACATTTCTCCCTTGTACTTAACAGAGATGTGGTACAGTGGTTCCTCCTTTAAAAGTTGTGAGCTTACACCATGGGACATAGAGGTAAAAAGCGTGACGGCTTCATTGCTCCAGAACACCGTAAGGGAGAGTTAGAGCACTCATTATGCATTTGGAATCCAAGGTTTTGTAATGAACAATCATATAGAGTGGTTCCAATGATGAATTTGACGCGAGCCACCCATCGCTGGTGACCTTCTTCAACACAGATGGCAGACAAAACATTACAGTGGAAGCAAATGTAAGTAATTATAACGTCATAACGAGTCAAGCAAAAAATGTACAAACGACTGACGACTTTGTACATTTTTTTGTCATAAAGTTAACTTACAAAAATCGCTATTTAACAAGTTAGCTGACTAACTAACATTATCCAGCTAGCTAGCTAGTGTTATGACATGAGTATGACATTGTAATTTGTGTTGTTTAATGTTTTAGGGACTCCTGAGAAAACCAGCAAACCAGGCTGTCGTCTTGTGAAACAGTGGATGTAAAGAATCTAGCTAGCAAAAGCATTTACTGCAATTGAATGTACAATTGTGTAAGCTTGCCTTGCTTATATTTGCCATGCAATGCAGCTGAAGTAACATAGATAGCTAATTATTTACTTGCTTATTGTGTAGTGGGGGATAAAAATAACGGTATGCCTATGGATGTGTAGCTAGCTACAGTATATAGCCGATATGTGTATGGACCTAAAACGTTTGGTATGAATATTAGTTCAGAACCTATCTATGAACCTCAGCTATCATAGTTGTTCTATCGACTACAAGTCTGAATGGCATTAATGAAGCCTATGGATTGAGTAGAATATAATAACTTTATTGTTCCAAGGTTGCAAGTCCTATATGCATGTAGTTATTACCACGCATGAGATCCCCACATTGTAGCCTGTACATTGAATATATTCACTGATCATGTACTCTTCCTTGGCAAATAAAGGTGCTGTTCAGATATGAATCTCTGTGAGACATTCTTTTTCAGTCATATCCAATACCAGGTGTATCAAACTCCATTCTTTGAATGATGCTGCATCTGCATGTATGTACTACAATTATAAACAACAACAGTGTTTACCACTCCTACGAGATATTCTGTTTCTTGGCAATTTCTCACATGGAATAGCCTTCATTTCTCAGAACAAGAATAGACTGACGAGTTTCAGAAGAAAGTTCTTTGTTTCTGGCCATTTTGAGCCTGTAATCAAACCCATAAATGTTGATGCTCCAGATTCTCAACTAGTCTAAAAAAGGCCAGTTTTATTGCTTCTATAACTTCTTATGGCTGCAAGGGGCAGTATTGAGTAGCCAGATAAAAGATGCCCATTTCAAACAGCCTCGTACTCAATTCTTGCTCGTACAATATGCATATTATTATTACTATTGGATAGAAAACGCTCTAGTTTCTAAAACCGTTTTAATTATTTCTCTGAGTGAAACATAACTCATTCTGCAGCACATTTCCTGACCAGGAAGTGGAATGTCTGAAATCGATGCTCTGTTCAACTTCCTGCCTATACATGGGCATAAAACGTAAGAGTCTACGTACACTTCATAGACCTTCCCCTGGTTGTCAAGAGGCTGTGAGAGAAAACATTTTGTGTTCATCTTGTTCTGAATTGGAATACAAGCTCTTTGTATGACGTGTCCCTCATTTCCGGTACTCTTGGCAGCGCCAGTTGGACAGTGGGATTGCCTTCTGTTTAGCTGCCGTTATGGACGACTACTATCTCCGGTTCTGATTTTATTTGATACATGTGACCATATCATCGTAAAGTATGTTTTTTCAATATAGTTTAATCAGATTATTGACATTTTTTCGGGAGTTTTGCCGTGTTCCGTTCTCTGACTTTGTTGACGTTGGAGAGATCCGTGCCACTTGGCAAGTGCCCATGCTAAATGAAGAGGGAAATTTGCCGTTCCAGATCCAAACAACGACTGTTCTGGACAAAGGACACCTTGTCCAACATTCTGACGGAAGATCACCAAAAGTAAGAAACATTTTATGATGCTATTTCTAATATCTGTCGTGCATGTGAACTGGTCGTCGGCGCCCAAGTGTTTCTGGCTATTGTGGCTACGCTAATATAACGCTACATTTTGTTTTCGCTGTAAAACATTTAATAAATCGGAAATATTGTCTGGAATCACAAGATGCCTGTCTTTCAATTGCTGTACATTATGTATTTTTCAGAAATGTTTTATGATGAGTAATTAGGTATTTGACGTTGGTGTCTGTAAATATTATGGGTGCTTTCGGTGCAATTTCTGATTGTAGCTGAAATGTAAACTATGATTTATACCTGAAATATGCAAATTTTTCGAACAAAACATATGCTATACAATAAATATGTTATCAGACTGTCATCTGATGAAGTTGTTTCTTGGTTAGTGGTTATTCATATCTTTATTTGGTCGAATTTGTGATAGCTAGTGATGGAGTAATAAACTGTTATAGTAAAAAAAGTGGTGTCTTTTGCTAACGTGGTTAGCTAATAGATTTACATATTTTGTCTTCCCTGTAAAACATTTTAAAAATCGGACATGTTGGCTGGATTCACAAGATGTGTACCTTTCATATGCTGTATTGCACTTGTTAATGTGTGAAAGTTAAATATTGAAAAAAAAAATCTTTTGAATTTCGCGCCCTGCACGTTGAGCTGGCTGTTGTCATAAATGTACCGACGTCGGGCTTGCACGCCAAACAGGTTAAATCAGGGGAACCATTTTCTGCTGCTCTAATATAATTGCAAAATGGTTTTCTAATGAGCCTTTTAAAATGATAAACTTGGATTAGCTAACACAACGTGCCATTGAAACACAGAAGTGATGGTTGCTGATAATGGGCCTCTGTACGCCTATGTAGATATTCCATAAAAAAAATATGCCGTTTCCAGCTACAGTAGTCATTTACAACATTAACAATGTCTACTCTGTATTTTTGATCAATTTGATATTTTTTTAAATGGACAAAAAATGTGCTTTTCTTTCAAAAACAAGGACATTTCAAAGTGATCCCAAACGTTTGAACTGTAGTGTAAGTAAAGGCTGATTTGTAATTTATATGTACAGAAAAAAAACAGTACACTACACATCATATGCATATCTAACCCCCTTCATCTGCATTAATCTGAGGACACAGGATAGGTGTAGTATTTCAATGAGATACTTAAGTTCAACCAGTGGACAATGTGAAAGGCTTTATTGAAAGTTCATTATGCCACTGTTAAAAAATACATAATACATGCATTAGAAATATTATAATTGTAATATTATATTCAAAATACAAGTTCAATCTGTACTTCAATGCACATATGGTGTGGATTATAAAAAGAGAGGAAGAAAGAGGAGGTGGGGAGAGAGGTGTAGAAGACAGAAAGAGAAAGAGGTAAGAGCAGAGGAGCAGGGAAGACAGCATATGATTAATGAATTACAGTGCTACCCTAATATTCTCTCAGTTCATCACAATTACATAGTGTCTCTAGCAGTGTCTCCTAACCAGTCTTGGGCCCCCAGTTGGCCCGAAGGTTATCTTAAGAGCGGTTGGGGTGGCGATGACACTACTGGTATAACAAATCATGATAACTTTGGATAGATAGATACATATGCATGTGTAGCATGTGACAATAGCAGGATCATATCAAGGATAGCGTCACAAATGAATACATAAATACCACTTGAAGCTTGATGATGACTTGATCATTTGAATCAGCTGTGTAGTGCTAAGGCAAAAACATAAAGGACCAGGACTGAGAACTATTGCTCTTCATTGGGACTTCTTAATCTGCAGACAGGCTTTCACAGCTCTCTGTATCTGAGGTCAGAAAACCTCACAAGAAATAGACTTCATTATACTCTCTCACTTCGACAGCTGGGACTGCTATCCTTTCGCCCTCCTCCATGGCTGTTAGCTAGCTACCTACACATGTATTTTACAGTGTTAAATACACTGCTCAAAAAAATAAAGGGAACACTTAAACAACACAATGTAACTCCAAGTCAATCACACTTCTGTGAAATCAAACTGTCCACTTAGGAAGCAACACTGATTGACAATAAATTTCACATGCTGTTGTGCAAATGGAATAGACAAAAGGTGGAAATTATAGGCAATTAGCAAGACACCCCCAAAAAAGGAGTGATTCTGCAGGTGGTGACCACAGACCACTTCTCAGTTCCTATGCTTCCTGGCTGATTTTTGGGCACTTTTGAATGCTGGCGGTGCTCTCACTCTAGTGGTAGCACGAGACGGAATCTACAACCCACACAAGTGGCTCAGGTAGTGCAGCTCATCCAGGATGGCAAATCAATGCAAGCTGTGGCAAGAAGGTTTGCTGTGTCTGTCAGCGTAGTGTCCAGAGCATGGAGGCGCTACCAAGAGACAGGCCAGTACATCAGGAGACGTGGAGGAGGACGTAGGAGGGCAACAACCCAGCAGCAGGACCGCTACCTCCGCCTTTGAGCAGGAGGAGCAATGCCAGAGCCCTGCAAAATGACCTCCAGCAGGCCACAAATGTGCATGTGTCAGCATATGGTCTCACAAGGGCTCTGAGGATCTCATCTCGGTACCTAATGGCAGTCAGGCTACCTCTGGCGAGCACATGGAGGGCTGTGCGGCCCCACAAAGAAATGCCACCCCACACCATGACTGATCCACCGCCAAACCGGTCATGCTGGAGGATGTTGCAGGCAGCAGAACGTTCTCCACGGCGTCTCCAGACTCTGTCACGTCTGTCACATGTGCTCATGTGCTCAGTGTGAACCTGCTTTCATCTGTGAAGAGCACAGGGCGCCAGTAGCGAATTTGCCAATCTTGGTGTTCTCTGGCAAATCCCAAACGTCCTGCACGGTGTTGGGCTGTAAGCACAACCCCCACCTGTGGACGTCGGGCCCTCATACCACCCTCATGGAGTCTGTTTCTGACCATTTGAGCAGACACATGCACATTTGTGGCCTGCTGGAGGTCATTTTGCAGGGCTCTGGCAGTGCTCCTCCTGCTCAAAGGCGGAGGTAGCGGTCCTGCTGCTGGGTTGTTGCTATCCTACGGCCTCCTCCACGTCTCCTGATGTACTGGCCTGTCTCCTGGTATGGCTTCCATTCTCTGGACACTACGCTGACAGACACAGCAAACCTTCTTGCCACAGCTCGCATTGATGTGCCATCCTGGATGAGCTGCAATACCTGAGCCACTTGTGTGGGTTGTAGACTCCATCTCATGCTATGAGAATCTATGACTAGGGTGGCTGGAGTCTTTGACCATTTTTAGGGTCTTCCTCTGACACCGCCTGGTATAGAGGTCCTGGATGGCAAGAAGCTTGGCCAAATCAAATCAAATTTTATTTGTCACATACACATGGTTAGCAGATGTTAATGCGAGTGTAGCGAAAAGCTTGTGCTCCTAGTTCCGACAATGCAGTAATAACCAACGAGTAATCTAACCTAACAATTCCACAACTACTACCTTATACACACAAGTGTAAAGAGATAAAGAATATGTACATAAAGATATATGAATGAGTGATGGTACAGAATGGCATAGGCAAGATGCAGTAGATGGTATCGAGTACAGAATATACATATGAGATGAGTAATGTAGGGTATGTAAACATAAAAGTGGCATAGTTTAAAGTGGCTAGTGATACATGTATTGCATAAAGATGGCAAGATGCAGTAGATGATATAGAGTACAGTATATACATATACATTATATTAAGTGGCATTGTTTAAAGTGGCTAGTGATACATTTTTTGATCAATTTCCATAATTAAAGTGAGCTGGAGTTGAGTCAGTATGTTGCTAGCGCCCACTAAATGTTAGTGGTGGCTGTTTAACAATCTGATGGCCTTGAGATAGAAGCTGTTTTTCAGTCTCTCGGTCCCTGCTTTGATGCACCTGTACTGACCTCGCCTTCTGGATGATAGCGGGGTGAACAGGCAGTGGCTCGGGTGGTTGTTGTCCTTGATGTTCTTTATGGCCTTCCTGTGACATCGGGTGGTGTAGGTGTCCTGGAGGGCAGGTAGTTTGCCCCCAGTGATGCGTTGTGCAGACCTCACTACCCTCTGGAGAGCCTTACGGTTGTGGGCGGAGCAGTTGCCGTACCAGGCGGTGATACAGCCGAGTGTTTTTGGTGACAAGCCGAATTTCTTCAGCCTCCTGAGGTTGAAGAGGCGCTGCTGCGCATTCTTCACAACGCTGTCTGTGTGGGTGGACCAATTCAGTTTGTCCGTGATGTGTATGCCAAGGAACTTAAAAATTACTACCCTCTCCACTACTGTCCTGTCGATGTGGATAGGGGTTTGCTCCCTCTGCTGTTTCCTGAAGTCCACAATCATCTCCTTTGTTTTGTTGACGTTGAGTGTGATGTTATTTTCCTGACACCACACTCCGAGGGCCCTCACCTCCTCCCTGTAGGCCGTCTCATCGTTGTTGGTAATCAAGCCTTCCACTGTAGTGTCGTCCGCAAACTTGATGATTGAGTTGGAGGCGTGCATGGCCACGCAGTCGTGGGTGAACAGGGAGTACAGGAGAGGGCTCAGAACGCACCCTTGTGGGGCCCCAGTGTTGAGTATCAGCGGGGTGGAGATGTTGTTACCTACCCTCACCACCTGGTGGCGGCCCGTCAGGAAGTCCAGTACCCAGTTGCACAGGGCGGGGTCGAGATCCAGGGTCTCGAGCTTGATGACGAGTTTGGAGGGTACTATGGTGTTAAATGCTGAGCTGTAGTCGATGAACAGCATCCTCACATAGGTATTCCTCTTGTCCAGATGGGTTAGGGCAGTGTGCAGTGTGGTTGCGATTGCGTCGTCTGTGGACATATTGGGGCGGTAAGCAAATTGGAGTGGGTCTAGGGTGTCAGGTAGGGTGGAGGTGATATGGTCCTTGACTAGTCTCTCAAAGCACTTCCTGATGACGGAAGTGAGTGCTACGGGGCGGTAGTCATTTAGCTCAGTAACCTTAGCTTTCTTTGGAACAGGAACAATGGTGGCCCTCTTGAAGCATGTGGGAACAGCAGACTGGGATAAGGATTGATTGAATATGTCAGTAAACACACCAGCTAGCTGGACGCGGCTGGGGATGCCATCTGGGCCTGCAGCCTTGCGAGGGTTAACCTTTTGTCAATAGGGGGGCGCTATTTTCACTTTGTAAAAAATCGTGCCCAAATTAAACTACTCAATTCTTGCTCGTACAATATGCATATTAATATTACTATTGGATAGAAAACACTCTAGTTTCTAAAACCGTTTGAATTATATCTGTGAGTAAAACAGAACTCATTTTGCAGCAAACTTCCTGTCAGGAAGTGAAAAATCTGAAATCGAGGCTCTGTTCCAGGGCCTTCCTATTAATTTGCCTGAAATCTATGGATCTACACGCCTTCCACTAGATGTCAACAGGCAGTGAGAGGTGGAATGGGGTGTCTAGCTTGATCTGAGGCCGAACAAGAGCTTTTGGAATGACGTGTCAGGAATTTTCATTGTCTTGGAAGGCGCGAGAAGGAACCCCAGATTGCGTTCTGAAAAGCTTTCGGTATAGACGTTAGATATCTCCGGCTCTGATTTTATTTGATATATGTGATAAAAACATCATAAAGTAGTTTTTTTAAACCGAGTTATATCAGTTTTTTTAACGTTTATTGCGATATTCTGAATTTTATTTTCTTTGCGTCATGTGAAGTTGGGCACGTTTGCACCACATGGCTAGCTATGTTTGCTAATTTGACAGGAGAAGAGGACATTCTAAAACCAAACAACGATTATTCTGGACAAAGGACTCCTTGTACAAGATTCTGATGGAAGCTCAGCAAAAAGTAAGAACAATTTATGATGTTATTTCGTATTTCTATTGAAAATGTTTAGTCATATTTTCCGCCCTTATTTTGGGCGCTGTCTTGCTATAACGTAAGCTGTATGTCGTACTAAAGTTATTTTTAAAAATCTAACACAGCGGTTGCATTAAGAACTAGTTATCTTTCATTTGCTGTACAACATGTATTTTTTAGTAAAGTTTATGATGAGTTATTTGACTAGATTAGGTACTGTCCAAGATTTCAATTTTCTGCATTTTGACTACGTATTCACATTGTAAAACCACGATTTGTACCGCTAAATATGCACATTTTCGAACAAAACATATATGTATTGTGTAACATGATGTTATAGGACTGTCATCTGATGAAGTTTGTTAAGGTTAGTGAATAATTTTATATCTTTTGCTATTTTTTTACGATCGCTACCTTTACGGTGAATGAATGCGGTTGTGTGGTTGGCTATTGTAGTAAGCTAATATAATGCTATATTGTGTTTTCGTTGTAAAACACTTAAAAAATCTGAAATATTGTCTGGATTCACAAGATATTTGTCTTTCATTTGCTGTACACCATGTATTTTTCATAAATGTTTTATGGTGAGTATTTAGGTATTTCATGTTGCTCTCTGTAGTTATTCTAGCTGCTTTGGTGATATTTGTGATTGTAGCTGCAATGTAAAACTATGATTTATACCTGAAATATGCACATGTTTCGAACAAAACATAAGATTTATTGTATAACATGTTATAAGACTGTCATCTGATGAAGTTGTTTCTTGGTTAGTGACTAATTATATCTTTATTTGTTTATTTTCAGTAGTTACCTGGGGTAACAGATTACCTGGGGTAACAATGTAAGAAATAACACGTAAAAAAAAGTCGTGCCTGGCTGTGCAGTCATGAGTGAACAGGGAGTACAGGAGGGGGCTGAGCACGCATCCCTGAGGGGCCCCTGTGTTGAGGATCAGTGTGGCGGATGTGTTGTTACCTACCCTTACCACTTGGGGGTGGCCCATCAGGAAGTCCAGGATCTAGTTGCAGAGGGAAGTGTTTAGTCCCAGGGTCCTTAGCTTATTGATGAGCTTTGAGGGCACTATGGTGTTGAACGCTGAGCTGTATTCAATGAATAGCATTCTCACATATATGTTCCTTTTGTCCAGGTGGGAAAGGGCAGTGTGGAGTGGAATAGAGATACTGCATCATCTGTGGATCTGTTGGGGCGGTATGCAAATTGGAGTGGGTCTAGGGTTTCTGGGATGATGGTGTTGATGTGAGCCATGACCAGCCTTTCAAAGCACTTCATGGCTACAGACGTGAGTGCTCCGAGTCGGTAGTCATTTAGGCAGGTTACCTTACTGTTCTTAATCACAGCCGTATGGTGGTCTGCTTAAAACATGTTGGTATTACTGACTCGAAAATATAAAACTTAAAGATAAGGGAGAGCCGCACACTCTAGGAGCTCAGATGCAAAAATATTTAATTTACCAACGTTTCGACAAGCAAGCTGTCTTCATCAGGGTACTACAGGTATTACAGACTCGGACAGGGAGAGGTTGAAAATGAGGTTGAAAATGTCAGTGAAGACACTTGCTAGTTGGTCAGCGCATGCTTGCAGTACACGTCCTGGTAATCCGTCTGGCCCTGCGGCCTTGTGAATGTTGACCTGTCTAAAGGTCTTACTCACATCGGCTGCGGAGAGCGTGACCACACAGTCTTCCGGACAGCTGGTGCTCTCATGCATGTTTCAGTGTCATTTGCCTCGAAGCGAGCATAGAAGTAGTTTAGCTTGTCTGGTACGCTTGTGTCACTGGGCAGCTCTTGGTTGAGCTTCCCTTTGTAGTCTGTAAAGGTTTGCAGGCCATGCCACATCCAACGAGAGTCAGAGCCTGTGTAGTACGACTCGATCTTAGTCCTGTATTGACGCTTTGCCTGTTTTATGTTTCGTCGGCGGGCATACCGGGATTTCTTATAAGTTTCCGGGTTAGAGTAACGCTCCTTGAAAGCGACAGCTCTAGCCTTTAGCTCAGTGCAGATGCTGCCTGTAATCCATGGCTTCTGGTTGGCGTATGTATGTACGGTCACTGTGGGGACAACATCATCGATGCACTTATTGATGAAGCCAATGACCGATGTGGTGTACTCCTCAATGCCATTGGAGGAATCCCGGAACATATATTTCAGTCTGTGCTAGCAAAACAGTCCTGTAGCTTAGCATCTGCTTCATCTGACCACTTTTTTATTGATCTTGTCACTGGTGCTTCCTGCTTTAATTTTTGCTTGTTAGCAGGAATCAGGAGGATGAAATTATGGTCAGACTTGCCAAATGGAGGGCGAGGCAGAGCTTTGTATGCATCTCTGTGTGTAGTATAGGTGATCCAGAGTTATTTTCCCTCTGGTTGCACATTTAACATGCTGATAGAAATTTGGTAAAACTGATTTAAGTTTCCATGCATTAAAGTCCCCGGCTACTAGGAGCGCCGCCTCTGGGTGAGTGTTTTCTTGTTTGCTTATGGCTCGTGCACCAGCTGTTGTTTACAAAAATGCATAGGTCGCCTCCCCTTGTCTTACCAGACGCCGCTGTTCAAACCTGCCAGTACATCGTGCAACCAGCCAAGCTGTATGCTGATATTGTCGTCGTTCAGCGACGACTCCGTGAAGCATAAGATGTTACAGTTTTTAATATCCTGTTGGTAGTTTAATCTCGCCAATAACTTGTTAATTTTATTGTCCAAAGTTTGCATGTTTGCTAGTAGAATTTAGGGGAGTGGGGGTTTATTAGATCGCCTCCGACTTCTCAGAAGGCGCCGCTCTCCGGCCTCTCTTTCTCCGCCTCCTCTTCACGTAGATCACTGGGGTTTGGGCCTGTTCCCGAGGGAGCCGTATATCCTGTGCCTCGGGCTCATCAGAGTTGTGAAAGAAGAAAAAGGATTCTGCTAGTATGTGGTGAGTAATCGTTGTCCTGATGTCTAGAAGTTATTTTCGGTAATAAGAGACGGTAGCGGCAACATTATTATTATTATTTACAAAAAGAGTAAAAAAATAAGTTACAAACAATGCAGATAAACAAAAAAACACTATCAGTTGGGGGCACGTAAAACGTCTGCCTTCTGCTCTGGCGCCATCTTACAAAGTGATTATTATTACTATTAATTCATTTAGAATTATATAAAAGCCCCTTAGATATTCTCACAGATCCTAATGGAAAATGCCCCTTAGATATTAATTTAGAATCCTTAAAATCGAATTATTGGTGAAGAGTCAGGTCATTGAAAAAAAAAAAAAGGGATATACTGTAGTCCTACCATAGGCAAAATTAATATTGGTTACACTACAATTAGGGTGTGGAAATGTTATGCCCCTTAGATATTAATTTAGAGTCCTCCAATCTTCTTATGCTGTAGCTTACTCCCGACCATCACGTTGTACAGCTCAATATTTTCCATTCCATCCTATCGGAAACTTTAAGGGTTTCGTTTTTCTCGGAATAGAAACACCATAATATTATATCACATCTCCTTCACATAGAGTTGATCAAACTGTTGATTGTGGCCTGTGGAATGTTGTCCCGCTCCTCTTCAATGGCTGTGCAAAGTTGCTGGATATTGGCGGGAACTGGAACACAATGTTGTACACGTTGATTCACAGCATCCCAAACATGCTCAATGGGTGACATGTCGGGTGAGTATGTAGGCCATGGAAGAACAGAGCCATTTTCAGCTTCCAGGAATTGTGTACCGATCCTTGCGACATGGGGCCGTGCATTATCATGCTAAAACATGAGGTGATGGCGGCAGATGAATGGCCTCGTCACAATATCTCTGTGCATATAAATTGGCATCAATAAAATGCAATTGGGTTCGTTGTCCGGAGCTTATGCCTGCCCATACCATAACCCCACCGCCACCATGGGGCACGCTGTTCACAACGTTGACATCAGCAAACAGCTTGCAAACCTGAGTCGTGCAGTGGTCTAAGCACTGCATCTCAGTGCAAGAGGTGTCACTACAGTCCCTGGTTCACATCTGGCCTTGATTGGGAGTCCCATAGAGCGGCGCACAATTGGCCCAGCGTCATCCGGGTTTGGCCGGGGTAGGCCTTCATTGTAAATAAGAATTTGTTCTCAACGGACTTGTAGTTAAAAGTTAGTTAAAAAAGGTTAAATAAATAAAACATGATGCCATATACGTGGTCTGTGGTTGTGAGGCTGGTTGGATGTACTGACAAATTCTCTAAAACGACGTTGCAGGCAGCTTATGGTAGAGAAATTAATATTCAGTTCTCTGACAAGAGCTCTGGTGGACATTCCTGCAGTCAACATGCCAATTGCACGCTCCCTCAAAACTTGAGACATCTGTGGTATTGTGTTGTGTGACAAAACTGCACATTTTAGAGTGGCCTTTTATTGTCCCCAGCACCTGTGCAATGATCATGCTGTTTAATCAGCTTCTTGATGTGCCACACCTGTCAGTTGGATGGTTTATAATGGAAAAAAGGAGAAGTTTTCGTTGGCGAGAGGTGTATTTGAATTGGTTTGGTTTGACGCAAGTTTGACTGAATTTCAGGATATTTCGTGGGTTTTGATTTGCAGTTCACTAACAGGGATGTAAACAAATTTGTGCACAGAATTTCAGAGAAATTAGCTTTTTGTGCGTATGGAATATTTCTGGGATCTTTTTTTTCAGCCTATGAAACATGGGACCAACACTTCACATGTTGCGTTTATATTTTTGATCTGTATATATTCCATTTCTTTCAAAAATAAAACACCATATAAGAGAAGAGATAAGATAAGAGAAGATATTTTTTCATGCAAAACCATAACAAAAAATAATTTTTCAATTACATCTAAACTGTTTTAAAAATGTAATTGTATACAATTTTACACAGTTAATTTTGCTATCTATGTAATGAGTATGATGGTAGACAGAGTGCTGGTTTCAAGTGCAGGGCACTGCAGGTGTTTACTTAGTAAAGGACCACAGGAGGAGGCAGGTAACAGGGTCCAGGGACAGGCAGAAGGTCATACACAAGAAATCCAAAAAGGTAACAGTACAGGCAGGGAAAAAGGCTAATAACGTAGTCCGGGAGATCAGGCAAGAGGTTGATGACAGGAAATCTGATAGGCAAAAGTACTGTACATTGTTCGTGAGGATGGCCAAAACTACGATACACGGGAGGACTAATATGGAAATAAACAGCGCTCCCTCCGACTAGAATGTGCATCAAAACAAACAATACCTCACAATGATGGGGTACAAAGAGCTGAACTAAATAGTGTGTGTAAATGACATACAGGTGTGTGAACAGGTGATCAGAATTCAGGTGATTGGGATCTGGAGAGTGAGCTGCATTCAGGGGATCTATGTGTTTGAGAGTGTGAGTTGGAAGCAGACGTTACAATCTATGGCCATAATATGGGGTCAAATTACATTCATTATACTTATGATTCAATATTCATTACAGCTAAATAATTATAAGTATTAAATTAATAGTTTAGTTCAAAAACAACATTAAAAAACATTTTGAAGTTCATTTCTGAAGTTTCTATATTGCAATAGTCTACACGCCATAGAACTACAATGGATTTGACACATACTACGATTCCCAGAGTGCATTTCAACTCCCAGGGGGCAATGCTCCACCCAGGGCTGCTGGTTGGCTCGTGACCAGACAGAAGTACAGAAAGTAACACAAATTCTCGTCCCAAACCGTTTTTCATGTTCTGGTATCAAAAAAGTACTGAAGTTTCAGTATACCGTGCAACGCTAGCACAGAGATGTATTATAGGGGCCTACGGAGTGGCGCAGCAGTCTAAGTAACTGCATCGCAGTGCTAGAGGCGACACTAGAGATCCGGGTTCGATCCTGGGCTGTGTCGCAGCCGGCCACGACCGGGAGACCCATGAGGCGGCGCACAATTGGCCTAGCGTCTTCCGGGTTAGGGGAGAGTCTGGCCGGCTGGGATGTCCTTGTCCCATCTTGCTCTAGCGACTGCTTGTGGCGGCTGGTCGCATGCACGCTGACTTCAGGTCGCCAGCTGTATGGGGTTTCCTCCGACACATGCAGCTAGCTTCAGGGTTAAGCGAGCAGTGTGTCAAGAAGCAGTGCAGCTTGGCGGGTTGTGTTTCGGGGGGCACATGGCTCTCGAACCTTCGCCTCTTCCGAGTCTGTACGGGAGTTGCAGCGATGGGACAAGACTGTAACTACCAATTGGATATCATGGGGAGAAAAAAGGGGTAAAAAACAAATGTATAAACAAATCATAAATAAAGAGATGTATTATAGATAATGAATGAGACCTGGGACCATCACATGACAAAAACCTCCAGAGGTTCATGACAAAAAGTCCCAAGAACGTTCAGAGGACCTCCAGGGGACCATGACACAACGTCCCAAGAACATCCTAAAAATGTCCTCGAAACGCTCCCGGCACCAACTGGGAACTAGACACAAAACCGGGATCTATAAAAAGGTTCCCCAGAAATCGTTCCCTTGGGACCATCATGCAACATCCTAAGGACTAGTAAAATGAAAGTCCAGCGAACATCCTAAAAAGGTCATGGTCCTCAGTGACGTCCTGGGAACTTACAGGGAACTACACAAAGGTCCCCCAGATAACGTTCCCGTGAGACTATCACGCGACATGGGAACGTCACCGAATGTCCTCAGGACGTACCATCTTTGCTGAGTAGGCAGTGTGATTCTAGGAAGCTTTTCATTTCACACCTAATACCATCTGGGTTGTCATTGATTCTAATTTGCATGATTTACCTGCACATGTGAATAGACATGCCAGACGTATGCCATTATGGCATGACTCATAGACTAGAGAAAACTGCTGACATCCCCTCCCCCTTCAAAGCAGCGTTCACTGAGTGTCTAATGTACCATACAATATCTCTGCTGGGTCTCCTTTCCTTTCTGCTGCAATTCCATCATCATCCTATTAACCTTTTACTGGGCTAAATCAGTCAAACAGAGTGTTTCTTGGTAGTCTTAAACAAATCTACTTTGAAAAAAAAGTATACACCTCATACACATGGTTATGGGCTTAAAAAAGAAGACACCTGTACATTGTCAGATATAGAGTGGAAATGTAGTACATTTGAGTTTGCATGCCGATATTACACTTTAGATACATCACAGAAGACTGAAATATAACAAAACCGTTTGACATAGAAAAACTGATTTTCAGCTTGTTTTTTAAAATAATGTTGATTTATTATGAAAGATATGAATAACATTCCACCCATGAGGCCTCTAGGTAATTTGACTGCATGAGAGGGCTAGGCGGGAACATACATAAAAAAGCAGTCCTCCTCACAGTGAAGACAAGTCTGAACTCAGCCATGAAGACATATAAAAGAGAAGGACAACACCAGTGTAACAGTTCTACTGGAGGTCAAATGTAGGTAGATAAACATTCATATTATATCTACATTATACCTAACTCAATAATGTTTGACAGGCACATTGTTTTGCATTTGTATTTACCTTCCTTTGTGAGAGTATGTGGCTTGTATTCCTCTGTAACTAAATGTCTGCACAATGCTTACACATCTAAACAGACTGACTGACCAACTGACTGACTCAGAGGCTACTGCAGCGCCTCAGAAAAGAGGAGTGAGGCAGGCCAGGAAAGGGATGGTGAGCTTATACATGACCACAGCCTCTCCAATACCTTTGAACCATTGCTCTCCTTGAAGATCCCAGTAATGCACAGCCAGAGCAAGGCCCTGTTAATGTGAGCACTACACTTCTAGAGGCAATCTAAGACACCAATTACCCAGAGTTTTAAAGCCTCTAATTGTGGCTCTTCAGTCTGAATATGTTATTGCCACTTTGGATTCAGAAATGAAGACAGCATGTTCAGAAGAAGTGCAGCATTGCGGCTTCCTCTTCAAGGGATGTGTGGTGTTAATAGCAGGCTTGATTCTCAGGCTTTGGTTGGAAGAGAGTCCTCTTCCTGAACCAATACCTCCTGGAGTGATAATCCTTATTTTGTTGCAGTGGCTTATTACAATGATAGTGGCAAACTTTGCATTTAACCACAGGCCCTGCTTGATGGGAGAAAAACCCTCTGGAGTTTTGTGTCAAGACTGCAGTATATCAGGAACTTGCCTATCATTTGTTGAGAATTATCACAATTGAGTTAAAATGAAAAGTACACACTGACAAGAATGTAAACTAAACTAAATACTAATGTGCAGTATGTATTTAGTATGCACACTAAAGTAAATACAACTTTTTTGTAATCTGATATTTACTTCAGTGAATGTCATGTTACAGTTTTGAAAGGAACTCAACCCTCTTCATTTGTAAAAAAAAATTGTGGACACTGTCTGTGGTGTTCTAGCTAGATTGTTGGCTCCTTTACGTGGTAGCTATACTAGCCTAGTCTTGGTTGATGTGAGAGAGCCAATACATTACTGAAATCAGAAAGTAAAGATGATATAGAAGGTTGACTAGAAGACATACACTACCATTCAAGAGTCTGGGGTCACTTACAAATGTCCTTGTTTTTGTCCATTAAAATTATCTGAAATACAGTGTAGACATTGTTAATGTTGTAAACGACTATTGTAGCTGAAAACGGCTGGTGTTTTATGTAATATCTACATAGGCGTACAGAGGCTCATTATCAGCAACCATCACTCCTGTGTTCCAATGAAACGTTGTGTTAGCTAATCCGAGTTTATCATTTTAAAAGGCTAATTGATCATTAGAAAACCCTTTTACAATTATGTTAGCACAGCTGAAAACTGTTGTGCTGATTAAAGAAGAAATTAAACTGGCTTTCTTTAGACTCGTTGTGTATCTGGAGCATCAGCATTTGTGGGTTTGGTTACAGGCTCAAAATGGCTAGAAACAAAGTACTTACTTCCGAAACTCATTAGTCTATTCTTGTTCTGAGAAATGAAGGCTATTCTATGTGAGAAATTGCAAAGAAACTGAAGATCTCGTACAACACTGTGTACTACTCCCTTCACAGAACAGCATAAACTTGCCCTAACCAGAATAGAAAGAGGAGTGGGAGGCCCCGGTGCACAACTGAGCAATAGGACAAGTACATTTGAGTGTCTAATTTGAGAAACAGATGCCTCACAAGTCCTCAACTGGCAGCTTCATTAAATAGTACCCGCAAAACACAAGTCTCAATGTCAACAGTGAAGAGGCTACTCCGGGATGCTGGCCAACTAGGCAGAGTTCTGCATTCTGTTGAAGTTCATCAAAGGTAAGGAAACATTTATCATGTAATTTCTGGTTTCTGTTGACCCCAACATGGCGGCTAATTTGGCTATTGTTCTGAGCTCTGTCTCAGATTATTGCATGATTTGCTTTTTCCGTAAAGTTTTTTTGAAATCTGACACAGCGGGTGCATTAAGGAGAGGTATATCTATAATTCCATGTGTATAACTTGTATTATCATCTACATTTATGATGAGTATTTCTGCTGAAACGATGTGGCAATGCAAAATCACTTGATGTTTTTGGAACGCGCCAATGTAAACTCAGATTTTTTGTTATAAATATGAACTTTATCAAACAAAACATGCATGTATTGTGTAACATGAAGTCCTATGAGTGTCATCTGATGAAGATAATCAAAGGTTAGAAATTCATTTTATCTCTATTTCTGCTTTTTGTGAAAGCTATCTTCGCTGGAAAAATGGCTGTGCTTATTGTGGTTTGGTGGTGACCTAACATAATCGTTTGCAGTGCATTCTCTGAAAGCATATTTGAAATCGGACACTTTGGTGAGATTAACAACAAGATTACCTTTAAAATGATATAAGACACATGTATGTTTGAGGAATTTTAATTATGAGATTTCTGTTGTTGAATTTGGCGCCCTGCACTTTCACTGGCTGCTGTCATATCGATCCCGATAGCGGGATGCAGCCATAAGAAGTTAATCAGTACAACAGTTTTCAGCTGTGCTAGGATAATTGCAAAAGGGTTTTCTAATGATCAATTAGCCTTTTAAAATGATAAACTTGGATTAGCTAACAACGTGCCATTGGAACACAGGAGTGATGGTTGCTGATAATGAGCCTCTGTACGCCTACGTAGATATTCCATAAAAAATCATCTGTTTCCAGCAACAATAGTCATTTACAACATTAACAATGTCTACACTGTATTTCTGATCTATTTGATGTTATGTTAATGGACAATTCTTTTTGCTTTTCTTTCAAAAATAAGGACATTTGTAAGTGACCCCAAACTTTTGAACAGTAGTGTATATATGAAGGATTCAGGAGGGGAGAAATCTTAATTCTTGAAAATCAGAGCGCTAATGAATTTCGTGGGACTTAAGTTTTGCTGCATGTCTACAGCAGTCAGATATGAATCCAGGATATATCTAGTGCTCTGGTGTGGGTCACACTGAGATTTCCACAACTCTACATCCAAAAACAGCCACCAGACTCTCATTAGGCTCCCCATGCTGAAGAACATGAATAATGCAGTATACTCAGAACACTGGCCAGCGTCTGTACATTCAACACTGTGTTTGATCTTGTCAAGTTTATCTCACATTTTTGAATTTATTCTGCAGCATTTAACTAAGCAAGTTCCCCCGAATGCACACAAGGGTGTCGCAGGCAGTCACTGCTATTTGATGGATATAAATATGAGAGCTTTTGAAGACTAACCCAAAAGACTAATGCAGGCTATAAACTATTGCTATGGGTATATCAGCTAATGAGAATCCAGCCCTGGTCTTTGGCATCATAAACATTTTACCAAATATATTCCAAAAATCCTGGAAAAGTGTCTTGATATTTCTCCTTGTGTACTGTACTTCATCTCATTACTAGAAAGAGTCGAAAACAAACTTTGAAGCCCTGAGTGTACTGAACCATGTGTCAAAAAGGTGATAGTTGGTATCAGTAATATCAGTCCTCAAAAGAGTCTGTTTACTGGGGCATTACAAAGACATAGAGGTATGTACACAGTATGTACACTACAGGTGGTGTGAATAAATCAAAAAATATACAGGCTACTGTATACAGGTTTGTTGCTTTATCTGTCCTGTGACATAGTATACTTATCTACAGAATACTGCAGGTTTTCTGTGGCATGCTGGACCATTTAGGAGGAATAGTCCAGCTGTTAACAGTGATGACAGCCATAGAGCAGCACCTCCTATCACTCACAAAACACTCCCAGTATGTTTAGAAATGCACTCAATGTGTGGTCAACCTGACATCAACACTTTAATGTCCTGTCCAACAGTCAAGTTGAACAAATAACCAAACTGCATCAAAATGCATACCTGATGGGAAACTGCAAACCTTGGTAACAAAGACACAATCCCTCTCAGACCTGGGTTGCACTTGGGCTCATTTAGGGAGAGAGACTAGTGGTAAAAAAAAGGTTTCTACCGCATTATTCCCAAAACAAAATCCCTCTGTGAAAAAAGATTTAAGGATTTCATCCACAATATGTGTTGCATTGGAAGCTTATGATTGAGTTGACCAGTTTATCTAATATGTGTGGTAGTGCTCTTTAACTTACTGACCACTAAGGTACTTCACATCAAAACCCCGGGATGGCAGTAGAAATTGACTTCTGAATGGTCTAAGAAACTGATCACAGAGGACAGCAGTTAATACCGAACCATCATGTTACGACCCAATTGATTTGAAAAGACTTGAGCAAAAACGGGGAAATGTGGGCAAGTCAAGCTTAGCTTTACTGAAGGTCAGGGTAGCCTACTTGCAGTGTGGGCAATCTTCCCCTTAAGTCATTTAGCTTCCATTTCCACATCTGATGTCACAAAAAGTGGTCCCTGTAAAACGGATAAGCTTAGCATTGGCCGGAGCTAAAAATAATAAGCCTTAGATGTTAAGAGACCAAGGTTTGTTCTCCCAAGTCATTAGCTGAGATACATGTTACTGACTTGTATTCCCTGAGAGGTGTAGTGGAGGAATGGTGCACCAGTTGTTCTTGACTTCAAAGTCATTCTAAAGAGTTTGGTTTTCATACCAAAACAGCACAATTCAAGGGAAAACACCAAGTAGTTTCCTACTTTCCATTACATACAATACTTTTACACAAATCAGGTAACAAATTCCCATTTCAATGAAATGCTAAAATAGCCTTGTAAATAATATTGCTAATGGTTTCTATCAGTTACACTATAATAAAGGCCATCCAAAGAAACTTTCTCTGCTGAGGTGACGAGCTGCATCAGCTTCGAGTAGATAACAAAATCTTCAGTACACGCCAGGGAGATTCTGATACTATCATTGCCCCTGTGAGAGCAACTGATGATCTCAACTTGTATTAACAAATACTCACCCAATAACTCAATTACAGTAAACAAGAATAATTCACATTTGTTTCCAGCGGATAATCAAACTGGATTAAGCCGATAAAAGCACTCAGTGCCCCTGATACTGAGGTATACAGCACCACTAAACGTATAAACTAATACTATATGCCTAGTCTGACACTAGTTAGTTGATAAAGTTGATAAAAAAAACTCACTCAGCCCTCCCCATTGAAGGCAATGAAGTTAAAAAGTTAGAGGCTACAAAAGTGATATATGTGACAGAGGCATTTTATCATGTGTTGTACCAGCTCCAGGATACTGTAGCGAGTGTTAGCCAGGGACCCGGAGGAGCTTCTGTACTGTATCTCCATGATAAACTCATCTGCCATGATTTATTAACTAGTGGATCACACCGCTCTGCTCTCACTTCCCTTCCCCAACACACACTTAGAATGTCTGGTACATAAGGAGACTTTCCACAGGGACACTCAAAGTCATTAGTAGCACCTCCAAACTTTCTAGACATACTTTCTACACGGTCTAAACAAACTTTCCACACAAAATCTAAAATGTTTTGCACCGTGTACTCATTTAAAACATTGTTAAGGACACATTGATATTGTCTGAAACTTTTCCAAGGGACTTTTTGTGACTTTTCAGTATTCAGACACAAATATGAACTTGTGCAATTCCCCACCAAATGGCAGATCACTTTTCATGATAATAACGTAAAACGTAACTAATGCCACCCTGAAAAATGATTGTTCTACATACTGCTACCCTAGCATAATCTCAATAATTTTTGTAAGTCATTATTGCCTCCTTAGTTCTATAGTACAGGTATATCTTCTCCCATCAGTTTGATGGTCTAGTCTCCTGGTCTCCCCTAAAGTGACCTTGCAGTGTGTTGGTGAGGCTATAGAGTTTAGCAGCTGTCTTCTCACATCGCTCCTGTCCTGGTCTCTAGTGGTCCACAGCAGAGTGCAGCGCTGGCACTGGACTGCACAAAGAATGCTGGCATCATTTCATTCTTTGAACCTCCATCTGCCACCAATCTGACCAAGGGGCTACTTCTTATTTTAGACCATCTATTCACATCCTCATCACTGTGTCCGTGTCCGCTTGCCTCGCAGACCACCCCCACCTCACACCCCTGTCCCATTTACACCCCCAACATCCCTCCCTCCCAACCACTCTTCAATTGCGAACTTTGGTTCCCATGGCGAGGCTCGGCTGCACTCTATGAAGTAGACTAGAGGCATCATAGTGTCCTTCCCAAAACTTTGCCAGGTCTAAAGGATGGCTGCTTTGCTCAGTCTAATGGATAGAGGGGCAGCTTTGTTCTTGAGCACTCTCTCACACTGCAATTTAGAGGAAATCCCTGGCAGCTAGTAAAAGAGAAAGACTCAATCGTACAGATCACATTGTAATGTGCTGCAGGGTGAAATATATAAATTATGTAATAATCTTAATAGCCCAAACACTCTTGCATCTCCAATATCTCTATCACGACTTGCCTGTTGGAGAGCACAGTATGACTGCAGAAGATCATTTATTATAAATTGTAATCTAAGCATTGTCATGCTGTTATTGCAAAGACATATTTTCATTAAGATGTTTGTGCTCAAATTAAAATCTATGTGGACCTACAATGCCTACATTGCCTGATTTGAGGACTTGTTTTTCTCTTTATTAAAAAATTCTAAGTAAGGCATTTTTGAATGTACTGTATACACACTATTGCACACTCTATGGCAGTCAGCAGTAAAACACACACCGCTTCATTATGGCTGTGGATTTGTTTAAAAATGCATCACACTTTTATTACTAGACCTAGTGTAGCAGCTTGACAGCTCAGGCTGAGACCACAACATTCTATAATGATGGATGGCTTTCATGTTAAAGATATCTATGCAACCCCAAAATAAATACAGTCTAAGTGACATCTATGTATTATCAAGGGGAAACGGTGGATCATAATTGACTGCATATGTAGTAGCCTGGCTGAGATCTGGCGTGCAGCTGACAGCTCTTCACAGGCTGTGTAATTTTACATCAGATATAAAGAATGTGCCTCTATAGGATCAAAACCACAGAAAATATCAAAACTTCTGGTCTGCAACATTCTGCACAGTAGCCGATATTTCAGGTGTTGTCTATTGCTTTACATTACATACATATTTTGTGGAACAATTACTTTTTGATTATCTCCTGGTGATTTTGACTAAGGCTTATGTTTGTACATCCAGCGTTAGGAATTAATTAAGCACTTTTTAAAGATAGTCTGTGTCCTATTGCATTTATACGCTAGGATATAAAACTGCTTCCTGTGAATTTATAAAGAGAGCTAAAAGCTGACAGCTTCTGAAGGGTGTGCATCAACATTGTTGCCTAGGCCGCCCTACCGTACCTTCCTTGCCCGTCCAAATAAAATATTGAAATATTGATAATTTATTTGACAGACGCACAGATTGGATACATACTGAAAAGGGTGCTGTTTCGCTCGCCCGGATGCTTTCTACGGTGATATAGTTTTAGCAGAGAGAAAGAGGCTAAATCTCGCCAAAATCTGTCCAGTGGGAATGCTTGTTGCCTGCCTTCCCACATTTGGGACAAAGACTCCCATTGTTAGGGAGGAGACATGAGCATCTCGTCATTATATACAGATCTCTGTTTTCATCCTCTTGCGAATTGGAAAGGAAAGTCGGCAGGTGCACAGTGCACTGTTAGGATGCTGGATTGCCCTAAAGTAAATTGATGTTTCGCTAAAATTATACAATTATTCCTTTCTAAATAAAATTATTCTAAATACTTCACCAGGGAGCATGAATTAGCCACAGAGGATCATTAGCTTCTTAAAAATAATAGCTGTGGATTGTTTCAAATCACGTGTGTTTGGGAAGCCCGCAATTTGGGTAGTGGCAATAGGTCTAGCTGATTGAGCAGCTGTCAGTGAAAAGCGTCTAAAATATGTGTGAAGATAATGTGTATTGAGTATAAAAATACAAATACCTTAATCAAGAAGAAGGGGTTTGTCTTAATTCACCACATAAAACACACATTTTTTCTTCGCCTCATAAATCAGATACATATATATTTTTTTACATATATTGCGAATGAGTATTTGAAAAATATTTACAACACTCTTGGCTCGATAATCACCAAGCCTTGGTGTGAATGAGGGCCCGGGATTGGATTAGTTGATACATAGTTGCATGTTCGTTAACAACAGCTACGGGACCGACCCTGTCATGATTTGATACAATGTTAAACTTCGCTAGCAATAGGCTATTTTTGAGTTATATTATCTAATTTCTTTAGCCGGCAATGGATCACAGTGTATCAATGTGTACATATGGCAGAGGCTAGTGCTCTCGCCATAGTTTAATTTTTGGTTATAGATTTTGAACAATTATATTTTTATGATTAACCACGTGACAATGATTTTGAGAATCCTAACTGGCATGCAGAACGGTAGAAATGGTAGAATAAATTGTAAGCTTCCCCAAACTTGAAACTGACAAGCTGCCTATGGGTTTACTATTACACCCATTAAAAAGATGTGAGCAAGCACGTACACACATAGGAGGTCCCATGAAGCAACGGGCACATCCAACTGAGTCGTTCCGGCGCTGGGTCTGGAGTCAAGTCAAGCAGCGAAAGATTTGCAAAGAATTGTTTCTCTCCTGCTAGATGATCTGTACTGTGGAGAGAGAAGTCCACCTCAAGCCATTACTGTACCAGAACTGTTGAATTTGTCTTTTCACTGGTTCTACAGTACTCTCAAAAGGTGGGACTGACTTCACTGTAATCTTGCCATCACTATATCATTAGGGCATTTATTAACGTATTAGAACTGATCCTTTGAGAGTGTACTATTTTATGTTGGGCCATGTTCCTAATCAAAGTCATCATTAATTTCACTACTGTTAAAAGTAATTATTTCTGAACAACACTTTGGAGCAGACATCGCAGTGTAATTGAGGAAATATTTAGGAATGTTGGCACTACAGCGCATTTGTTGTGAGGTCAATTAAAATAATAGGGTTGAGAATACTAAACAAAAGTGCACAACTTCTTTATGTTTGATTGCATTTTTCAGAGCAATGTTAGAGAGTAAACCAACAGTTTGTTGTTGGGGACAAAAGTAAAGTCCTCATCCTCAAGGGAGAGTAAACGTTCCTGTGCCTCATACCGGTGACCCTCTCATCTTGAACCGTTGGCCTCCACACTTCTGTTCCCCCTGTGTCCCCCAGCTGCACTGAACTGTTATATTGTCTTCACTTTCCAGCAGTTACACAGGAGACAAAAAAGGCAGGGCATCTGAATTGTTCTGTGCATTGAGATTACTCCCCAGAGTGAGGGCTGTAACCCCAGATGGTTATGTCGGAATTTAAAGGAGTGCAGATTAATAAATCATAATCATCCAACCCAGAACTCCTCAGTCACCTTTATTGTTGTATCTAACACCCCTATTCCCCGCGGACTGGGACAATGAGGCATTTAAGATCTCCGCTGCTGAGGAAAGAGAAAACAAACAGGTGGCGTAAACCTCGACGGGCCTGGTTGTCTCGCGCTATGCGCCACGTCGAGCCTCCCTGACTCCGTCCTATAAAAGCAGGTTGTGAGATCTCGCCACGGCACTCCACTAGTCCCTCGCCATGTGCGCTTAGCGGCTGGGACCAACGGTCCAAGTCCATATTGACTTGCATGAAGGCTGAGTTTAGTTCTCACACTACTAATGCACAAAAATGATGAGCTGCTATTGATTTGTTTTCGGTAACGCTTGTGTTTCTCATCGACAAAGAAGATAACATAATTAATTGCATTAAAAAAAAAAACAGAGTTAATTTGAAAAATCTCCTTAATTATTCATGGTTTAGTAAAGATCCCATATAAAAGAGAATGAAAAAAATGATGGTTTTGTATAAGGATTGGCCATATATCTTGTAAATATAGAAAACTATAGATTAAGCTCTCAACGGATGTGAGAAAGTGAATAGGTGTGAGAGAATATGGTTAGTGTTCTGAGAATGTGGACTGCCTTTACCGATCAGTGCTGTAGAGCAGCGCTTGGAGGTGCCGGCCGGGGCGTCAGTGAGATGCCGTCTGCTTCAAGGACACTGAAGATCCCAAGGTACTTGTTGAAGAGGAGGAATATTATTAACCCCAGTGGCATAGACTTCCATTTCTTCCAATTTCACAGGCAAAACCATCAAACCATTATATTACAACATTTCTTTGAATGAAAGCTAATTTGACTTCGGAAAAATTGTTCCATGTAAGGTTAAAACAATGCCACAACAATGGCGGAAATAGGGCACTGTAAAAATAACTAGATGGGGAGAAAACTTTCGCAACACAAACTGTTCTTTGTTTCTAGGGCAGTGTACACCAGCCTGACTAGACACTTGTCTTTACGAAAAAGGAAGGTAGCTCACTTTACTTCTAAGAACAGCGAGATGAGAGTTGATAGTGAGATGCACAACTTGATTTAGATTTTAGCTTTGACATTCATAATCTTTTGGGCAACTTTGAAAAAGACCTTGAAAATGTCAAAAGAAATGTCACCTCTCTCTGCCTCATTAAAGCTATGATATTACATCACATTGGACAAGTTGGAGCCCTGGGATGAAACCGTGTAGTACTCCATGTTAGGGGATATAGAGGTGATATTAGTAGAGTGAGTCTGTTCAAACTCAGGAGGAGTAGAAGAGTGTGCCTTTCCTCCTGTCTTTGCTGTATAGGACATGGCATTATAACAATATTCTGACTGCCATCCTCAGTGACACAAGACTCCTGAGCTCCACTATAATTAACCCTGGCCAGGCTCCAGGCCAGGTAGTGGAGGCACTAGGCAGGCTAGAGTATAGGGTCCGGGTGGGCGGCTGACGGGGCGGCTGCCAGCGTGCCTGCCAGACGGCATCCATTCCCAGAGCCTGGAGTTGATCCTGCACGGGAGACGTTTTGACACTCTCTATCGCATGCCTACACAGTGGACTCAGCAGAGCGCTCCAGCCAACAAACCCATCTGTGGAAGTCATTATTAGATCATCACTAAATGACTCAAGCAGGGCCCTCAACTCTCTGCAACTCTTTCTCTGCACAATTCACTCAAATTCAGCCTATCCTTCCTACGCTATCATCATACTGAGACTTCACTATATTTATGTTAATACCTTAGTGACATAATGAATGTCATAACTTCATCTAGAATAGCTCAATCTGGCAATGTCCTCTGTCCAAAAGGCTAGAATATAGGCAAAAATAGGTTAACCATTAGGTTGGAAATTAAAGAAGGATATATGAGTATTGATTGTTTGATTTGCATAGAACTGATTAAGTCCATACTGTTGTTAAAATAAAACAGAATAAATCCATTCACTGTGTCAAAAAATTCTGAGCTTTATTTTGCCTGGGCTTTTCTTAAAAGGGCCCCTAAGACTTGTAACATTCTAGATATCATCTCAGTCGTCCTGGGATAAAGAGAATCCATAAGCCACTCATTGTCTTCAGTTTGACCAGGTGCTTGGCACATACAACCCACACTGGCTCTGCCAAGAACTGCTGGCTCGCATACAACACCGCAAATATATCCTTTCTCTCTGTGCTGTGAAAAGATTTATAGAGGAGAGGACTTAGTCTAGATGGGCAGAAAGCAACCCAAGAATACCAGTATGTTTCATCAAAACATAGGATGAAGCAGAATATTGTTTGAATTAGGCATACATTAAGAAAGAAATCGGAACTGCTGTAGAAAATGTCATTATTCTCAATCCTACCACTTTTTCTGTTATATGGCAGTTACGATCTTCATTCTTCCAGCATAGATTAGTCAAATGTATCACACATGCCACAGCATCTAGGTACCTAAGTAAGCATAATCTAGCAGACAGCTCCATATAGTGTAGTCTTCATAGATTGTTTTATTTCAAAGCGATCATGATTTAGTAGTGAACTTCATGGCTAACCTGTTCATCGTGGAATGCGAGACAGCAGTCACTTAATATTTAATTTGTCTGCAAAATCCAATATCGAGGAAAGATGAGGCCTTTTCATAATTATACTGAAAGTTTTAAAGAGATTAACTTGCTGTTTCTCTTTCATAGGGAACTTTAAACAAACACTCCTCTTTGATCTTTGCTTCCCTTTCAAAATGATTGATTCATGAACGGATTGATGCACAGACCTGGTGTGTAATGCACTATTTTTTTCATGTGGCTAACACAATCTAAACAACATGATCACACCGTTTTGCTCAGTTTCTCTTTTACTAAACTCATTCCAGCACAATAGATAAGGGCTTAGAAATTCAATTAGGTGGTAGAAAACAAGATAATAATACAAATCCTAGAAAACCCACAGCAGTTTACTTTAGAACTCAGCTACGCTGCTGCACTTCTCTTTCTTATTAGCACTACAAGAGCTGAATTAAAACATTCTGACAAGCAGACCGGCCTGCTGCAGATTTCTCCCTTGCTTTGTCCCCTTCTTAAGTAATGAGATTGCGGACAAACAATTAGAATCACCTCGTCATATGATTACGTTTCTGGGGCTGACAATTTTGCTGGTGATTTGATTTCCATGTTTGCTCTTAGTTGACTGAAAAAGTACTATTCAAATTCTAACAAAGCAATCTAAAGTTACAGTATAATTACAACACATGTTCTGTTCCTCATCATATGAATGCATTACATATTCCCAATGCCTATAAAAGCTAAAAAATAAATAAATAGGGACTATGTAATTAGTCCTAACCCTGACAACCCCCTTAAGGATGTTGGTCCTTGTCTTATATTCCCATTTGAATTCCAAGGACTTTCTTTCTGTCAGACCTACAAGCAGCTACAAAGAGCATAAGAGGATTTTATTATATATTTAAAATATTCAGCTAATCTATACTGGCCTCAGACTTTCACAGCAATTTAAAGTACCTTTTTCTTAAGCTTCTATTAGGTTAATCTTCAAATACACACAATTAATAAAAACAAAGTGAGATGTGAGAGCCATTAATGGATCGTGTTTAAGGAGAAGCAGCAATGCCCACCAAACAGCCTTATTTCTACAGGTCCAGGGGATGGACCTCATGGCAGTGTGGATGAACTCCTCCTTCGCTCAGAGTTTCTGGTCCAGACTCTCCTGTCAGAACCTTCTTGGCATCTCATTGCCAGAGTGTCACCTCTTCAGTTCTTTCCTGACTTTCAGCATCAACATTTCTAAGCCAACTTGGTAACCTAAGCTCAGGCTCCCTGTCTAGATATTGACACTCTTATTTAGACGAAATGCCATATTTAGACTTTTCAGGTGATGCTTTTACTCTTTTACTGCTTTTACGAGCAACTGACATAAATCATACAAAAAATAATACATTATTGAAACCAGAGTGTCATCAAGGTTCAAACTGAATCCAAATGTATTACAAGAGGTCGAAACTACCCAGCACTCTCAGAGTCAGCTGGGCACAAAATACCCTTCTGTTCCCACTGTCACCTCATGGTACCTTCACGCTATGTGGACAGATCTGGGAGGGACGGGGGAGAGAGTGGGGTTCCAGGAGGTGAGGCTGAGGAGGATGGATAAATTAGCCAAACCACCTAGGTGATTTCAACTAAAATTAGCAGTGCTGCCTGTGGGCCCCATACATTTTCATGGGAACTTTTTCCCTCTGCTGCCCCCCCCCCTCCCTCCCACCTCGTTCCTCTATACTGCACTCCAATCAGGCCTTCGCTCAGCAATCTCACTAGAGAAGGAAGACACCCTAAAAGAAAGACTCCCCTTGGTTTCTCTTCTTGCAATGCCACCATGGCCATCTTCACTCTGTACTTGAGCAACAGTTAAATGAAGAAATTCTTATTGAGAACTCAATCGACATAGGATTGAGAAATGAATTTAAGAAAACAACGTTTTAATACTTGATCAAATGACACAATTGAGCGCAGTCAGAACTTACTCAATTGAGTGTCTTTTTTCAGGCTTCAAACTGATCTTTGTGTTCTCTCTCACAGGTGTTCATGGTTTCTGTTGACACACAATGATCTGGTAGCAGAGAGACCACATGATTTCAATAAGCTGAATTGGATATGAATTACTATATTTTCCTTTTAAAGTAAATCTTATACAAATACTGCACAGCACAGCAACTGGGATCCCATGTTTCTATGTATATACTGTATATGTGATACTGCTGAAAGCAGAATAGGTCAACAGAAAGAACATTGCTCAACAATGAAATTGATTCAATGGAAAGGTTTGTCCAGCCTGTACAGGATGAATACACAATTTCCTTCTTATGCAGATGACATATGGTGCATTATTTATCTCCACCTGGTCTTCCCCCCGGCACCTTTTTCTTCTCTCCATACCAAATGGCCAAATGGCCTGTCTACATACTGACATACAGGTGGCCCATCCGCCCTGGAATATCAAATTCACATTTTAAGCTTAGTGAGTGTCAATTCTCTCTCCGGACAGCATTTACTAAGGTTCTGCATCTCACATGGTGTTTCTGGTAAACCAATTAATGAGAAATTAGATAGAATGATGCATTTAGTCTATGTGAACAAGTTATACCAGTCCAACACACTCGGTAGAAGGAAACTGCAATTCAAACTAGTACAGTACGCAATATTACACAGACATTCAATCTCTTGTACCTATCATTACCAACATTCCTGTGTTGTCAACAAGTCATTCTACAAAAATGTCATGTTACAATGTTATGTTACAGGACATGTTTTACATTTCAACAAATGTGTTTCCATGTGTTTCTGAGATCGTACGAGACTAATCTCTAGATTTGTTATCATGTTTAATTGCTCACAGTAGTAGACACTGCAGGCGGAACACTGCATTTTGTTGTCAGACAGCAACTCATCAGCACAGACGACAAACGTACTGAAACAGAGCACACAGAGCGTAAACACACACACACAGCAAGAGCACAAACAAAGCAACCCTTAAAAAGATACTGCCCTGACTCACTCCTACATGTAATCAGACATGCAAACATGCATAAAAAAGTGACTGCTCATATTTGCTGCCTGAGTGATCATCCAGACCCATAAACTCTGAGCAGATGAAGATGAAGCCATTTCATAGGAGGACGTAGACTGCTCAGACCAGCCAAGCACACTAAATTGACCTATTCCTTAATCACTTATAATGAAGACAATGTAAGCCTTGAGTGCCAGAGAGACCCAGAGCACTAGCACAGCCTTCACACAGCCTCTGACTGGCTGCTACACAATTGAAACAAAGCAGAGATGGTGAAATCTAAATCGAAACAGTGAATTTTAAATCACCTCTCTGAGAGAATAACTTTCCCCCAACAGGATCCCTATAATTTGTCCAATTCATGGGAATACCATTCCAATTAAAGCGTCATATCCAAATTAATTTCATTAGAGATTAAAATCTGCCTGGCGAGGTTGGATGCTGAGAGACCTTTAACAAAACAAAAACAAAAAATGCAGTTCTATAATTGTATCCAGCTTTTCATCTTTCTATGCACCAGAAGATCATCCTCAGAATTGAAAATAGCCATTGTTCAAGCTGAAATACAAACTGCCAAGGGGCAAGAAGGCAAGGCTAATTGTGCATTCACAATACACTACAGTGCACAATTGACAGTTTTTTAACATTTGCATTATTATCTCTGATTTTAAACAAAATATGATATACTTGATGATATATTAAAACACTGATTACCATCGTATTTCATAGTTTTGATGTCTTCAATATTATTCTACAATGTAGAAAATAGTAAAAATAAACAAAAACCCTTCAATGAGTAGGCGTTTCCAAATTTTGACTGGTACTGTATATACAGTATACACATATCTACCTCAATGACCTCGTACCCCTGCACATCGTCTCAGTACTGGTACCTGGTGTATATAGCCAAGTTACCATTACTCATTGCGTATTTATTCCTTGTATTATTATTTTTCTAATATATATATATTTTTTTTTCTCTCTGCATTTTTGGGAAGGGCCCGTAAGTAAGCATTTCACTGTTGAGAAGCAAGCGACATATGTAACGGATGTGAAATGGCTAGCTAGTTAGCGGGTGCGCGCTAGTAGCATTTCAATCAGTTACGTCACTTGCTCTGAGACTTAAGTAGTGTTGCCCCTTGCTTTGCAAGGGCCGCGGCTTTTGTGGAGCGATGGGTAACGACGCTTCGTGGTTGACTGTTGTTGATGTGTGCAGAGGGTCCCTGGTTCGCACCCGTGTCGGGGCGAGGGGACGACGTAAAGTTATACTGTGACATTGATGCTGTTGACCCGGATTACTGGTTGCTGCGGAAAAGGAGGAGGTTGAAAGGGGGGTGAGTGTAACGGATGTGAAATGGCTAGCTAGTTAGCGGGTGCGCGCTAGTAGCATTTCAATCAGTTACGTCACTTGCTCTGAGACTTAAGTAGTGTTGCCCCTTGCTTTGCAAGGGCCGTGGCCTTTGTGGAGCGATGGGTAACGACGCTTCGTGGGTGTCAGTTGTTGATGTGTGCAGAGGGTCCCTGGTTCGCGCCCGGGTCGGGGCGAGGGGATGGTTTAAAGTTATACTGTTACACATATAAAATAAATCTATCCTAAAAAACTCCCTAGTCATTGCCTATGAGAAGCATATCCATAACATGATGCAGCCACCACCATGCTTGAAAATATGGAGAGTGGTACTCGGTGATGTCTTGTGTTGGATTTGATCTAAACATAAGGCTTTGTATTCAGTACAAAAAGTACATTGCTTTGCCACATTTTTTGCAGTATTACTTAAGTGCCTTATTGCAAACAGGATGCATGTTTAGGAATGTTTTTTTATTCTGTACAGTTTCTCCTTTTCACTCTGTCCATTAGGTTAGTATTGTGGAGTAGCTACAACGTTGTTTATCCATCCCACAGCCATTAAACTATTGTAAAATCACCATTGGCCTCATGCTGAAATCCACGAGCGGTTTCCTTCCTCTCTGGCAACTGAATTAGGAAAGACGCCTGTATCTTTGTAGTGACTGGGTGTATTGATACGACATCCAAAGTGTAATTAATAACTTCACCATGCTCAAAGGGATATTCAGTGCCTGCTTTTTTTTACCCATCTACCAATAGGTGCCCTTCTTATCGAGGGATTGGAAAACCTCCCTGGTCTTTGTGGTTGAATGCGCACGAAATTCACTACTCGACCTTACAGATAATTGCATGTGTGGGGTACAGAGATGGGGTAATCATTCAACAATCATGTTAACCACTATTATTGCACACAGAGTGAGTCCATGCAACTTATTATGTGACTTGTTAAGCACAGTTTTACTCCTGAACGTATTTTAAGCTTGCCATAGCAAAGGGGATGAATACTTTTTATTTTTCTATTAATTTGTTTAAAAAAATGTCTAAAAACTAAATTACACTTTGACTTTGTAGGTTATCAATTTAATCAATTTTAAATTCAGGCTATAGCACAGCAAAATGTGGAAAAAGTCAAGGGTGTGAATACTTTCTGAAGGCACTATGTTCTTATGGGACTAGTATATTCAGGGCCAATTTGCTCTTTCATTCCTTCATCTAGCAGACCTGTACAGGCCTGTGTTTTGTCAGCTCCAGCTGAGAGGCAGCCTTGGGATACCACTGAGACAGAGGGTCAGCTTGAATTAAAACCTTTTGATCACACCACTGTTCAACATCACAGCCGGCCTCTTTTTTCTTGTTATTATGCAACTGCTAACATCTGTTACTTCTTCCCAGGCTTCATGTTCGGCCTAAGAGCTGCAATGTTATGCAATAGGTTAGAGCAAGAGCTTAAATCAGCATCAAACCTAAGCTGAGCAACACACAGGAAGGACCAGCCAAGACAGGCTGAGACAGACAGGCAGTACTGTATAGGAATCTAGCCAGCCATTAATAACCAAATAATGGAACACAAGGACTTTCTCTCCCCAGGTGAAATAACTTCACCCATGAATGTGAATTAATTTTGTTTCAACATCCATATTCTTTTGGGCCGGAACTTGTCAAATGTATGCAGACAAACGTTCTCATGTCTTCGGGGAATGACCAGCGGTGGACATTTCTCAGGGAATTGGCCAATGTTCTTTATGCCGCATAATATTTCCAGCAGCAAACGTATGCCTATTGTTTGGAACTGACAAGGTGCTACACGGAAGCAGATCGGCTGTTATATCAAATTCGCCATTACGACCTCCGTCCTAGTTTCAAGAATGAAAAAAGAGTGAGAGTGAAAGAAAGAGAGGGGGTGAAGACAAGAGAAGTTAGAGAAAGGAGACTTCCAAGGACGCATCCAACTTCCTAATGGAGTCTCCAGAAGGAAGGAAGCAGAGCTGGTGATAGTAACGAGGAGGGAAGGAAGAACAGCTTATCTCTCTGGAGGGAGAGGCCTCGCACCACTCTTAGCTATACAGTACAGAGAGGACAGGCTTTCTTTACATTATTCCACAGGCTGGATTAATAGACAATCTACATGTTCTACATATCGAAAAGGAAGCTAATATGAAGTAACTTCAAGACTTACTACGTTGATTCAAAAATGAAAAAAGGATTCATAGCGGTTCATACTAGCATTCAAAAATGTCAACAATGTTTGGCAAAATAAACTGGGTAGTTTAATGTCCACTGAGATGTTAATTTTGTAATTCTAGGCTGGTGTACATCTCTGACCTATGAAAGATGTATAGCAATTGAGAAATATACTGTCAAGAGGGCTCAGTTCACAAAAGGCAGCTACTTATTTTCCTACTAAACGACTTCTGCCTCTGACAAAACAGCTATACACAATCATTCGCTGAAGCAAATGTAATCAGACAGACCTCTACTGTTGCCAAACAACTGTTCATTTCTATATGAATCGTGCATGAGGAGATACAGATATTGTTTTCTGCATGGGATATTCTTTTATTATTGGGCAACTGAATTACGGGTATAAATAAACACTTGATAGAGACAAAAAATATGCTTCCTAACTCACAATCAGTTATTTTGTCCTGCCTGATATGCTGTAGAAAGTAATAATATTGTGAAAAATGCTTTTCCATATGCCTACAGCCATCAACAAAATACAGTTTTACTCTTTATTTGTAAATCATCAACTTTTATTTGAAAGTGAAACAAATGGCAGACATGTGGGCCCCTTGGCGTACCGTCGAGTGGGCAGAGCAGCAAAGACAGGCAGCCTGACGAATGCTCAGCCAAGCCAAGCTGGAGGGAGGTAAAAGACACTCCTCCTCAAACAACCCTGTCGGTTTTCAAAGAAACCGCCATTAGTAAGTCCTCATCAAGCGGGACCAGGGGCCCGTTCCCCCACAGGGCCAAGGAGAGCGGCTGGCCACAATGCGTCTCCGGGAGGAGGAGGAAAGGGGGGGGGGGGTACAGAGATGAGTCCTGCCTGTACCCAGTGGTGTCTCAGAGCAGAGTCAAGCCGCACGGCCCAGGCTTGCTCAATTCCCAGCCCAACTGTCACTGCTGGCACAGGGCTCAGGCCCTTCAAGCACATAATCTGTGCTCGTATGGCTGTTAACCACTATACCCCCCAGCCCTGAACATATCCCCTGCCATAGCATTGTTGTCTTTCTGGGCCTTGTCCTCTCTTATCATCAGGCCATACAAGGATAGAGGGAGACCATGTTATATCTTAATCGAGAGAACTCCATATCTGAACTGATATAATAAATATTGAGTAATACTATACAGGTCAAAATGTACTGATCATTTTTGGAGATGTCACTTATTCATAAACAGTTTATCAGTATCTACGTAGAGGAGTGAGATGACTTCCTGAAACTCTGCAAAGTATGCCGCTGGCTGCTGAGGAGGTGCCGAGGAGGATGTGCGTAGTGTAGCGGTGGTGTGGTGTGAGAAGGTGAGTGAGCTGAATGAGACTTGAGGCGGAGGATCACTGCATTAATCTCACTGAATACTGAGGGGACTGAGGCAGCACTCTGCCGTGTTGCATGCATCCTGGAGACTCCCACTGATGCACATCTCTCCTGATGACAGAGCGATAATGTCACATGAGTCCAGGTAAGCGAAAAATAGCAGCCTGGTTGATGCCCAGCCGGCTGCTTTAATTGGGTAAAACAAAGTAATTTGAGAGCAGCGTGGGGGGTACGTGGGGGCACGAGGGGGTAAATGATGGGACAGAAGGTCACTGCTTCTTTTTTACTCTGTCGTATGCCATCCACCAACACTCCCAGCATGCTCTACAGTTAATATTGAGATCTATTATATGGCAGCCTTTCACCATCTGCTTCACACACTGAGAACTCATGCTACACCGCTTGTTATTCCATAAAAGGACTTATCTTTTTCTGTGTACTGAACAATATAAAACATGACATACAGCTCAGTAAGAGCAGGCAATGTTTGTCTGGGTTGTGGTATAATAAAAACACATGACCAACCACAGTTACAGATCAAATGTCCATTGAAATAATCTCAAAAGCACCCATAATAATAGTCCACTTCTATGTGCCTGTATTTACATAGACAGAGGTAAAGATAAGCAAGGTCATACATCCAATTGTATATCCTATCCACACCATATACCCCAGACTTGCATTACTCAATAAACTACAAACACATCCCCCCCAATAGGACCCCACTCAAACCTATATATCAATTTGAGAGGTGGGCTGAAGTGAAGTCACATTGACTACCTCTCTGCAACCTGCTTGGTCTATCACTAATAAAGAATTCAGGAGATATTTTCTGCTTTTCAGGTGAAATAGAAGTGTAGTGGTTTTCAAGGGAGGCATTCCAAGAATCCTGTCAGGGTCAAAACAAGATGCCATAGATCCTTTGGGCAGGCAGGGCAGGACTGAATTGTGCAGCATCAAACTGTGAAGATAACAGTGCAATGGGATAACCACAGCGGTGCCTCAGGTGTACTGTACTGTACACACAGAGGCCTCAGCACCGACCGACCGACAGCTTCCACATTCCCATAGTCAATAAGGGCCTCTCAGAGGTTTCATACAGCAGATACTACGACCAAACTACTGTATACAGAGCTCAGTTACTGTAACGCTACGATAGCTGAAAGAGACTGGCATGTGGTAGCTTTTTGTCTGTGTGTGCTGGTGCATGATGCTCTTCTGTTATAGGAATGACTCTCTTGCCTGTGTGGGTTTTGTTCCAGGTGCAGCTGATGCAGGGATCATGAGGTGCGAAGTGCTCAGGGCTATGCTGGCACAAGCGTCCTGGGATCATCTCTGAATTTGTTCCTGCATTTGCATTAAGTGGAGGAATGGTTCACCTCAGTCTAGTCTGCTGTGTGTCAGTGGAGCCAGTGGAGCTACATGCTAAGCTAACTCCCTGTAGGCAGAATCAGGTGTTATCTGTCTGACTGGGGAGACCGCCATCAATCTCTCCTGTCCATACTCCTGCCTGGATTCAAATCAGGATATACATCTGTGCCGATGAAAGTAATAGGTCAGCCAGATGCTTATTGTATATTTGTCCCTTTTTTAAACTTCTGTCTTTTTAGTAATCTGGAAATCAATGCTGTATATTGTGCCCCGAGCCACTAGGAGGCAGGGAAAGAAAGAGTCAGAGAATTGGAGAGGGACAGAGCGAGAGACAGAGAGAGGAGAAACCTATGTTGACCAGTGGAGGCTGCTGAGGGAAGGACATCTCATAATAATGGCAGAATGGAGTGCATGGAATGCTATCAAGCACATTGTCCGGTCCTCTGGCAGTCTCTATGGGGGTACCACAGGGTTCAATTCTCGGGCCGACTCTTTTCTCTGTATACATCAATGATGTTGCTCTTGCTGCGGGCGATTCCCTGATCCACCTCTACGCAGACGACACCATTCTGTATACTTCCGGCCCTTCCCTGGACACTGTGCTATCTAACCTCCAAACGAGCTTCAATGCCATACAACACTCCTTCCGTGGCCTCCAACTGCTCTTAAACGCTAGTAAAACCAAATGCATGCTTTTCAACCGTTCGCTGCCTGCACCCGCACGCCCGACTAGCATCACCACCCTGGACGGTTCCGACCTAGAATATGTGGACATCTATAAGTACCTAGGTGTCTGGCTAGACTGCAAACTCTCCTTCCAGACTCATATCAAACATCTCCAATCCAAAATCAAATCTAGAGTCGGCTTTCTATTCCGGAACAAAGCCTCCTTCACTCACGCCGCCAAACTTACCCTAGTAAAACTGACTATCCTGCCGATCCTCGACTTCGGCGATGTTATCTACAAAATAGCTTCCAATACTCTACTCAGCAAACTGGATGCAGTTTATCACAGTGCCATCCGTTTTGTTACTAAAGCACCTTATACGACCCACCACTGCGACCTGTATGCTCTAGTCGGCTGGCCCTCGCTACATGTTCGTCGTCAGACCCACTGGCTCCAGGTCATCTACAAGGCTATGCTAGGTAAAGTGCTGCCTTATCTCAGTTCACTGGTCACGATGGCTACACCCACCCGTAGCACGCGCTCCAGCAGGTGTATCTCACTGATCATCCCTAAAGCCAAAACCTCATTTGGACGCCTTTCCTTCCAGTTCTCTGCTGCCTGCGACTGGAACGAATTGCAAAAATCTCTGAAGTTGGACACTTTTATCTCCCTCAACAACTTTAAAAATCTGCTATCCGAGCAGCTAACCGATCGCTGCAGCTGTACATAGTCCATCTGTAAACTACCCACCCAATTTACCTACCTCACCCCCATACTGCTTTTATTTATTTACTTTTCTGCTCTTTTGCACACCAGTATCTCTTCTTGCACATGATCATCTGATGATTTATCACTCCAGTGTTAATCTGCTAAATTGTAATTATTCGATTTATTGCCTACCTCATGCCTTTTGCACACATTGTATATAGATTCTTTTTTTTCTACCATGTTATTGACTTGTTTATTGTTTACTCCATGTGTAACTCTGTGTTGTTGTCTGTTCACACTGCTATGCTTTATCTTGGCCAGGTCGCAGTTGCAAATGAGAACTTGTTCTCAACTAGCCTACCTGGTTAAATAAAGGTGAAATAAATAAAATAAAATAAAAATGGAAACCACGTGTTTGATACCATTCCATTTATTCCGTTCCATCCATTACTATGAGCCATCCTCCCCTGAGCAGCCTCCACTGATGTTGACACTTGGTCTGCCTGATGATAATCTGATGTGTGAGTGATGGCTGGGAGTTTGAAAGGCACTTTGTCCAATTAGAAATGTGCAGCAAATTTCCACCTGTCCCTGACAGAGATGAAGTGGCTCTTTGAGAAGACACTGTGGCACAGTGCCAGGTAAGAGAGCCCAACAAACTGCTTGTGGAGCAAGTTGCAATTAATGAGCATGGCAAGCCACCCTTGTTTAATGCAAAATGACACATAATGAATATTCCCTCACAATTAAAAACAGATTTTGACATTAGCCTCTTTAATTTATCAACGCACAAGGCCTGAACAAACTATATCCGACGGACCGGATTAGTCGGTCAGAAAGAAAGAAAAGTTTACTGAATAACCTAATGGAAATGAATGTGAAGTTGTTAGGATGTACAGTAGTGAAATGTGAAACTCATCAAGTGGAACTAGCTATAACTGCTCTTCCTCTCCTGCTTACAATATATTAGCTAAATAGAACAACATGTATGTGATAAAAAGGTGAGGATTAAAAGTCTGTAAAAGAGATCACCTGATCCAAGACCGTAACTATTGGTTTTACGAGATTATTTGAAAGACAAATTAACATGTCATCTGTGTTCCAAGGATATTACATAAACTCATTCAAACTCACTCTGAAACTGGAAACACTTATCTCCCTCACTAGCTTTAAGCACCAGCTGTCAGAGCAGCTCACAGATTACTGCACCTGTACATAGCCCATCTATAATTTAGCCCAAACAACTACCTCTCCGCCTACTGTATTTATTTATTTTGCTCCTTGCACCCCATTATTTCTATCTCTACTTCGCACATTCTTCCACTGCAAATCTACCATTCCAGTGTTTTACTTGCTATATTGTATTTACTTCACCACCATGGCCTTTTTTTTGCCTTTACCTCCCTTATCTCACCTCATTTGCTCACATTGTATATAATTATTTTTTTCTACTGTATTATTGACTGTATGTTTGTTTTACTCCATGTGTAACTCTGTGTTGTTGTATGTGTCGAACTGCTTTGCTTTATCTTGGCCAGGTCGCAATTGTAAATAAGAACTTGTTCTCAACTTGCCTACCTGGTTAAATAAAGGTGAAATAAATAAATAAAATAGTGTGACATTGTGTCCGGATCAATGCAATGAAAATCCACACAGATACTCAACACTTTCTCTGAGGGGTTCTTAAATAAGGGTTTCCTCCAAATCTACCACCTACTGCACATGTGATAAAGGTCAGGCCTCAAATGACCTTCAGTACAGAACAGAGGTTTAGGATGTGTTGAGTTTTTCCATTCAAATCATTATTTATATAAAACTGAATCTAAAATCCCTGTTGAGATAACCATAGGACTCTGAGGGCACTCCGTCGTAATATCTCACTCTCAACAGAGGAACATTGACCCAGGACTTCCATCTTCCTATTTCTGCATATCTATTTCAGTCCGTCACTTAAAAATAGCCTTTTAATAACCCGACATGCTGTTCATTATTGCTAATCTATTTTACTACATTAGGAAAATAAAGTAGCAAATATTGATCGATAAGACAGATCAACTCTTGTCAGAGGATGTGAACATGATTGGTGCTGCAAACATGGTGAAGAGTGAGTCCAACTTTCAATCACTGTCTACTACAGATCTGCACAGCAGCTTTGATGGAGCCCCATACTGTACCAGCACCCACTTTATCTTAACGCACCTCCTACAGCAATCAATCCACACAGGCAATAATCAAATATTAATTTGTGGCTTATTCATATTCAAAATCTGTTTTTCAAAATAACAAAGGGACAAATTTCCTATTTATTCCTTCTGAGAAAGAAGATACTTTTTGGGATTATGAAAATGTAACAATTTGGAGAATAATTATTGTTAACATAAGTGGCGCATTAGAATCAGTTCTGTTCAATGTCATGGTCTTGCAGTAAATGGATGGAGTGCATAAGAAACTGAAGCCTGGTTGTATGTTTACAGTGGCTTATATCAAAAGCACTGTTTGTCTATGAAACGTATGTAAATGGTCTAGAAACTTGCCAATTGCCTTGGAAAAAACAAGTGCACATTAATGTCCACTCTCACAATTAGGACGTAGTCCTTATGGAGGAAGCCTGAAGGTCAATGAGGACACAACATGTCCTTGGACAATATGCCCCCAACTACTCGGTGATATTTAAATAAGAATAAGATAATAGTTTCACATACAATGTGATTCAATATGATGAATACTTATGGGTATTGTTTAACCACTGAAGTCCATTGGCCTTCTGTAATTGGTGAAAAAGCTGGAGAGATGGGTTACAATATTAATAATTAGTTGGTTCTGCACTCAAAACAATTCTGTCCAACCTCGCCAGATTTTAATCAAACGCTGAAAAAAGTAGCTGATTGTAATCGGCACTCAGATGTCACCAGGGGTGTTTGAAGAATTTGTCAAGCCTGAGAGTAGAGCTAATTCGATTATGTGGCAGCATTACCTGGAGGGAATGGATCTATATCTCTCTCTCTTTTTATTTAGCTACGAGATTAGGTTTCGCTTGTTACTCCAATATAAATACTCAAGCCAATGGAAATGATACTGATTTTCAAGTTGGGTTATCTTTTTGTCTCAAAAAGTGTTTTGTTTATTATAAATAAACTTTGTTTAAATGTGTAATACTCAAGTATCTACTTGACAAAAGTGAACCAAAGGCACACCGGAGTTAGTCACATTAATTAATTAAAGGCTGAAACAATTTAATTAGAGGAAATTATACACATGATTTGGCCCTTGTCACCTAATCCCTTCTGAATGTAAAATGAACTTCTTGGATAAAAAAGTTTAACTATTTTTCTGATGTTAAATATATTTTGCATCACTACATTTCAAATATTATCCTAAACTTTTTTTGCTCTTTCTCTACAAGTAATACTTATTTTACATACTGTCTACAGTGCACAAGCACAATACATACAACATAGCGACATACTAAAGAAGCAACATATTCATAGTTTGGTTTCAAGGATCTTGGGAGTTCGCATTATCCTAAACCTGCACAAATAAAGTGCAACAAATACACAAACCTACAAACACACAGAAAACAATATGCAAAGAAGCAACTAAACTGGTCTATTGGGACAAAAAAAATGTTAAGTCAAGTTCCACAAATTGCCTACTTGTTGATGCCCCTTTTGACTTTCCATACTTGCTTTAACAACCATGTTTAATGCATCTTGTAATGGGACATATGAGGATGAACAACTGATTGGCTCAAATGCATTAAGAAGGAAAGACATTTCACTTTTAACAAGGCACACCTGTTAATTGAAATGCATTCCCGGTGACTACCTCATGAAGCTGGTTGAGAGAATACCAAGAGTGGGCAAAGCTGTCACCAAGGAAAAAGATGGCTACTTTGAAGAATCTCAAATATAAAATACATTTTGACTTGTTTGACACTTTTTTTGGTTAGTACATGATTCCATATGTGTTATTTCATAGTTGTGATGTCTCCACTATTACAGTAAAAATAAAGAAAAACCCTGGAATGAGTAGGTGTATCCAAACTTTTGACCGGTACTGTAGTCCTTACAACACGGCTGCCATGAGAGCCATTTCACCAACAGTAAGCAAGAAGGAAAAAAATAGTTAAGGCACTCTGTGGGTGTTCTGCGCAAATACCACCGGTTTTACACTGTTACCTCTTGCTGGGAAAGGCTCTATGGCTCTCTGCCCTGCGTTAGGAATCATTTATGGGACTTTGTTTTAACATGTTTAGTGCATGTATGTTCAATTGATGCAGAACTGATGACAGGATAAGTATGATTATGGTGCAATGGTACAGTTTCACAAACTGCACAAAGACTTAATTACTATCAGGTGAGAGGAATGTGATTGTTGATCAATGTTGGCTTGTTCACTGATCATAGGCACCTAAAAAAACTCACTGAAGGAAAGCTCACCTGCCTGCTCAACTTCTGTTCACCCTCCAGACTAGTGGAGCTGCTTAGGGTTTGGCGCTGGATGTGACATAAGAATTCTACTGAGTTATCCCTTACCCCCTACTCATCACCTCCCTCTACCATGAGGCCTCCTCAGAGAGGCCCACTTCATAACACAGCCCTGCAGGGCCATCCTATACAGCAGCACTGCTTAGGTCACAGTGTGCAGCATTAAATATAGACTCCTTTAACAACCTCCAATAATGCATCTGGAGTATTTCAGTTCATTACTATTCAAAAACTTACTATCTCAGATATTAACTTCAGTAAATGGGCCACAGATCTGAGCTGTCGCTCACCGCCGGAGATTTCACATCAAATCTGCTTCTAGTCACCAGCCGAGACTTCCTTGCCAGCCCCAGTTGAGCCACTGGTGATTCACACTCCAAAATAAACTGTCCCACAAGGACAAAACTTTCAGTAAAGTTTGAATGTCAATAAACTATGTTTTGGTGATAAAGTAAATTGGGGCAAGTGGTGGATTAACTTTATCTTAATACATTTTAGAATTAACACAAATGATCAAACTTTATAGATTGACATGGTCAGACCTAGCTTTTACCCCTCAAATAACATATTCTGTTTGCACCAAGTAGGCCAACAGGTTAAATCCTTTAGATATCAAACACTAACAGCTTTCAAATACGTGTGAACTTTGGAGCTATAACTCCAGATGTTAAGGCTCAATGATAATCATGAGGTCAAATTTTAAGAGCAATCCTGAGTGAAGGTAATAGCATGGTATGCATCGTATACATGATACTGTATGTCTGGCATGACTGGCAGGGGGAGACCAAACAGTACAAACTACTGTAGCTTCACGACAGGAATTATTACCTGCAGAGCTTCTTTCACATAGTTCTTGCTACTGTCTTCAACACAGACAGACCACAATACGAAGAACAGTAGTGGACACGACTAGTATACAATGCCCTAATGATTAAAACTTTGTAAAATCTCCATATGAGCAAAAATACAAGACACTTGTCTCTATGTGTGGAATCTCAATGTGGAATATATGATTTATTTTTTGCTACTGTAGGAAGTGTTAGCTAGCACTAAACGGCTGTACATGCGCCAAAACGCCAATATTTTCCATCCTATAGCGTGTTCTACATCTTCTTTCTAGATAGTGAACCAGAATGTTTTCAGCACTTTTTACACTGGACTTTCACATTTGCTTATATTTTTGCACACATTTGTTTATATCCCTGTTAGTGAGCATTTTTCCTTTGCCAAGATAATAATAATAATAATTTCCAAATGCCTGAAGGTACCACGTTCATCAGTACAAACAATAATACGCAAGTATAAACACCATGGGACCACGCAGCCGTCAAAACGATGGTCATTATGACCAAACAGTTCTATTTTTGTTTAATCAGACCAGAGGACATTTCTCCAAAAATTATGATCTTTGTCCCCATGTGCAGTTGCAAACTGTAGTCTGGCTTTTTTATGGCGGTTTTGGAGCAGTGGCTTCTTCCTTGCTGAGCGGCCTTTCAGGTTATGTCGATATTGGACTCATTTTACTGTGGATATCGATACTTTTGGACCTGTGTCCTCCAGCATCTTCACAGGGTCCTTTGGTGTTGTTCTGGGATTGATTTGCACTTTTCACACCAAAGTACGTTCATCTCTAGGAGACAGAAAGCGTCTCCTTCCTGAGCGGTTTGACGGCTGCGTGGTCACATGGTGTTTATACTTGCGTACTATTGTTTTTACAGATGAATGTGGTACCTTCAGGCATTTGGAAATTGCTCCCAAGGATGAACCAGACTTGTAGAGGTCTACCATTTTGTCTGAGGGTTTGGATGATTTCTTTTGATTTTCCCATGATGTCAAGCAAAGAGGCACTGAGTTTGAAGGTAGGCCTTGAAATACATCCACAGGTACACCTCCAATTGACTCAAATGATGTCAATTAGCCTGTCAGAAGCTTCTAAAGCCATGACATTATTTTCTGGAATTTTCCAAGCTGTTTAAAGTGTATGTAACTGGAATTGTGATACAGTGAATTATAAGTGAAGTAATCTGTATGTAAACAATTGTTGGAAAAATGACTTGTGTCATGCACAAAGTAGATGTCCTAACCGACTTGCCAAAACTATAGTTTTTCAACCACTCACAAATTTCTTGTTAACAAACAAGTTTTAATGACTCCAACCTAAGTGTATGTATACTTCCGACTTCAACTGTATATTTTTCTGCATTCCTCTTGAGCTGTCTGCATCCTACTGACTGGTGGTTATTTTTTTAAGCTTGAAACCCCCAGTTGATTTTGCCCAAAGATTAGAAGACACCTACATATAATTTATGATGGTTTGCTATTTTATTAAATTTTTTCAAATGTTTTTGGTTTGAAAAACATTTACTAAATAGTTTTTGCAATTTTTATTTTATTTTCAGTTTTCGTTTACTATAATAACCTTGGTGGGGACGACATCGTCAATGCACTTATTAATGAAGCCAGGGACTGATGTGGTAAACTCCTCAATGTTATCGGATGAAAATATTACAGTCTGTGCTAGCGAACTCTAGGAACTCAGATGCAATAATTTAATAACCTAATATCCAACGTTTCGACAGACAAGCTGTCTTCATCAGGGTATAATGACAAACACTGGGGGGTGACTCGTTTATATAGTCTCAAAGGACACACACAGGTGTCTGTAATCATGGCTGGGTGTTGCCTGAAATCATTGGTTAATTCTCAGATATAAAAATAACATACCAAAAACATGTTGCGTCTGTCCTTTGACACTATATAAACTAGTCACCCCCCAGTGTTTGTCATTATACCCTGATGAAGACAGCTTGTCTGTCTAAGCGTTGGATATTAGGTTATTAAATTATTGCATCTGTGCTCCTAGTGTGTGGCTCTTCTTCAATTTTGCAAGTGTTCTATTCCGCTAGCCAGCACCTCGCCTAAACAGGTGTGCGTATATTTTGCCTCTAGACTCCCTGTTTATAGCCATGTTATTTTTACTCATCGTTGTTATTCGTTATTCACTGTGTATTTATGCCATGTGTACTATTTATATTTTTGTATAAAAAAAAATCTGCATTGTTGAAAGAGGACCCGTAAGTAAGCATTTCACTGTTAGTCTACACCTGTTGTTTACGAAGCATGTGACAAATGAAATATGATTCTATTTTTTGGGGAAATATTGTGCATATAGAGACACTTCACATATAAATGTGCATCATCCATACATTTAGAATTTTGGTTTTCACTTACGTCTTTAAAGTCTGACTAACACTTTCCATATGTAAACAACTTTGTGTCAGCATTTACCTCAGTACATTGTTTAAATAGACATGTCTTGTACTGTGAACTTTGCATAGGCTAATCCTGACCCTTACCCTGTTAAACAACACAATTTAGCCCTCCAGCTGATACAAAACATGACATGTAGCCAACAACAAGACAGCTTGGGACACCTCACACTCCTCAAAGTATTAACAACAGGGAGAGACAGAGCCCATTATTACGTCAAGGGCTGTCTGCCAAAAAGAAAGACACACAAACGAGTTGCTCTCCAGGATGTGCATTGACTGTCTGCATGGCAGCTACCTGCTGCTTGGCCCTCCTCAGCGAGCAGAGAACTGTAATCCCTGGTATTTGAGAATGTCATAGCGTCACGAACGCTGCTGTCCAATGGAGTAGTGTGAGGACCGTGCCAGCTCCAGGCTCACAGGATTTGTGAAGAACCTTGTTTAGAGGCCTCTGCTTCCCTTTGCCTCATCCGTCTTCTGTCAGCACAGAGTAAACACATGCCAACCACTCCAGCCCACAGCGCTGCCTCCGTCTGCACAAATAGAACCAATCGGCAGGCTGTGTTGGTGAAGTCCACTTAAGTGTCTAGAAAGGACAGGCCATACCATGAAGAGTTTAGTTTGGACTAGCAATATCCGGCCAAAGAAAACTACACAAGTAATGGCACCTATGTTAAAAGTACTGTATATAACTTCAGCCTGCATGACAGACAGGGAACAGCTAACAAAGTTTGAGATAAGTGGTAAGGCAACCTGCACAATCGTCTACTCTTGTGTGATATGGTATGTTGATGTGTGTGCAATATGTATGAGTATTTTAAATGTTTAATTTAACCTTTATTTAACCAGGTAGGCCAGTTGAGAACAAGTTCTCATGTACAACTGCGAACAGGCCAAGATAAAGCAAAGCAGTGCAACAAAAACAACAACACAGAGTTACACATGAACAAACGTACAGTATCACTGTCCTATTGAACATTACACCTGCTAGAGTGAGCCTATTTGCCCTTCACCAAATGACAGCTTTCATAATGTTGCAGTAAGGTAAAAACATGAAAGAAAAGTCATTTATCTGCCATGCCAACTGATAAATTATATGGGAAGTCCTGCACTGATGGCAGGTCAGCCGTCTTACCACTATCTTTCCATGGTGGGAAAAGGATGTTAAAACAGCACAGCACTCTGAATATTACAATCAAGTCTCTAGCCTCAGATACAAGCCTGCACTACAGTAATCCCAGTGTCAATAACGCATTACTCTACTCTTAACTGTTCATTCAAGGCAGTCTCCATAGTGTGATTTTGTACAGCATATACAAACAGAGAGATACACATACACAACAGCATAGCTGAGGCTTGTTTAGGGCTAGAAAGTGCAGGATTGAGGAGCTTCAGCTTCCCTGTGTAATTCTGAGGCTTTATCCCAACCTACACAGAGGCCGTCAACTTACATAACAAGCCATTAATATTGATTGTTTCCAAATTTGCTCCTCACGAACTGAGGGATCCTGCAATATGAAAATAACACCCTTTCTTCTTTCCACTAATGATATCCACAGACCTCCAAGGCCCGTTCTCTGACCCACTCAAGTCTTCCAGCACAGCTTCTGCTGAAGTAAGCCTTTTCTACTTAAAGGGTATTAGTGCTCAGGGTTAAAACAGTAAATGCTCTGCATACGGGATAAGAAATGTGCATCCTCAGAAATTCCAATACACTGGGTGTGAAAACGGAAAGTGTTCCTCAGTAAGCATCTGCAGTATTTCAGATGTTGTTTTTTGAGTATATCCTGAAATGCATTGTCTAAACCCAGCACTGGAATCCTGGAAATGCTTTACATTTTTATTGTTTCACATTGTTGAGTAATCTCATACTGGATTGTGCCACCAACCAATAGCAATTATAAATATGTTGTATCATTTCATGCACTGTGGGGAAAATACATTTATCATACTGTACCAAGATTCAATAAAATAAATCTGTTTCAGTTTCTACAAAAGCAACGTTTAAAGGGTCGCACACATCGCACCGAATGTGGATCTCCCGTTCATAAAATCTGTTCGCACACGGTTCGCAAGTACTCTCGGCAGGCAAACTCTACTGGTGTGTTCAAGCGCTTAAAGAGTGACTGCCCCTAAAAAGCAACTTCTCATTTTGAAAAACAGCCTATGTGGCATAAATATGAGTCAGATACATGTATTCTAGTCAAAATTGACTACAAAGTGTAAATAGGATAGTTTTGGTCATCAAATCAATCTCGTCCAAAACTGAGCTTTACGAGACGATGGGAAAAAAGGGTATGTCATGGAATGAAGGGTACCGTAACAGTTTTCCTTGGGTTGGGTTTATTTAAATCCTACCCACATGCCCACAGCTGGCTGCACCCAAGTAATCATCAATTTGGTGCGCATGACCCGATCGTAATGCCCATGGTCAATTTGGTTTGACATTCGATATTCCTATGGGGGTCGACACTAGGGACCGTCCGTGAATTACACAATGTACAAGGGACAATATCACCAGCCGGCTGAAGCTAATTGGCGAAAGCTAGCCTTCAAGACACAAGACCTTGTTAGACTGTTTTAAGTTATCTAGAAGGGTGAGTGACTGTAACTGTGTACCGTTTTGGCAGATTGCATGTACAAACGCTTGCCACGTGCGAACACACACACAATAGAACATCATATTAAACCACCCCCCAAGACAACTCTCGTTTGGCTTCAGATATAGTCGCTGCATTTCTTAATGACCAAGCCAAAAAAACGAGGCCAAATCAAAAAGTTCAACCTCCCTGGAAAACAGATAATCGAAGAAATCGCACAAGTTTTGATAACAAACATATATTACTTAATGATTTCATCATATTTGTTACAATTATCTCAAAAGAAACAGCTGGAGAAGAAGAATACAGTAACATCATTAATTGTAGGTTATAAGTAGGCCTGTTATTAAAAACTTGAAAAGTGCTACAGGAGAACTTTTGCCAGCATGCCATACATATTCAAGTTAACTAAATACCTTCTGAAAGAGGTTTGTCCCACTGAACATTAATACCCCCCCCCCCCCCCCCAATTCAATCATTACATAACAAAGCAAAAAAAAACGTTTTTTTCCTGTCTTTCTCTCCAGACACTTTAATCCTATGCATAAATGGGTGGGAGTGAATATGGGTCAGCAGGTTAAAAGTGTCTAGGAGCCAGACTTCATAAAACAGCCGACAGATGAACCTAACTAGGCTCGGACCGAAATGCCTTCATAACTACCTACCAGTTATTACATAACTGAGCACTGGCTGGGATCTACTAAATTTAAACAATCTCGTGTTCCTTACAAAAAATCGTACTCTTCTGCAGCTGGAATACTAAGTGATAAAAAACATTACACTTGTCTTGAACTGTGGAGTCAAGAACGCATCTACAAAGTGAAATATATGTAATGATTTTCGCTATCTCTCTTTCTGTGCGCGCCTCTGTTTATTGCTACCTGTTACATAACCAGCTTACATTCCACATTCACCATATTAGACTCTAAATATACCGCTTCCGCAGAGGAAATGTGCTCATGCAAACCACAGCGCGATGAATACATTTACATGTAAAATATGTAATTTAGTGTCATAGTAGTATATGAACAAACTGTACTTTGGAGTATTATAGTCTGGAAATATTTCCATTGAACTTGGATGAGTTGAATGGAAGCAGTCTAGAGGGGGTGTGGCTAAACGATGTCTGTAGCCTACTGTACAACTCGCACGGTACTCAATCTCACATATTCTTAAGAAATGCATACGGGACCAACACAATCCTAGACTTGATTTGATAAATGACCACAACATCTATCATGTCCATCATCAGGCAGTTGTCATCTCTTCATGTCCACTACAACGTATCAGAGCTAGCGCGCGCTCGCAAGGGAAGGAAAATCAAATTCCTGCTGCTGATTTGTCTATTTCACAAACACACTAAATTAAAGGCTATCTTTTCTGTAAATCGCTTGGAAATAAATACGACGATAAAATACATGTCCCTTTAGAAGTTGAAGGGACTGGTGTTCGATAGCTTACAGTTTCCCAAAGTTCACTAATATTTAGTAACCTACCATTGTGTAGTATAGCCTAATAAACGTGTAGAAAGATAATATAACGTAGTTGGTGTTCTTGTGTTTTAAGGGAATTGTAGGTCCTAATCGACCTGTGTAATTGACTATCCTAACAATAATTGTTCTATTCACAGAATAATTTGTCTCCCAATGACACATACGACAATGGTTGGATCTCTGTCAGTTGTGCTTGAACACAGGGCAACACAGAAGCAACTCGCTCATCATAATAAATATGGCCATTTTACAAATGCAGCGCAATAAGAATTAATCTGTTCCAGGTGGTTTTTACACTATGCAGGTAACGTTATAGACCATTTTTGAGACCTCTATAATTCAAGTTCTCCATGAAAAGAATTCATTTTGAAGTTTGAGGCATCAATTCGGTAATCAATCAATATTTCTCGTGATGAGAGATGTCAGCCGCTTACCTCTGTTGGTACTTGAACAGGTCTGCCTTCGAACAGGGGCTGGATGGTCTGCTTTTCGGAGCGTCTCTAGGTTTACCGGGGTTTCCCTGGCCGGTGTAGCCGGCTCAGGGGCGCTGTTGCCCGGGTCGCTTGCTGGATCTGGAGGGGACTCCATGTTGAATTTCAGATTTACTGTTAAACTATTGCTAGTATTTCACGAAAAGTCTCTATGATTTGTGAGCCGCGAGAGTCCGTCTAGCTATCTATTTTAGAGTAGAAGTAGAACTACGAAATGAAAAAATGCGAGTGTATCTAGAGGTGGGTGTGAAGATTTGATTGTCCATCGGCAGCGCTAGAGAGAGCTTCAGTCATGCAACTGAAAAGGGAAAGGTTGTCAATAGCCGATTAATAGATGTGCAGTAGTGCCTGCGAGTTTATTTCATGGGAATGGCAGTTTGTTGCATCCAGCTAACGCTTGTATCGAGTTTATCATCCCAATATTCATTCACATGATAAACTCTGATTGTAGGCTATAGTCTCTCATCAGTGTGTTCAAAAATCATTAATAGCCACTTCGAGAAATCTGCACAATACGCTATCTCCTGTTCGGTGTTTGAAAGCCTGTCCCTCTGTGTCAAAGGCTGCTTACAACTTCAACGTCCCATTACATTATAGCCTATTTTTAATTTACTGACAATTTTACAAAATCAATATTGACAATTAATATGCCTAGGCTTATGCAACGACAATCAACTCTAGAGAGAAAATGAAGAGAACACGTCCATGCCTGCACAGTCGATGCTATTCAGTTCTTTTTTTTGCTCTCATCATCACCACCACCAGCACCCCCATCATCATCATCTATATTTTAAGGTTTACAGTGTAAAAGCCCAGAGACGCGTGCATAATTGGTAGCACTGGAATTATTTATGCAGCTTTCAAGAAATTCCTCCAAATGTATAGAGCTGAGATAGGCCACCAAAAAGTGATTATGTGAACATGAGTCTCTATGGCAATGTGATGATCATGAGGAGGATGGGGATGATGACATTGAGGAGATGCTGATGAGGATGCTGCTAATGACAATGCTGCTGCTGATTAATATTTTTTTATTATTAAAAATGTTGGGGCTCAGAACATATGGTTGTATTTCTCTCAGTAGATTAAGCTTGTTTTAAACTGACCCTCAAGCCGCTGATCAAAGCTGCTGGAGCTTGTCTTGCTTTCTTTAAAAAATTTCTCTCCAAACTGTCTCGCTAAAGATCATAGACATTAAAACCAGGCAAAATACACGAAAATGCATGCGTATGTAACGGATGTGAAATGGCTAGTTAGTTAGCGGGTGCGCGCTAACAGCGTTTCAATCAGTTACGTCACTTGCTCTGAAACCTAGAAGTAGTGTTGCCCCTTGCTCTGCAAGGGCCGCGGCTTTTGTGGAGCGATGGGTAACGACGCTTCGTGGGTGACTGTTGTTGATGTGTGCAAAGGGTCCCTGGTTCGCGCCCGTGTCGGGGCGAGGGGACGGTTTAAAGTTATACTGTTACACTTATATTTGAGAACAGGTATGTCTGCGCTTACATGGTAGTAGGCTACACCGGGCATCGCATTACATTCCCGCGTGGGCTTGCGTGCCTACATTGCTTGTGGTGTAATGACAAACACTTGGGCACATTCCGCTGCCCATTCAGTAGGCCTACTCTTGCCGCGTTCAGAACAACTGGGAACGCGGAAATATCCGACTTCAGTGCATTCAGGACAACTGGGAACTGCTGAAAATAAGATATCAGACTGGGAAAAATCGTTTTGAAAGGTCATCCAACTCGGAATTCCAAGTCGGAAACTCAGCAATGGAGTGTATTCATGTATGCCAAGGGAAGCCATGCTTCACCCCCAAAAGTATCTTTCCTCTCTCTGTGTTTCATAATTTTCCTTCAACTCACAAGAAGCTGAATGTATCTCACCAGAGAAAGCATAAAAGCGAGCGAAACAGCTTCCCTCTGTATGTGTAGCCCATCTGTCTGGTCAAAAAGAGTATGATATTGTTGCCTCCCTTCACAATGAATGCAAGAGAAGCCAGAGAGCATTTGGCCTCCCTTGATGAAAAAAATAAATACAATAATAGCAATCAACGTTCAGCTAAACTGAGTGAGCTCAACTGTGAATGGTCCTGGTGTAACGGATGTGAAATGGCTAGCTAGTTAGCGGGTACGCGCTAGTAGCATTTAAATCAGTTACGTCACTTGCTCTGAGACTTAAGTAGGGTTTCCCCTTGCTCTGCAAGAGCCGCGGCTTTTGTGGAGCGATGGGTAACGACGCTTCGTGGGTGTCAGTTGTTGATGTGTGCAGAGGGTCCCTGGTTCGCGCCCGTGTCGGGGCGAGGGGACGGTTTAAAGTTATACTGTTACACTGGCACACCCCCAAAAAAAGTTAAAATAGAAGCCAGTTTGGATTTTGCTTCACACCAATCACACAGATAGAACAATGAGCTTTGCCAATTACATCACATCAAAAGACAATCGTAATTAACAGAAAAAAACTTGAATTGTTGCATCTCATTGTGTTATTGTCCTCCGGGGGCTAGCTAGCTAAAATTGTCCCTTTCCTAAATTAGCCATGGGTGGAGATAGGGATTAGGACTTGTGTTTTTACTTAATTCTCCGTACTGGCCAATGATTATAATGGCGATTCTGATCCAACCAGTAATTCATACATTGTGCTTCAGGCCTGAGAGGATGGAAGTTCAATATTTAGCTAGGTGGAGTAGGCTAATGTTAACTAGCTGGCTAATCATTGCCCATGAAAGGAAGTTAGGCTAGCGAGCAAACATTTTAGCCAGTTAGCCTAGGACAACAAAAACTAAAAATGTGTACTGTATGACAGTATCATAGACCGTTTCGTCAACATGAAAGAGAGGAGGGTGGCATTGGCGTTTCTCTACAAGTAGGGTGAGTTAACATGTTTTTCCTACTAACGCACACACACACTCTCTCTCTCTCTCACACACACACACACACACACACACACACACACACACACACACACACACACACACACACACACACACACACACACACACACACACACACACACACACACACACACACACAGAAAATAGTACCATGGAATGTCACATTATATTTAGCTTCTGTCAATTGGACTAAATCATTTTTTCAATGTTTTAGTTGTCACTGTATTAGACTAAGCATTGGAGATTTGACAATGTTGAAATGTTGAAGTTGAAATGGTGCTGGAATAGTGGAGGCAGCTCCTGTTACTTTGTGACTTGCGGTAACTCTCTGGTGTTGTAAATCAAAATTGTTTAGTAGTTTGAAAATGTCAGAAACATTAACTTGATTGACCATGCTGTAGGTCATGTGACTGTTTGTTACATGCAATATGCTTTGTGGACTCCACCAGACAGATGTTTCTCTCTGGTTTTGTGATAAAACAAAAGTGTGGTTAAATTATTCTGCCCCTATGTCTTTTTATTGTCTCAACCTATATACACTATATATACAAAGTATGTGGACACCACTTCAAATCAGTGGATTTGGCTATTTCAGCCAAAATCGAGTACACAGCCACAGCCACGGAGTAAAAATCGAGCACACAGCCATGCAATCTTCATGGACAAACATTGGCCGTAGAATGGCCTTACTGAATAGCTAAGTGTCTTTTAATGTGGGCACCGTCATAGGATGGCACCTTTCCAACAAGTCAGTTCATCACATTTCTGCCCTGCTAGAGCTGCCCCGGTCAGGTGCTGTTATTGTGAAGTGGAAACATCTAGGAGGAACAATGGCTCAGCCGCAAAGTGGTAGGCCACACAAGCTCACAGATAGGGACCGCCGAGTGCTGAAGTGCGTAAAGTGTTAAACTCGTCAGTCCTTGGTTGCAACAATCACTACCGAGTTCCAAACTGCCTCTGGAAGCAACGTCAACACAAGAACTGTTCGTCGGGAGCTTCATTAAACAGGTTTCAATGGCAGAGCAGCTGCACACAAGCCTAAGACAGACAAATCTGGGTTTGGTGCATGCCAGGAGAACACTACCTGCCCCAATGCATAGTGCCAACTCTAAAGTTTGGTGGAGAAGGAATAATGGTCTGGGGCTGTTTTTCAGGGTTTGGGCTAGGCACCTTAGTTCCAGTGAAGATAACACTTAACACTACAGCATACAATGACATTCTAGATGATTCTGTGTTTCCAACTTTGTGGCAACAGTTTGGGGAAGTCCCTGTCCTGTTTCAAAATGACAATGCCCCCGTGCACAAAGCGAGGTCCATACAGAAATGGTTTGTTGAGATCGGTGTGGAAGATCATGACTGGCTTGAACAGATCTCTGACCTCAATCCCATCGTACACCTTTGGGATGAATTGGAATGACGACTGCGAGCCTGGCCTAATCGCCCAACCTCACTAATGCTCTTGTGGCTGAATGGAGGCAAGTCCCTGCAGCAATGTTCCATCATTTAGTGGAAAGCCTTCTCAGAAGAGTGGAGGCTGTTATAGCAGCAAAGGGGGTGACCAACTCCATATTAATGCCCATGATTTTCGAATTAAATGTTTGACAAGCAGGTGTCCACATACTTTTCGTCATTATGGCTTTTTTTCCTGCCTTGGCTTCCCCAGCGATTTTACCCACACACTGCTACTGAAACTCAGGTATCTTTCTAGAGTTCAGGTTTTCTGAACTGAAGATCACTGACGTCATGAATTTACACCTTTTCTTGTTGTACCCAGTTGTCTTGAAAGCACCATCAAGCGAGGCAACGCATCAACCAATGACAAATTCATGCTGGGTTCATAGCCCCAATAAGTTGCTCCAAAGATAGTGGATAAATGAAGATTGTTCACTCAGGCCATTTACCATTGGAAAATAATATTTGTCAGTTCCTGCCTAGTAGGGCTAGGCCCCTTTTTTCTCAATTTCCGCCTGAATGACGTGCCCAAAATAAACTGCCTGTTGCTCAGGCCCTAAAGCCAGGATATGCATTTAATTGGTTCCATTGGAAGGAAAACACTTTGAAGTTTGTAGAAATGTTAAAGTAATGTAGGAGAATATAACACAATAGATATGGTAGCAGAAAATCCAAAGAAAAACCAACCAGAATTTTTTTTTTTAGAGAGAGACCATCCTCTTACAATGGCAAGTTTAAGGTCATACTGAAAATTAACTCCCTGGATACAATTCCTATGGCTTCCACAGGGTGTCAGCAGTCTACGTTCAAGGTTTCAGGCTTGTAACTTCAAAAACGAATAAGAAATATCAGTTTTAGTACAGGAACACAGTCTTGGAAATTCGTGTTTGCGCGCCATGAAGACAGGACACACCTGCTCAAATCGGTTTCCTATTGAACATACATCGGTTTCCTATTGAACATAATATTATAGTTTGATTACATTTTAGGGTATCTGAGGAGTAAATAGAAATGTATTTTGACTTGTTGAAACAAAGTTTAGGGGTAGATTTTTGGATTCCTTTCTCTGCATGTTGAATGAATGGATTACTCAAATCGATGGCGCCAACTAAACAGACTTTTTGGTAAATAAAGAAGGATTTTATCTAACAAGACGTCACTACATGTTATAGCTGGGACCTTTTGGATGACAAATCAGAGGAAGATTTTCAAAAAGTAAGTGAATATTTAATCGCTATTTGTGAATTTATGAAACCTGTGCCAGTGGAAAAATATTTTGATGTGGGGCGCCATCCTCAAACAATCGCATGGCATGTTTTCGCTGTAATAGCTACGGACAGTGCAGTTAGATTAACAATAATACGCTTTCAGCCCGATATATATATATATATATATATATACATGTTCTGAAAGGCCCCAGAGTCTGCAATAGCAGGAGCTCTCCAAACCAGTCAGGGACAAAGCTGTGGAGAAGTATAGATCAGGTCTGGGTTATAAAAACATATCTTAAACTTTGAACATCCCACGGAGCACAATTAAATCCATTATTAAAAAATGTAAAGAATATGGCACCACAACAAACCTGCCAAGAGAGAGCCACCCACCAAAACTCACGGACCAGGCAAGGAGGGCATTAATCAGAGAGGAATCAAAGAGACCAGAGATAACCCTGAAGTAGCTGCAAAGCTCCATAGCGGAGATTGGAATATCTGTCCATAGGACCACTTTAAGCCGTACACTCCACAGAGCTGGGCTTCACGGAAGAGTGGCCAGAAAAAAGCCATTGCTTAAAGAAAAAATAAATAATAATAACATGTTTGGTGTTCGCCAAAAGGCATGTGGGAGACTCCCCAAACATATGGAAGAAGGTACTCTGGTCAGATGAAACAAAAATGTAGCTTTTTGGTCATCAAGGAAAATGCCATGTCTGGCGCAAATCCAACACCTCTCATCACCCCGAGAACATCATCCCCACAGTGAAGCATGGTGGTGGCAGCATCATGCTGTGGGGATGTTTTTCATCGGCAGGGACTGGGAAACTGGTCAGAATTTAAGAAATGATGGATGGCGCTAAATACAGGGAAATCCTTGAGGGAAACAATTTTAGTCTTCCAGAGATTTGAGACTGGGGCGGAGGTTCACCTTCTAGCAGGACAATGACCCTAAACATACTGCTAAAGCAACATTAAAATGTTTAAGGGGAAACATTTAAATGTCTTGGAATGGCCTAGTCAAAGCCCAGACCTCAATCCAATTGAGAATCTGTGGTATGACTTAAAGATTGCTGTACACCAGCGGAACCCATGCACCTTGAAGGAGCTGGAGCAGTTTTGCCCCCCCAAAAATCCCAGTGGCTAGATGTGCCAAGCTTATAGAGACATACCCCAAGAGACTTGCAGCTGTAATTGCTGAGAAAGATGGCTCTACAAAGTATTGATTTTGGGGGAGTAAATAGTTACGCACGCTCAAGTTTTCCGTTTTTTTGTCTTATTTCTTGCTTATTTCACAAGAAAAAATATTTAGCATCTTCAAAATGGTAGGCATGTTGTCTAAATCAAATGATACAAACGCCCCCAAAAATCAATTTTTATTCCAGGTTGTAAGGCAGCAAAATAGGAAAAATGCCAAGGGAGTTGATTACTTTCACAATCACTGTATGTAGCACTACCTAGCTTGGTTGCTAGCTTGTTAGCATCCATGAGGGTGAGGCTATTGTGGGTAGACGAGTGCCATCTGTATAGTTTAAATGGCCACTATGGGAGAGCCACCGCCTTATTAGTGCTTTCCAGGAACCTTGTGACATCCCTACCCTAAACCCTAACCATAACCCATACCCTTACCATAACCATAACCCTTACCTAACTCTAACCTTAAACATTTTACATTTCAACTTCAATGGGGTGATGTCATAGTTGGGACATCCCAAGGATTCCGTTTAGACTTTTCCCGAAACTAGAGGCCATAACCTCTACAGCAGGGGTGTCAAACTCATTCCACGGAGGGCCAAGGGAGGTTTTTGGTTTTTCCTTTCAATAAAGCCCTAGACAACCAGGTGTGTGGAGTTCCTAACTAATTAGTGATGTTAATTCATCAATCAAGTACAAGGGAGGAGCGAAAACCCGCAGACACTCGGCCCCCCGTGGAATGAGTTTGACACCTGTGCTCTACAGGATCGATGTCAAAGATGCAAGAGATCTACTGTGTTATATTCTCCTACATTAATTTCACATTTCCACAAACTTCTAAGTGTGTCCTTTCAAATGGTATCAAGAATATGCATATCCTTGATTCAGGGCCTGAGCTACAGGCAGTTAGATTTGGGTATGTCATTTTAGGCGAAAATTGAAAAAAAGGGTCTGATCCTTAAGAGGAAGTAACTTGGTTAAAAAAGAATGGCACCGATTGACCTATAGGTTGCACTGTTATAAACAGTCTCACTTAATAAGCCCTCATATCCGCTGTCCTGTTTGCCCTAGGGACTTGAAACTTTGTATGTACAGTATGTATACTTTGTATGTAACATTTTTAGGGCCCTCACAGACATTACCATGATGTACCATGTTAAGTTTGGCATTTATATCTAAATAAAATAAGGAAATTATTAACAATAAACTTTGACTATGTAACGCTAATAAAAAATATTTTCATGGACCAAAAGTCAAATTCACTGAAAATTGTGTCTTTGGACTCAGATCACAATAGTCCCTCAAGAGTTTGAGAAAATAACGTTAATGCATTCAAAGATGGCCACCAGTAGATGCACATTAACAAATTTGCTAAAATATGCTAAAAAACATATTCTAATATGGCTGAATATGTCAATTTAAACCGTTGTAAATCCACTTCACAGTCGCCTATCAACTTGAAACGTGTCTTTTTTTGTAAATTAGCAGATGCTCGTATCCAGAGCGACTTATTGTTAAGCGGAGTGACACAGGGGAACCCAAGAGCAGACTCAGATGAGGAAACAGGGATGAATGAATCAAAATATTTATTGTACAGAGGGAGATATGGAGTGCAGATCCGGGGAAGCTCGGATGAGTTGCAGAAAAAACAGATGTGGAGACTGAGGTTGGAGTTAGCTGAGTAGAACAGGGTAAACAGGTCTTGAGGGGAATCCAAGGTAGTGGTGGTGAGTAAAATCCAGAGCAAGGTAGTTGGATGGTGAGATGTGGAACAGGAGACAGGAGCCAGAGACAGAGTGGTAACTGCAATGAGAGGATAAATGGTGTCAGGCAGGGAAACAGGCACAGCAGAATAACAGGATCTTGAATAATCATAAATGGCTAGAATCATGAACTGACTGAGCATAGATTACAATGTGGTAGAGTAGAAGTGGCAGGACTGAGTATTTGTAGAGGTCTTGATTATGGAACGAGTTGCAGCTGGTAGGGATCTGCTCTGCCTCCAGCACACCTGTCTCCAACCACACAGTCACACACAGAGAGGTAGAGGGAGAGAGAGAGAGTGTACAGGGGTCAAGAAGACACCAGATGAACACCAGAGGGCGTAGCAGGAGAAGATGTGACACTTATAGGAGCAATTAGGGTTAAGTACCTTGACTCAGGGATTTGAACCAGCAACCTTTCGGTTACTGGCCCAACACTCTTATTAACCGCTAGGCTACCTGCCGCCCTAGAAAGCAGATTGTAATACATCCGCAATAAATCAGATAGACTCCAGATTGATCAAGCAGACTTGTCTCATGCAAATTAATATCTGATTTAAATTATGCAGACGAACAAGTGAAATATCACGATTAGTACTGTATATCTGTATAATCACATATTGTTGTCATATTATGTGGTCTGAACATAGTGAAACCACACACTGGTTGAATCAACATTGTTTCCACGTCATTTCAATGAATTTACGTTGAACCAATGTGGAATAGACATTGAATTGACGTCTGTGCCCGGTGGACTGCTGCTTGCGCAGTCAGCATATTACAGCTGTAAAAGTGTATTGAAATATTTTGGAATGCTAATGTGGAGTGTACCAACGGAGATTTAAATAATTTACAAAAACAGATTGACAAAACAAAGACCCAGAATCCAAAGATGACTGCAATATACTAACGCTGAAAATATTTCACAAATCAAAAAAAGCCATAAACCATTAGTCAAATTGACCACAGAATTGGTATATAAACTCAATGCATTAAGTAATGACTTTAAGAATGATTAACTGCTGCATTTAAAGATAACCAACCTACAGCACTAGACTAAACTTCACTTGCGTCCTCCTTGTGGTATTGAGAGATAAACATGGTAATGATTGCACATAAAGGTAGATATAGTAGTTCCTACATGATAGATTGCTTGCTTTGTTATCCAGCTGATCTTGTGTCATTTCTGTCATCCTGTGAACTCTGTTCATTGCTGCTCGCAGCTACAGTACCAGTCAAAAGTTTGGACACATACTCATTCCAAGATTTTTCTTTATTTTTACTATTTTCTACTTTGTAGAATAATAGTGAAGACATCAAAACTTTGAAATAACATACATGAAATCATGTAGTAACCAAAAAAGTATCAAACAAATCAAAATATATTTTAGATCTTTCAAAGTAGCGTCCCTTTGCCTTAAGGTCATCTTTGTACACTATTGGCATTCTCTCAACCAGCTTAACCTGTAATTCTTTTCCACATAAGCTGAGCACTTGTTGGCTGATTTGTTGCCTGATTTGTTTGACACTTTTTTGGCTACTACATGATTCCATATGTGTTATTTCCTAGTTTGATGTTGATATGATGATAATGGGCTCCCGAGTGGCGCAGCGGTCTAAGGCACTGCATCTCAGTGCAAGAGGTGTCACTACAGTCCCTGGTTTGAATCCAGACTGTATCTCATCCGGCTGTGATTGGGAGTCCCATAGGGTGGTGCGCAATTGGCCCAGCGTCGTCCGGGTTTGGCCGGGGTAGGCCCTCATTGTAAATAAGAATTTGTTATTAACTGACTTGTCTAGTTAAATAAAGGTTAAATAAAAAATAATAATAACTTGATCAAGTTCAGGTATAAATCCAAATTTGCCATTACGATGCAGGTAAATCATATGTCCTTACATTTCTGTCACATCACGGGCTCTTGGGATGACTATTAAACTAGAAATTAGATTGGTGTCACAGTGCCATGATTTGATTGATTTTTAAATCTACCTATGTGAGTCTTGTTCAGCTGTTCTCTCTTCTCACAAGGCTTCCAGTCTGTGTTTACACTGATGATGGCCCCCAGCCAAATGAAATATGAGATCAAACTTCAAACCATAGCCAGACTTCAAGGCATTTCTTTCATACCCTCTTACGCTGCTACCTAATTTTCACAATAAGGAATCAAGTTTGACATGCAGAGTAACATTTATTTGATTTTGTTTATTTCAGGGGGGAAACATTTGCCCATTGTGCATTGCATTGAGATGACAAGGGTTGTTATTCCAGTTTGTAGATTTGCACTCAAATAGTCAGCAAATCAAGTATAAATATCAAGATGGGATATCTCTAGGCTTTCTCATAACCAACACACTATAGGCATAACAACCATGCAACAAATATATAGAGCCCCACAGTAGAGGTGTCATAATACCCATAAAATCTAGCAGTCAAACAGAGAAATGGTTCCAATTGTTATTCCACCATTCATTTTTCCCATAGGGGATTTTAGAAACTCTTAAAATAAGGGCTGTGTTTCGTGTAGGCTTACCCTGGCATGATGTTTATGATAACCATGTAAATCTCTCTCAGACAAGATGACTTTTATCAATATATTCAGCTCTATTTACTCTCAGATTCAAAAATACTTATTAGCGTCAAAGAAGACATCATGCAAAACTGCAAATCCCTGCAAGCTCCTGCACGTCATCTCTAACTGACATCTTTGCTAACAGGTATTGTGTCAGTTTAAAACTCACAGAATTGTCCATTTCAAAAAATGTAGCCAATTTCTTAAGTACTACATTTAGCTAACATTAGATGGTTAATCGAGAGATTCTTACCTTTGCCTCGATTCTACAGTCTCGTCCAGATCATCATGGCATTTGTAGTTCCTTATGATAGCCACATTAGCAACTAATTAAGATTTCATTTTTGGGGTGTAATAACAGGCGAATATATTGATAAAAGCCACCTTGTCCTAGAGCGGTTTACACTGTTTTCAAAATGTCATGCCAGAGGAAGCCTACACGAAACACAGCCCTTATTTAAGTGTTTCTAAAATCCCCTATGGGAAAAATGAATGGTGGAAAAAAGATTGGAACCATTTCCCTGTTTGACCGCTAGGTTTTATGGGTGTTATGACTCATACTGTTGTACTCTATAACAACCATCGTACACTATATTGTGGTGCAGTAGGGTTCAACAAAGTTTATGCTAGGCGATAGCATTGTGTGATGTTCATTTAGAAAAGAGAGAGTATATTTTTGTTTCATATTTGTCTGCTCGGATGTACTGTGGATTTTGTTTCATATTGTAATAAACAAAGACAAAGCACTGCTATTTGCAATATCAACTGCTGTGGTGGATCTGAAGGTAAGTTTTGTGTTGCCTAATGTAACTACAAACCCTATATATTTAAATCAGCAAATCATTTTGAATTTGCTCAGTGGAGTAAGAGTGCATCATTCATTCTCCAATCGATAGTTGTTTGCAACATTCTTTTAATTGTCATTATATTCAAAACGGCCTGTATATGCTTCTGTACCAGTATGTGTGTAGTTTGATGGAGTGGGTACTGCTGCTTGTATATGTTTCTGTACCAGTATGTGTGTAGTTTGATGGAGTGGGTACTGCTGCTTGTATATGCTTCTGTACCAGTATGTGTGTAGTTTGATGGAGTGGGTACTGCTGCTTGTATATGCTTCTGTACCAGTATGTGTGTAGTTTGATGGAGTGGGTACTGCTGCTTGTATATGCTTCTGTACCAGTATGTGTGTAGTTTGATGGAGTGGGTACTGCTGCTTGTATATGCTTCTGTACCAGTATGTGTGTAGTTTGATGGAGTGGGTACTGCTGCTTGTATATGCTTCTGTACCAGTATGTGTGTAGTTTGATGGAGTGGGTACTGCTGCTTGTATATGCTTCTGTACCAGTATGTGTGTAGTTTGATGGTGTGGGTACTGCTGCTTGTATATGCTTCTGTACCAGTATGTGTGTAGTTTGATGGAGTGGGTACTGCTGCTTGTATATGTTTCTGTACCAGTATGTGTGTAGTTTGATGGAGTGGGTACTGCTGCTTGTATGCACTGGTGCTTGTTGCATTGTTTAGATGGATACAGCTTTGGAAGTATAGATTATCTTTACAGAATATGTTTTTGAATACTGCGTCATGTAATTGTAGAAATTCCAACCGGGACTGCATATTGAGTGTGGGGCAACATGTTTGATGAACTACGGAGTTACATCAACTGGATACAAACAAATAAAAAGAGTCTGCCTCTGATTGGCTTGCTATTACTTAACCAATTTCCTCGCTTTAATCGGAGGGAACTATAATCACCATTTCCATTTAGCCATAATAACCCCTCATGGTATTATTCATCACAATCATCAGCTATTACCATTGCTTTTTGTATACAATAAAATATATCTTTCAAAAATATTGTTTTATTCAAGATATCTGCTAGATCACAGTTCCAGTGTTTCCCCAACACTGAAACACTGGAACTGTGATCTTATACAGGTTTGACTAAAAGTAAGTAGCCAACGGAGCAAAAAATAAACAACAACAAAAATAGTCTTATCTTGATTTGTGTCAAATAAGAATTTCACAATAATGCTCCCTAATTTGTTTAGAGTGTCTCTCGACAGAGACTGACCTCACACCAAATCATACCTTATGTGTGAGTCATTCACCTTTATTGGGAAATTTATGGTAATTTGCATGGCTCAGCCCTGAGTCTCAAGTTTGAAAAAATGTGTGATAATGTAACAACATCATTGGCAATGCCTGTGTATCTTTCCAGTTGAACTCCTGTCAACCTAAGGCTACATTGCATGCCAAAGACCAAACACTTCCATTACTGATAAACTTTATTTTCATTGTTTAATGTCACTCAATCAAACCACTGTAAAAAGTGACGTTGCCTATATTAGGCATTATCCAACACCTAGTTTTGGTTTTGCTATGCCAAATGGGATGGGGGAATTCAGTCAGAACTCGTTACAGATTAGGTTTAATTGAAATTCACTGACAAGTCATATGGCCGTTGGTGTCACTTCAACATGAACGGGTTTATTTAGAGGTCTCTCTAACCACAACAATAGAGAATGAAACCTACTAACAAAATACAAGTTAATAAGCCACATTTGGTTAATCTGTAATTTCAGAGCAAATATCATAGAATATATGGACAGCTGGAAATCAAATTATCTACACCAAAGCAGTTGACACAAACTGCATATACTCCCTCACATCAGGATAATTGCAGAAATTACCAAAAGTGAAATAGAAAAACATTGTTACTTTGGTCATGTAAGGGATTCATTTGTTAGTATTAAAAAGCTAACGAATTGAAGCTCAAAGCTCTGCATGATCTAACCACAAGGACATTGTGGAAAGAAGATATTTTCAGGGAAAGGAAGAAAGAATCTCTCACTGGCCTGAGATTAGGCCAAATCACTCTCCTTCTGCTCAGCCTTGTCTCCTCCAAAATTTATAACCTCATGACCCACTGCAATGTAACCCCGTGAACCTTACTCCAACATCTCCCTCCTTCCCAAGTTCAATGGGCAAACCAAGAATTTGAAGGTACTGTATGTACATGCGGGTAATCTGAGGCTCGCTCTTCTCAAATAAGAGCGAGCCCCCCCACCCCAACCCCCCCCACACACACACACGAGTATGCACGCAAGCACAGATGGACACATGCACATCCTCCCCACCCCCTGTTTAAACAAAAGATGCAAGGACGAGTTTGATGCTGCTGGTTTAATTTTTGAGTTCTAATGAATTATGCCGCTGTCATCGACTGGAGCAGGGGAAGGATGTGGCGGATGTGAGGCGGGCAGTGCTACATGGCTGCCTCTCTCGCTGTGTTTAAAAATGATTGATTAAGCTGACACCAGCTCAGGGGTGCACCACTGCTCTATTTTTCTCCCTCATTATGTGAGGCAATATTTCAAAATCAGGAGAACACCAGAGGAAGACACTAGAGACACCAGACAGGACACCCTTCAGATATAAAGTTTATCAGACAATAGAATAGCCTCTGAGACTGAAGAACTCTCTTTTTCAGAATGTCCTGGGAGTGCCTGTTTTTGTTAAAAAATTACTTATTTACTTAGTCCCATCGGCCCATCAATAACGCCTTTCCAGTGAACTTGACTTTGGGCAGTCTTCATCTCATTCCAGGAGTAACTGATCGTTCTGTGCCCTGGAAAATGTGGATTATTTCCTTGTGCCGTTATTTCAACATATTGATCAAGTGAAGGTGTAAAGATTCAACCAATGGTTCAAGAGATTAAATCCAAACCCAAATCAAAAAGAACTGTACAGAAAATATCCTGTGCAATGTGTAATATGTCAGTAGTGGGATTCTTTACAAAATCGGACATCAGAATGGTTCCCCTCTAAACATAGATGCACAACAAATCATTTTCCTCTTGATGATTTACTGCGGTGTGAAGTGCCAGGCCTTAATGAAAGAGACATATTAATGATTTTTCACTTATTCATGTGTAGGAAATGAAGAGGCATGGCAGCGGATTGAAACAGTTGACAGAATAAAGACCCAGCGTTGGGGGAATGATTGTATTTATGATTTCATTCTGACAGATCGTGGTATCAGGAGAGAAGCACAGTGACACGTTTGTGGCAGTTCAAAGTGTTAAATGATGTGATATATGGTGGAGTACTCTGGCAAGGGGCACGTACACTCAGACATTCAGTACAGTACAGGATGAATGTGCTGGGCCTCCTGGGTGCACAAGACATCAGAGAGTTCTGCCACCTCCAATCTCACAGGAGACTATAGAGTCAAAGGTTTGTGAATTTTAACACGACAATATGATACACAACCAACACAGCATGTACTGTATAGTGTATACTGTTTCAGAATAACTGAGATATGTCAAGGATGATGTATAGACTATCATAGTTATCTGTATATGGAACTTTGTGTCTCCCTTCTTTGAATGAAACAATGCTACTGAACAGCACCACCTAGCAGCAACTTGACAATAGCAAATAATTGAATTTACTATAAATACATGTTAAGATTTGATTTTATAAGTGCTTCTGTACAGGCAGCTAGCTTTACATTCCTGACAGTCAGACTTAATTTCATGAGTGCCATAGGCAAACTCAGAAACAACCAACAAAACAAGTGAATTCATAATATGTGGTTATATATACTATGTATGTAATTGAACGGAAATCTGTTTTTTTATATGATGTCATGATGACAGTAAAATGTGATAAACATTCTACATTGAAGGACTACTGTAGCTGCTGTTGGTAATTATTCTTTCCCATCCATACAACCCATAATTACTGTCCATACAAACACAGACATGCAAAGTAAATTGCTTTACATTACATAGTCAATGTGTATCCTAAAGACATGACAAACTACAAAGGAAAACAAATTCTCTGGTCATAAATCCTCTTTGTGTGAAAAAAGATAGAATTGTCAGGTTATTGCCAACTCTTTTCTGTCAGAGTTAGAATTGACTCATGGCATGTGTGTAGAGTTCACATGACTAGGGACCAGAGTGATTTTCTCAGTTAAAAATCAGGAGCTGAAAAATGGTGTGGTTATTTGTACCTGACAGAAGTTAAGAGCTTCTCCCTGAGGCCCACTCACTCCCTGCTGACCGTAAGACTGCCTTCTCCTCTCCTTCAGCATCAGCTCACCTTGTGAGAGCACACTTCCCCACTGGCTGCTGGGATGGACTACTATCCACTAACTCGACACTACTCTGTCTCAGGAGCTTAGCTAGTTGTCCTTGTGGGTTGTTGCTGTCCTTATGGGTTGTTGCTTTATATGTGTTTGTATGGGGCTGTGTGTGTGTGTGTGTGTGTGTGTGTGTGTGTGTGTGTGTGTGTGTGTGTGTGTGTGTGTGTGTGTGTGTGTGTGTGTGTGTGTGTGTGTGTGTGTGTGTGTGTGTGTGTGTGTGTGTGTGTGCCTACATATTTCGAATCAGAGGCAGAAGCATAGAGACATGGCATTAACAGGAGATGCAAGCTAAATATCTGGATATATCTGGTTAGTCGGTAAATAGTCTTCATCCTTGTGCTTTTTTTACCGCAATAATTGAAATCAAATTGAGATAAAAAAAGTTTACAATCAACGTCATATCATTTTTTGTGACCAACTTTTTATTTAGTTAGTCCTTTTTTCAGAAGGGTGGTTACAGGTACAGGTATATCTGTAACGGCTGTCTAATTCCTCCTCCTCGGATGAGGAGAAGGAGTAAGGGTCGGACCAAAACGCAGCGTTGAAAGAAGACATAATGAATATTTATTAACGACAAGACGAACACGAAAAAACACTTGGAAAATACAAAACAACAAAACGACGTAGACAGACCTGAACTTGAGAACTTACATATACACGAAGAACGCACAAACAGGTACAGACTACACAAACGAACGAAAACACGAAACAGTCCTGTGTGGAAGAAACAGACACAGGAACAATCACCCACAAACAAACAGTGAGAACAGCCTACCTTAATATGGTTCTCAATCTGAGGAAACGTCAAACACCTGCCTCTAATTGAGAACCATATCAGGCAACACATTTCACCCAACATAAAAACACATAACATAGAATGCCCACCCCAACTCACGCCCTGACCAACTAAACACATACAAAAACAAGAAAGACAGGTCAGGAAAGTGGCAGAACCCCCCCCCCCCCCCCCCCCCTCAAGGTGCGAACTCCGGGCGCACCACCTAAAGTCTAGGGGAGGGTCTGGGTGGGCATCTGTCCACGGTGGCGGCTCCGGCTCCGGACGTGGTCCCCACCCCACCATAGTCAAACCCCGCTTCCGTAGCCTCCTCCAAATGGCCACCCTCCAAATTAACCCCACTGGATTTAGGAGCAGCACCGGAATGAGGGGCAACACCGGAATGAGGGGCAACACCGGAATGAGGGGCAGCTCCGGACTGAGGGGCAGCTCCGGACTGAGGGGCAGCTCCGGACTGAGGGGCTGCTCATGGCTGGCTGACGGCTCTGGCTGCTCATGGCTGGCTGACGGCTCTGGCTGCTCATGGCTGGCTGACAGCTCTGGCTGCTCATGGCTGGCTGACGGCTCTGGCTGCTCATGGCTGGCTGGCGGCTCTGGCTGCTCATGGCTGGCTGGCGGCTCTGGCTGCTCATGGCTGGCTGACGGCTCTGGCTGCTCATGGCTGGCTGACGGCTCTGGCTGCTCATGGCTGGCTGGCGGCTCTGGCTGCTCATGGCTGGCTGGCGGCTCTGGCTGCTCATGGCTGGCTGGCGGCTCTGGCTGCTCATGGCTGGCTGGCGGCGCTGGCTGCTCATGGCTGGCTGGCGGCGCTGGCTGCTCATGGCTGGCTGGCGGCTCTGGCTGCTCATGGCTGGCGGAAGGCTCTGGCGGCTCATGGCTGGCGGAAGGCTCTGGCGGCTCCTGTCTGGCGGACGGCTCTAGCGGCTCCTGTCTGGCAGACGGCTCTAGAGTTTCCTTTCGGGCGGACGGCTCTAGCGGCTCCTGTCTGGCGGACGGCTCTAGCGGCTCCTGTCTGGCAGACGGCTCTGAAGGCTCAGGACAGACGGGCGGCTCTGAAGGCTCAGGACAGACGGGCGGCTTTGAAGGCTCAGTACAGACGGGCGGCTTTGAAGGCTCAGTACAGACGGGCGGCTTTGAAGGCTCAGTACAGACGGGCGGCTTTGAAGGCTCAGTACAGACGGGCGGCTTTGAAGGCTCAGTACAGACGGGCAGTTCATGCGGCGCTTGGCAGACGGACAGCTCAGACGGCGTTGGGCAGACGGGCAGTTCAGGCGCCGCTGGGCAGACGGCAGACTCTGGCCGGCTGAGGCGCACTGTAGGCCTGGTGCGTGGTGCCGGAACTGGAGGTACCGGGCTAAGGACACGCACCTTCAGGCTAGTGCGGGGAGCAGCAACAGGACGCACAGGACTCTGGAGGCGCACAGGAGGCTTGGTGCGTGGTACCGGAACTGGAGGTACTGGGCTGGAGACACGCACCATAGGGCTAGTGCGTGGAGGAGGAACAGGGCTCTGGAGACGCACAGGAGGCTTGTTGCGTGGTGCCGGAACTGGTGGTACCGGGCTGAAGACACGCACCATAGGGCTAGTGCGTGGAGGAGGAACAGGGCTCTGGAGACGCACAGGAAGCCTGGTGCGTGGTGTAGGCACTGGTGGTACTGGGCTGGGGCGGGGAGGTGGCGCCGGATATACCGGACCATGCAGGAGTACTGGCTCCCTTGAGCACTGAGCCTGCCCAACCTTACCTGGTTGTATGCTCCCCGTAGCCCGACCAATGCGGGGAGGTGGAATAACCCGCACTGGGCTGTGTAGGCGAACCGGGGACACCATGCGTAAGGCTGGTGCCATGTATGCCGGCCCGAGGAGACGCACTGGAGGCCAGATGCGTTGGGCCGGCTTCATGACATCCGGCTCAATACTCCATCTAGCCCTGCCTGTGCTGGGAGGTGGAATAACCCGCACCGGGCTATGCACACGTACAGGAGACACCGTGCGCTCTACCGCATAACACGGTGTCTGCCTGTACTCTCGCTCTCCACCGTAAGATCGGGGAGTTGGCGCAGGTCTCCCACCTGACTTCGCCACACTACCCTTTATCCCCCCCCCCCCCCCAATACATTTTTGGGCTTGACTACCAGGCTTCCTACCGCGTCGTCGTGCTGCCTCCATTCTCCGGTATCTCTCCTCACACTGCGCCAGAGAATCCCAGGCGGGCTCCGGCACTCTCCTTGGGTCGATCGCCCACCTGTCGATCTCCTCCCACGTAGTGTAGCCCAGATCCTTCTCCTGCTTCCGGGCTAGCTCCTCAAAACGCCGCCTCTCTGCTTTTGCTGCCTCCAGCTCAGCTTTGGGGCGGCGATATTCTCCTGGCTGTGCCCATGGACCTTTACCGTCCAATATTTCCTCCCATGTCCATGAATCCTGCGATCGCTGTTGCTTTCTCCCACGCCGCTTGGTCCTTTGTAGGTGGGTGATTCTGTAACGGCTGTCTAATTCCTCCTCCTCGGATGATGAGAAGGAGTAAGGGTCGGACCAAAACGCAGCGTTGAATGAAGACATAATAAATATTTATTAAGGACAAGACGAACACGAAAAAACACTTGGAAAATACAAAACAACAAAACGACGTAGACAGACCTGAACTTGAGAACTTACATATACACGAAGAACGCACGAACAGGTACAGACTACACAAACGAACGAAAACACAAAACAGTCCCGTGTGGTGCATACAGACACAGGAACAATCACCCACAAACAAACAGTGAGAACAGCCTACCTTAATATGGTTCTCAATCAGAGGAAACGTCAAACACCTGCCTCTAATTGAGAACCATATCAGGCAACACATTTAACCCAACATAGAAACACATAACATAGAATGCCCACCCTAACTCACGCCCTGACCAACTAAACACATACAAAAACAAGGAAAACAGGTCAGGAACGTGACAATATCATTCAAAGTCACATTCATACCGATATATTCATGTATTAAGTTATATTTTCATTTCACATTTTATAATTTCGTGTACCTGTGGGCCACCACAAAAAAACATCTGAGAAATGCATTCAAAGATAAAGAACACTATCAACATTTTTGAAATACTTTTTCTGCAAGGCAAAAACCAACAAAAAAAGTATTCCCCTCTCCAACCCATTCCCCCCCAGTTCCCAACGTCATATCATCCACCCACCCACGTCCTCTCTCCCACCTGAAATCCATGTTTCCCAGCTTGCCATTAGAACCTGTACATATAGTGATGTCACATTTAGTTGATTTGAGTGTTATGTTGAAGTTTTTGGCGATGCTTTTATCAAAAGAAGGAAATATACACTCACGGGACAGTTTATTAGGAAACATTCCACAGGGATGTTGGTCCATGCTGATGCGATGGAATCACGTAGATACTGCAGATTAGACGGCGGTAAATTCCTGCTGCGAGCAGCCCGTTCCATCTTATCCTAAAGATCCTCCATTGGGTTGAGGTCTGGGGACTGACCAGGCCAATCAAGTAAACTGAACTCGCTGTCATGTTTCAGGCAATGTTTTATCACTCCTCAATTGTCCAGTGTTGGTGATTGCATGCCCTCTGGAGCCACTAGAACTTGTTTTTAGGTGAAATGTGGAATCCAGGGTGGTCATCTGCTGCAATAGCCCATCCAAGACAAGGATCGGCGAGTTGTGCATTCTGAGATGTTGTTTTGCACACCACTGTTGTATTCCGCTGTTATTTGACTGTTTGTGGCCCACCTGTTAGCTTGCATGATTCTTGCCGTTGACATTGACTTGAGTGAAAAGCCCAGGGAGGCGTCCGTTTCTGAGATACTGCATCTGGCGCGCCTGGCACCAACGTCACTTAGGTCACTTGTTTTGCCCATTCTAACGTTAAATTGCACAGTAACTGAATGTCTCGATGCCTGTCAGCCTGCTTTATATAGAAAGCCACGTAACTCACTGTCTGTAGGAGCGATCCATTTTCGTGAATGGGTGGTGTACCGAATAAACTGGCATGTGAGTATATATATTCCTAAATATTTAAAATGAGAAACAATTGGCATTCCTTAAGTAGTGATGGGGTCCTATGTCAGTTTCTTGAGAGGCAGTAGGGCAGGTCTGGTTAGATTTATTTTTTAACTTGAGATGGAGCTGAATTTGACAATGATCGTCAAAGCATTTGGGAGAAATTGGGCTACACTGGATTCACACCCCTTGACTTTTTTCACATTCTGTTGCGTTACAGGCTGAATTAAAAATGTATAAAATTGCGATTTTGTGTCACTGGCCCACACACAATATCCCATAATGTAAATGTGGAATTATGTTTCTTTAATTTTTTTTTTTACAAATGAATTAAAAATGACGTCTTGAGTCAGTAAGTATTCAACACCTTTTTTATTGCAAGCCTAAATTACCACAGGAGTAAAACTGTGCTTAACAAGTCATATAAAAGGTTGCTTGGACTCTGTGTGCAATAATAACATGATTTTTGAATTACTACCTCATCTCTGTACCCCACACGTACAATTATCTGTAAGGTCCCTCAGTCGAGCAGTGAATTTCAAACACAGATTCAACCACAAAGACCAGGGAGGTTTTCCAATGCCTTGCAAAGAAGTGCACCTACTGGTAGATGGGTAAAAAAGACAACAGTCCTTGAATATCCATTTAAGCACGGTGAAGGTATTCATTACACTTTGGATGGTGTATCTATACACCCAGTCACTACAAAGATATAGGTGTCCTTCCTAACTCAGTTGCGGAGAGGAAAGAAACCGCTCAGGGATTTCAACATGAGGCCAATGGTGACTTTATTAAAACAGTTAGAGTTTAATGGCTGTGATAGGAGAAAATTGAGGCTGGGTCAACAACATTGTAGTTACAATCCTAACCTAAATGACAGAGTAAAAAAAAAGGAATCCTGTACATAATAAAAATATTCCAAAGCATACATCCTGTTTGCAATGAAAAATTAACTCTATGTCCTGAATACAAAGTGCTATGTCTGGGCCATATCCAACACATCACATCACTGAGTACCACTATTCATATTTTCAAGCATGGTGGTGGCTGCATCATGTTATGGGTATGCTTGTTATCCGTAAAGAATAGGGAGTTTTTTAGGATATAAAGAAACGGAATAGAGCTAAGCATGGCAATGTCCTAGAGCAAAACCGGATTCAATCTGCTTTCCAACAGACACTGGGAGAGAAATTCACCTTTCAGAAGGACAATAACCTGAAACAAGGCCAAATATACATTGGAGTTGCTTACCAAGATGACATTGAATGTTCCTGTGGGGCCTAGTTACAGTTTTGACTTAAATCGGTTTCAACATCTATGGCAAGACTTGGAAATGGTTGTCTAGCAATGATCAACAACCAACTTGACAAAGCATGAAACATTTGAAAAATAATCATATGCAAATGTTTTACAATCCAGGAAGACACTGTAATCATTGCCAAAGGTGATTTTAACATGTGTTGACTCAGGAGTGTGAATACTTATGTAAATGAGATATTTCTGATTATTCATTTTCAATACATTTGCAAACATTTAAGAAAACATGTTATCACTTTGTTATTATTGGCTGTTGTGTGTCGATGATTGAAAAATAATAATATTTAATCCATTGTGAATTCAGGCTGTAACACAACAAAATGTGGATTAAGTCAAATGGTATGAATACTTTCTGAAAGCACTGTAGATGAAGTAAGATGTCATCAGTGTATAGTGAGATGACATGATCCATAGAATTGAGAGATATTGGTGTAATTTGTTTCGATTGTTGAACTGCTTGGGCCAGGGGCTCCATAGACAATTTTTTATTTTATTTTATTTATTTATTTATTTATTTAACCTTTATTTAACCAGGTAGGCAAATTGAGAACACGTTCTCATTTACAATTGCGACCTGGCCAAGATAAAGCAAAGCAGTTCGACACATACAACAACACATAGTTACACATGGAGTAAAAACAAACATATAGTCAATAATACAGTGAAAAAGATAAAAAAATAAGTCTATATACAATGTGAGCAAGTGAGGTGAGATAAGGGAGGTGAAGGCAAACAGATATATGTATAAATAAAAAAATATATAAAAAGGCCATGGAGGCGAAGTGAGTACAACACAGCAAGTAAAATAAAAAATAAAAAAAACACTGGAATGGTTGGTTTGCATTGGAAGAAAGTGCAAAGTAGAGACAGAAATAATGGGGTGCAAAGGAGCAAAATAAATTAATAAATAAATACAGTAGGTAAAGAGGTAGTTGTTTGGGCTAAATTGTAGATGGGTTATGTACAGGTGCAGTAATCTATGAGCTGCTCTGACAGCTGGTGCTTAAAGCTAGTGAGGGAGATAGGTGTTTCCAGTTTCAGAGATTTTTGTAGTTCGTTCCAGTCATTGGCAGCAGAGAACTGGAAGGAGAGGCGTCCAAAGGAAGAATTGGTTTTGGGGGTGACTAGAGAGATATACCTGCTGGAGCGCGTGCTACGGGTAGGTGCTGCTATGGTGACCAGCGAGCTGAGATAAGGGGGGACTTTACCTAGCAGGGTCTTGTAGATGACCTGGAACCAATGGGTTTGGCGACGAGTATGAAGCGAGGGCCAGCCAACGAGAGTGTACAGGTCGCAGTGGTGGGTAGTATATGGGGCTTTGGTGACAAAACGGATGGCACTGTGATAGACTGCATCCAATTTATTGAGTAGGGTTTTGGAGGCTATTTTGTAAATGACATCACCGAAGTCGAGGATTGGTAGGATGGTCAGTTTTACAAGGGTATGTTTGGCAGCATGAGTAAAGGATGCTTTGTTGCGGAATAGGAAGCCAATTCTAGATTTGACTTTGGATTGGAGATGTTTGATGTGGGTCTGGAAGGAGAGTTTACAGTCTAACCAGACACCTAGGTATTTGTAGTTGTCCACATATTCTATGTGTGTCCACATACAATAAAAATAGCAGAGGTGAGATGGCGTCACCTTGCCTACTACTTCTATTTATTATGTTATTACTGTGGCTGAGGGATTGGCATATAGTATTTTAATCATATTCATGAAATTGGAGCCAAGTCGCATATGTTCCAACACTAACAAAAGATATGACCATTCTAGTCTATCAATAAGCTTTTTCCGCTTCGAGAGATAGAACTGCCCAAGGAGCTTTGGTTCTGATGAAGCATGAAATACATGTAATAGATGGAGGTTATCTGAGGATAATCGTTTTTTAACAAACCTGCTTTGGTCCGGATGTATCAATTTGGGTAAGTACCTTTCGAGACAGGATGACAGAATTTTTGAAAATAGTTTAATATCTGTGATAATCAAAGATTGAGGGTGATAATGAAAGCACTGGGTGGCATCCTCACTTTTTCTTAATAAAAGTGAAATTAGTGCTGTGTTTACATCCCTTCCAAATGAACCTTTGTGAACGGATGTGTTAATCATTTCAAGTAATAGTTGAGCTACTGTAATTGGTTCAAAAATGTTAAATAGACCTCAGGAGGAATACCATCACAACCAGGTGATCTGCCTTTATTCGTGTTATCCAAAGCCCTTTTCAGTTCACATTTCATTTTAAATATGTTGAAATTCCCATCAAAATACCATGTTCTGAGATATAATGTTTGTTGGGGATGAATGCATTAGTTGAGAGACCGGCATCCTACTGCTCTGCTTCATACTGTAGTATTTTCTCCTCATTACACTAATGACCCAGAGAATCCACTTCACCATGAATATTTTCTTCATTTGAAGAACTGGAAGAACATTTCATCTCCATTTTGGTTTCCATGAGATGTGATATGATAAGACACTGGAATGAGAGAGCACAAAATGTAATTTCATAAAATGTTACATTCATGCAAGAAAGATGAAAAGGAAAAAGCCTTAGATTTAAAGTGGCGTATATACCATAGGACTATGTGCAGTTGCCACATCCACATGTAGAGACCACAGGAGGTTGGTGGCACCTTAATTGGGGAGGACTGGATTGTGGTAATGGCTGGAGCGGAATGGATGGAATGGTAGCAAATACATCAAACACATGGTTTGCATTTGTTTGATGCCATTCCATTCACTCTGTTCCAGCCGTTATTATGAGCCATCCTCCCCTCAGCAGGATCCACTAGTAGAGATGGTAGGATTGGGCATTACATATCATTTCATGGTCTTTTTATTTTTGTTGACTTTTACCCCCTTTTTCGTGATATCCAATTTGGTAGTTTCGATCTTGTCTCATCACTGCAACTCCCCTACGGACTCAGGATGGGCGAAGGTGGAGAGCCATGCGTCCTCCGAATCACGACCCTGCCAAGCAGCACTGCTTCTTGACACACGTTACATTGTTGCGGCTCGCATCCAGGTTTCGGAGAAAAAACCTTCCAACTGACGACCGAAGTCAGCCTGCAGGCCCCCGGCCCACCACAAGAAGTCGCTAGAGCATGATGAGACAAGGAAATCCCGGCAGGCCAAACCTGCCCCTAACCTGGACGACGCTGGGCCAATCGTGCGCCGTCCCATGGTTCTCCCGGTCACGGCCGGCTGTGACCTAGCCTGCTATAGTGGCGCCTGAGTCTTAGACCACTGCGCTACTCGGGAGGCCCCATTTAATTGTCTTTTAAAAGAGTCCTAATGCAAAAGCCATTGGTATGCTGTAGCAGCTCCTTTCTATATTCACAAAGGAGAAAGCACAATGCTCCGCTGCCTATACTAACAGCTCCTGATGAAAACAAGACAGCAGCAAACTGCCTGCCCAATGCTATCTGACAAATCCAGCCCATCAGACAGTACTGTGCGGTCTCTGATGTTTGGGGGCTTGCTAATTTAGCCTTTAGCTCCATGGTACCGTAAATCACAACACTCAGGAAGACAAATGTCAGAACCCATGTTGCTAGACTGTGTCTTTGAGCAGAAGATTCCTTTAATTGGGTGTGCAGGGACTGGGTCCAATCCCCAGCACCTTTTTCTTCCTTTTCCTCTCTCTCGCTGTCTCTCTCTCTCTGCCTCTCTCAGTCTTCCCCTCACTCTCTCTCTCCATGTTAACAAAAGGCTTAGAGATGAAAAAGGCAGCATCAACTCATCCCTACTTTGTGCCATTATAGAACAGACACACTGGGGGTAAAGAGGTGTGATGCTGAACTTCAAGGAGAGCTTTATATAACTCTCTTTTTAGTCTCAGTGTTTCATGTTTATTTTACTTCTGCTTCCACCCCTGACATCTGATTGACACTGCTTCCTGTCACTACAACTGTTATTTATCGAACCAGCTCATATGGAATCCACTGATAGCTTCTGGATATATTTGCATGAGTTTAGGAAAATGTGCAAAGAATCAAAAAGTTCTCCGGTGTCTGAGAAGGGAGTAGCCTCCCATCAGAGTTGTGATTCCAACCCTTCCCCTTTGCCTGCTCTCACATACTCTAAACTTCACCAGTTGTCCCTTCTCAGGATTAGAAGAAGTGACTTCTAAATGCGTACTCCCGTTCATATAAGCTGGTTAGCATACAGAAATTGGTGGTGCTAGTCCAGGTAGTTGTGAACTGTAAGGCAGTTGATGGGTTAAGCTGACATGAACACTCTGATTTTCACCTCAACATAGCGTTAAATACACATATAAACAATAGCCTAAATGTGGACTAATTTTGCTGGGGGGCAATGAGGAGATTCAGGATCTTTCCCCCACATGTTTCCATGGCAATTCCATTGTTTTGGTCAAGTTCGATTGACCTCTTTACTGCATCTACTGTATACTAGAACCCTTTGAAGAACCCCTTTTGGGTTCCATGTAGAACCCTTTCCACAGAGGGTTCTACATGGATCCCAAAAGAGTTCTACCTAGAAACAAAAAGGGTTCTACCTGGAACCAAAAAGGGTTCTCCTATGGGGACAGCCACAGAACCCTTTTGGAACCTGTTTTTCTAAGAGTGTGGAGATTCAAAGGTCTAAACACAAAACTGCTTCTCACACAGAATTCCTCACTGAGGATCCTCTGGGCTACAGAGGGAGGTTGAAATGTCCACATTCAGATAAAACAGTGTCCTTTCATGACAAATAGTAAATAGTGCCTTTTTACTTAATTTCATAGTCATGTTATATGTCCATTGCAACTTAATCCTGGCTATTTTGCAAATAACATCCATGAAGCTCACATTTAAAACCCAGAAATAAAATAGACACCTGTACTTTGTTGAAAGTCGATCCCCATGTGTTTCCTCAGAAAGAGCTTCTGACCTGTGACTCACATCTCAGTTAGTTTAGCCCAACCCAAGCCTGGAGTAGCAGACAGTGGGAAGCAGAGCAGTGGGCCCTGAGCCATACAGTACAGCTCTGTTACACCAATGGTCTGAGCTGGACATTTTCAGTCTTAGACAAAGAGGTCCATGTCCAGCACACATGCATGTTTTCCTGTTTCCTTCAGTAATGACATAAGTGTGTTCCTTCTGTCCACATGGAGTCCACAATGTACATTTGAATTAATGCAATAAGTCTGATCAATACTGCAAGTCTGATCAATACTGCAAGACATTTGTAATAGCTATTATATTTCCAATCGGGCACGTAGAATACCTAATTAAACTAGTAGATTATGATGAACTGTAATATGCTGCAATAGCTGATACAGCAGAGACACAACATTATTAAAGATAAATTTACCTGATAAACCTATTAGACGCTGTAACGAACGTCGTCGGGAGCAGGAGGGGAGGACCAAAGTGCAGCGTGGTACGTTTCCATAATACTTTTAATAAAGATGAACACGTGAACAAAAACAACAAAACGACCAACGAACAGTTCTGAAAGGTGCAACAAACACTAAACAGAAAATAACTACCCACAAACACAGGTGGGAACAGGCTACCTAAGTATGGTTCTCAATAAGAGACAACGATAGACAGCTGCCTCTGATTGGGAACCATACCAGGCCAAACACATAGAAATACAAAACAAGGACAACATAGAACACCAGACATAGAATGCCCACCCAAACTCACGCCCTGATAGAGATATAAAAAGGATCTCTAAGGTCAGGGCGTGACAGACGCCTGATTTAAAAAATTTAAAAATTAAATGTAGTGCATACATGGAAGAACTTGTACTTTCTCTTTACCAAGCCAATCATAATCAAATGACATTGGACACACTAAACAGAAACATTTCTTATAGAAAATATATTTTTTAAGTGTTTGGGAGCCTTGAAAGAAAGTGCCTCGGTTTCACATAGACCAAAATAGAGACCCTGTAAAGACAAGTACAGAAAAACAAAAGCTGAAGCCAGAGTTTTCCCCAAGGTTCTCTAAAGCCTGAATTGTTCACAGTAATGTTTGTCTTCGACAACAAAACAAGTCACTTTTCTTTCCTCCGTTTTTTCTTCCCCAGTCAGACTCCATGGTGAGCAGCAGGCACCTTTTATTGATCAACACAAAGTCCCAAATAAATGAGCGGAGAATGGAGCTATGCTCCAGGGAGTTCAGGGGAACCTAAGCTTTATGGGCTCCCATCAATTTTAATCACTCCCCTAATGAAGAGGCTCCTCTCTGTTGGGCATCCATAACTCACTGCGGCAGAGCTACCTCTACTGGTTAAATTCAATCATTTTTAAACAGCCCCCTCCTCTTCTCTAGTCTAATGCCCTTTTCAAAATAAACAATGCATTCACTAATGGAGTTGAGAAATTATTATAGATATGAATAGGACAATTCTTATTGGACAAATGGAATGTAAGCAGGACACATAGGATTTATCAAGTTGGCTCTCTGATCTTTGTGCATCAATATTTATTTTGGTCCAGACTCTAGTGTATGATTGTTTAACAATGGGATTGCAGTGAGTGCATGGTTTTATCATGGCTCTGCATTACATCTGAATTACAATCACATCAGATCTGTTCGGTCCTAATTCTCAGAGTAAAAACTCAACGAACGCTATGAAAGCTTAAACCAAGTTTGTTCTTCCCAGAGGGTCAATACAGCTGCATTAGACAAATACATGTTTACAATAGTTGTGGTATATGTACCCCACTTTGGGTGGAGTCTCCTCCTTCTCGCTAAACATTGTATCTTTATTGCTAGGCAGGAAACTAAGTGATACGGGCAATAACTTTTCTTTTCCCTTAATGTGACCTGACCTGACCTCGACCCCCTTCATCACTAATCCATGGCTCTCTCCCCTTATCAATGCCTGCCACATGTGATCGTTTTCCCTACACTCAGTACCTTTACCTTCCTCCTACAGATAACCATTAATCTCTGGTGTAGCCCCTCGGCTACCCCTCAGGTCTCTATTACAACTAATGATTAATAACATTTAAAGTTTGGAAATCCAAACCTATCAGATCTTTTCACATCAGATATTTTTCAGAGCTGATCGGGTAAAATACCTGTTTTTTTTGTTGTTCATTTAGCGAGGCAAGTCAATTAAGAAAAAATTCTTATTTACAATGACGGCCTACCCCGGCAAAACCCGAACGACACTGGGCCAATTGTCCGCCGCCCTATGGGACTCCCAACCATGGCTGGATGTGATGCAGCATGGATTTGAACCAGGTACTGCAGTGACACCTCTTGCACTGAGATGCAGTGTCTTAGACCACTGCGCCACTCGGGAGCCCAGTTAGTGAAACTAATATCAGAATTGTGCTGCCTGTGTGAACACAGCCTTAGCAGACTATGAAACTTTAAGTACACCTCTGTGCTTTGTAACTGAAATGAAATTGTCCCCTAATGCAATCAGAGTAACAACAGTGAACATAATAACATAATTGTTTATGAATGAATCAGTTTAACAATTACAGCACGCAGGTATTTGATTTGAGTGGCCTTTGTTGTTGTTTAGTGTACAGCTCAAAGTATGCAATGTACCACATAAATTCAGTTAATTGGGTAATGACAAGCCTTATTGTTTCAAATGTATACTTCCATAGAGAACAGAAAACATGTCACGTTCCTGACCTTATTTCCTTTGTTTAGTCTGTGTTTAGTTGGTCAGGACGTGAGCTGGGTGGGCATTCTATGTTTTGTGTCTATGTGTAGTGTTTAGTGTCAGCACTATTTGTTATATAGCTTCACGTTCGTTTGTTGTTTTGTATAGTTTGTCAAGTGTTCTTCGTCTTCGTTTATTAAATATGTATTCATTTCACGCTGCGCCTTGGTCCCCCTCTCTTCAATGTTATGACGAACGTGACAGAATCACCCACCACAAAAGGACCAAGCAGCGTGGTAACGGGCAGCAGCGACAGCAGCAGCAGCGTACTCAGGACTTCTGGACATGGGAGGAAATTCTGGACGGTAAGGGACCCTGGGTTCAAGCTGGAGAGTATCGCCGCCTTTGTGAAGAGCTGGAGGCAGCTAAAGCCGAGATTAGTGGTATGAGGAGGCAGCACGGAAGCGAGGCTGGAAGCCTGAGAGTCAGCCCCAATAATGTCTTTGGGGGGGGGGGGGGGTGGGGATAAAGGGGAGTGTGGCGATAAAGGGGAGTGTAGGAGACCTGTGCCAACTTCCCGGGCTTACTGTGGAGAGCGAGAGTACGGGCAGACACCGTGGTATGCGGAATAGCGCACTGTACGTGTGCTTAGCCCGGTGCGTTACATCCCAGCTCCACGTATCGGCCGGGCTAGAGTGGGCATCGAGCCAGGTGCCATGAAGCCGGCTCAACGCATCTGGTCTCCAGTGCGTCTCCTCGGGCCGGTGTACATGGCACCAGCCTTACGCATGGTGTCCCCGGTTTGCCAGCACAGCCCAGTGCGGAATATTCCACCTCGCCGCACTGGCCTGGCTACGGGGAGCATTCAACCAGGTAAGGTTGGGCAGGCTCGGTGCTCAAAAGCTCCAGTACGCCTTCACGGTCCAGTATATCCGGTGCCACCTCCTCGCCCCAGCCCAGTACCACCAGTGCCAACACCACGCACCAGGCTTCCTGTGCGTCTCCAGAGGCCTGTTCCTCCTCCACGCACTCGCCCTGTGGTGCGTGTCTCCAGCCCGGTACTACCAGTTCCGGCACAACGCACCAAGCCTCCTGTGCGTCTCCAGAGGCCAGAGTCTGCTGTCTGCCCAGCGCCACCTGCGCTGCCCGTCTGCCCAGCGTCACCTGCGCTGTCCGTCTGCCCAGCGCCGTCTTAGGTGCCCGTCTGTCCAGCGCCGCCTGCGTTGACCGTCTGCCCAGCACCATCTGAACTGCCCGTCTGTCCTGAGCCTTCAAAGCCGCCCGTCTGTCCTGAGCCTTCAAAGCCGCCCGTCTGTCCTGAGCCTTCAGAGCCGTCCGTCAGTCAGGAGCCGCTAGAGCCGTCCGTCAGTCAGGCGCTGCTAGAGCCGTCCGTCAGTCAGGAGCCGCCAGAGCCGCCCGCCAGTCAGGAGCTGCCAGAGCCGCCCGCCAGTCAGGAGCTGCCAGAGCCATGAGTCAGCCAGGACCGGCCAGAGTCGTCAGTCAGCCAGGACCGGCCAGAGTCGTCAGTCAGCCATGACCTGCCAGAGCCGTCAGTCAGCCATGACCTGCCAGAGCCGTCAGTCAGTCCGGAGCTGCCCCTCAGTCCGGAGCTGCCCCTCAGTCCGGAGCTGCCCCTCAGTCCGGAGCTGCCCGTCTGTCCAGAGGCGCCCATCAGTACAGTGGGGTTATTTTGGAGGGTCGCCATACTGAGGAGGCCACGGAAGCGGGGATTAACTATGGTGGGGTGGGGGCCACGTCCAGCGCCAGAGCCGCCACCGTGGACAGATGCCCACCCAGACCCTCCCCTATAGGTTCAGGTTTTGCGGCCGGAGTCCTGATTGGGAACCATATTAAGGTTGCCTGTTTGCACTGTTGGTTTGTGGGTGATTGTTTTCTGTCTTTGTGTTCTGCACCAGATAGGACTGTTTTCGGTTTTCATATTTATTGTTTTGTAGCTTGTAGTGTTCACGTTATTATTCTTTATTAAACATGTTGAACACTAGCCGCGCTGCGTTTTGGTCCTCTCCTTCATCCCAGGAAGAAAGCCGTTACAAAACGTCAATGATCTACACTATGTCATTAAATCTAACCTTCCGATGTCAACAAATCTAACTTTCCGAAGTCAACAGATGTAACTTGTAAAATCTAACTTGTAAACAAAAATCTAACTTGTAAAATCTGAGCCTTCTTGGGGAGACACTCCACACAGCAATCTCTTCTCTCAGCCCTCCAAGTTTGTTAAAAGTTATTGAAACTTCAACACTCTGTGAACTATTGTATCACACACACTCATATTTTACTTCTAGTGACGTACCAAAATCTTTCTCCAGCATCTGCTCCTCTCACTGTGGGTAAGGGGGAAAATCCATCACCCTCCCCCAGGGTTTGCATAAGCCTCTCAGAGAGGTGAGATGGGGCTAGTGGGCTATTTGCTGCCACGTCCTGGGATTTGCCCTGTCGTCCCATATTTGATATGTGAACACTTCACTCTTTAGTCTGGTGTGGGTGTCTTGGTCAGGGCTTAGATTTTATCCATGGTTCTGACAGAGAGGCACTAGGTGGTCAAGTCAGACCACACACTTAGCAACTTTCAGGGACATAGTCTACTTTAATGCTTAATTGTCATGGAACATTTATATGGACATTGATGACAATGAAGCCATACATGACACTGATTTATCACGCTTATTTTGGGAAAATGAAAGACGTATATACCATCCATGCTGCGCCACCCAAAACATGTTCCATCCTTTCTGAATGAGACCACTGCTGTCTTTTCTTTTTCAATCCAAAACATCCCCTGTTGTGTGGATCTTTTTTTAAACTTCAATAAAAACACACTTGACTGGCATACACTGGGGATCCTCTTCTCTCAACTGGAACACATTAGGTTCACTGTGATAAACAGCTTGCTCAGAGACCCTAAGTTGAACATTGATGTTTGATCTTTCATTTGTGGTCTCACACATGGGGCGCTCTTTGTGTGTGTTGCTGTAGCCCGTAGGCACAGTGGGCTCTGTGTGCAGGCCAGACAGGGGCACTGGGCCAAGCGGACAGAGAGATACAGAGCTCTCATCTCTAAAGCTGGCTTGACCCTCTCATACAGTCATACAGGGGGAGTGTGTGACCAGGGCCAACACAGCTGTTAAGACACAGGGTCTGGGAGAATGGGAAGACGGGAGGCAGAAAGGCGGGAGGATGGGAGGGGGAAACGACTCAACAAGCAATCAGGCAAATCTGTTCTGTGTGCTGCAGTTTTTGTCAGATTTAGAAAGAAACTGCAATCCACACTGGGTTTTATATTTCCTTCCATGCATGTCAGGTTATGAACACAAAATAACTTCTGGTAACTAGTCACCATAAAATACATTTTGCTCAGGTACGCTACCATACAGTATCTGTACTATTCTTAGCTATTCTGTAAAACATTACTCAAAGAGCCAAGGAAAAGATAATGACTGCAGGTATAACTGATGAATGAGTTCTTACAGCAGAACTCTCTCTGTTATAAGTGTGTTCCTTATTATCGATCAAACTGAACAACCTGATGGAACTTTAGTGAAAGTCACCTTGATATAATTCTGGCAATCAATCATTTCCAAACCGCTCTTAGTTGTGGTTGGCAGTGCCATTAGCATGTTTGGGGAAGGAAAGCGTACAGGGTCTATAGTGATTAGCACGATGAAGGACCTTGTTTACCTATATTCCCTCTATTGGCTATTATTTCTGCTCTTCTTCACTAATTTCCCATGGATGGTTGATCTCCGATAATACAGTATTCCCATTAAAATGGATAGTCCCTCTATCTATCTCTCTTCCTCTGTGTGTGTGGGTGTGTGGGTGTGTGCGTGTGTGCTTGTGTGCGCATGTGTTTGTGTATTTTAAGCCTTCTCTGCTCAAACCAGTTGTATCATAATAGAGAAATCTACCATGAAATTAGTCAAAAATTATCACCTAAGAAGCTCTGAGATTGCCTAAGCTTTCTTTACTAAATTCTGGCGCTATCAATAACCAAAGTTCAGGAAGCTGGCATCACTTATTTGACATAGGTCATCTTTTCTTAAAATCTCACGGCCAATTCATGTACCTTGGAATTCATTGTCTGTCATAGAAAAAGTATCTCCTTTATAGGTATGAAACAATATAGAAATTCCTTCACTCATCCAGAAAATATGTACCATTCGTTTATACAGTACACCAGGCTTCATCAACAGAGTACAAAACAGCACCTGTACAATATCCACCTGGATGTCATGCTTTGTGGTCATGGTCATTGACTTCTCCATACACTGGAGCATTGTCTGTCTTCCTGCCAGCCTTCACTATGACAGCATGAGGAAACAACTTGCTGAACACCTGGTCTGGGATCAGGGTGCATCAAACTTGGCCTTTGGTCTCAGTTGGGCTGCAGTGGGAGTGGAACCTATGGTTTCCTGAAGTAGTTTGTGTGTGTTGGAGAGACATATGGCTGTACCTGGCGTTATGTAATCCCAGCCTTCACCATCTGCCTGGAGGCCCAGGCGTGCAGAGCCTGCCAGACTCCCTCTCAATCCAACACCACCGGAGCTCTGTCATTCAGGGCTTTTTAATCTAGACACCATTTTTTGCCTTGTTCCACTTACCCAACATAAATGTGTACAAATAAGCTGTATTAGTGTTACCTGCAGACTCCCACTCCGATTGGCTCAATGCTGGAAGGAGAAAAGAAGCTGTTAAATGTGTGTGTGAGAGAGAGCAGGGTCTTGTGGTGCCCACAGTTTGTTGACAGGAGGGCCCAGTGCTCAATGCAAGGTGGGAGTTATTGGAAAATAAATAATAAATCACCTCACCTCAGTGACAGGGAGCGTCCCTCGCAGTGCACATCTCCTGTGTGGGTGTCGACTGCCTGTGTTCCTCTGATTGCTTCCCATCGTAATGCACATGCATATATCATAGAAAGTATGTTGAAATTATAATGGACCTATATATTTCAAAAATAACTGCCCTTTATCTGGCCTGCAAATTGATTTTGACAAACAAATCGGTCCCCAAAAAATGTTGAATTTCAAAATCCCACTGTGGCCCTCAAGCCAAAAAGTTTGCCCACCCCTGCTTTAACGAGTACTCATGCAGCCCACCAAGGATGCATCATTATGGAGCTAGACTAGAGTGAGTGAGAAATGGATAAGGTGCCCCTATGGCCTGAATAACATCCTGACCTTTCTTACTGTGAGACGCTGCTGTGAGTTCTCCACAAGCTCTTTCCATTTCCCATAAGGCACCTTGACTTAGGCGGTTCGTACTCAGAGGTGATTTAGCAGACTACCTCTCACTTCAGGACATCAAAATCAGAATTTATTGAAGGACTCAAACAAGCTGGGTGGCATTTCAGCTAAAGCCAAGACAGGTTGATAGTCAACACAGAGGCATAATTCTGAAAAAGCCATGAACAATTTTCCCTTTACAGAGAACATGGAGATAGTCTGGTGGCTTTTGTAAATATTGAGTGGAGGGGTGTTCCAGTAACATGGTCTGCACATTCATCTGTGGAGAAAAGAGTACATAGATGAGCACCCATGAGGATTCAGGGAGAGAGGATCTGTGTTTGATCACCCATCAGGTGTCAGCCATGTTTCGGTTGTTAAAAACACAGGAGAGGCTGCCGCTCACTCTTGTTTGTGCCGAGCACATTTCTTCAAAGCCCCTCCACAGCTCTGTAGCGCCTCATTTAAATAGAACGTTTGTTTCAGCTGGTAGCGTTGGTGGAGCTCCTGTTGACACAGGACATTTTCCCCATGAAAACACATCACTGTTTCCTCTCCTCTGTGTTTGCGTTAATGAAGGTGATTAATGACAACACCTAAGATCCAAAGGCTATCAAACGATGTGTGGCGCTCTGAAAATCCATCCTAATTTTTACACATTGCTACATATATTGACAGTGCCTACTGTAGATGAGGAAATAAGAAACGCATCACATGCATGTTAGGAAAGCCTGAATCTACAGAATTGACAAGAAATACAGGAACGTAACATGCTCTCCTTATTTTTATATCAGACGTGTAATTATCCCTGAATTTAGCCAGTAGCCTTTTACATATAATGTATTTGGCATACATGTACATATTTTAACATCACTAAGATGTACTCTCTGTGATATTTCTTGAGTTGAGGTTGCTGTCAGGCTTTTGTAAGTATATCAAAAGTACTGTCTTACCCCATGCACACAGACAGCTTTAAGTTTTAAAATAATAAAAAAATAAAAAATGAAATGTATTCCTGCATACTACGAGATGGTAAATGTTAGTGCCCTACTGCATCACACTCCATATCACTTCGCCCCATATGAAAAAATAGTTTGCTATTTTGGAACCCCCTGGCAGCCATAGTGGATCACCACAGACCCAGAGCTCATTTATCTTTTGTCAGAGATGAAGCCAAACTAACGCCATCTCCTGAAGCCGCTAAAGAATGAGGGACATAGGGAGGGTAAAAATAAACCTGGAGCTCAGGTAACTACACAGAGCAGTCACTCCACAAGTAATGGGTGGCTTCTTAAAAGTAGAACTCTGTTCGGAACTCTCTCTCTCTCTCTCTCTCTCTCTCTCTCTCTCTCTCTCTCTCTCTCTCTCTCTCTCTCTCTCTCCTCTCTCTCTCTCTCTCTCTCTCTCTCTCTCTCTCTCTCTCTCTCTCTCTCTCTCTCCTCTCTCTCTCTCTCTCTCTCTCTCCTCTCTCTCTCTCTCTCTCTCTCTCTCTCTCTCTCTCTCTCTCTCTCTCTCTCTCTCTCTCTCTCTCTCTCTCTCTCTCTCTCTCTCTCTCTCTCTCTCTCTCTCTCTCTCTCTCTCTCTCTCTCTCTCTGCTAGAGAATTATGTTGTTTTGTCTCCAAGAAACTTAATTTAAGCTCTTTGCCTGTTTTCATTTACAGGGATACAACAGAGCTTCATTAAAAATAATGGAATAATTGTTTGACAAGCTGAAACATGTTGGATGATTATTCAAAACTTCGGTAAGCACCTTACCATTGGCACGGATAGTGAACCACCAAACAAGCCTTTACCAGACCGCATTAGATGATGCAAATCCAATATTGATGAACATGCAAAATTATCATGTGGACATTGGGTAACATTTCTTTCAAATGTTTGACATTATGATGATAGTAAAATACTATAATTTCATAATTTGATTGAAAACAGATGATTAAGGGGTTTGAGGGACACATAAGGGTAAATACATATGGTAGCTTGGAAATGGCAGTCAGTGTCAGTGTGCCACAAATCCCTCTGCTCCCCCTACATAACCACCATGAATCTACAACCCATGTGACTTCCCATCCCTTCAAGCTCTGTGGCTAGAAACAGGATTGAACAGGCCTGTATTAGGATAAGCACTAGCCATGAGAATAATACATCACATTGACAAGGCAATGATGGGTCATACTCCAAATGAGCGGTCTGTGGATCCTAACTCTGAGCCACATCTTGGTGACAACCAGGTATCTCTGTTACAGAAGACCCTGCTGTGACTGACTCTCTGGCTCCCTTTCTCCTTGTCTGTCTCTATCTCCCAGGTCCTGGGGAGGGGGATAAACACCCTGCCCCCATGCACACACAGCCAGTGTGACTACTGTCACTGGGGAAACACACCATGACTAAAGAAAGGCCCCACTATGATTGTTTCTCCATGCCTGATGTGGCCTGATGATGGCCCATCCCTAGTCTGGAGATGAAATGTCAGGAGTCAAACAGCGTCAAATGAGAAATTGACAGACAAGCGCTGCATATGATGGAACATTAGACGTCTTGGTCTTCGAATGTCTCTTCACAGGTGGTAATATGGTGGTTGTGGTTCTGTGTGTATTCTCTATCCATCCTTCATTGTGCCTGAACCCAAAACCATAAAGCCCAACACTGGATACTCATCCAAACAGGGTCGGAAGTTCAGTTTCAGAACACATGGAGTTGTCACATTTATACAGCAAACCACCAACAACAGTTAAGGACACCTGCTCTTTCCATGACATAGACTGACCAGATGAATCCAGGTAAAAGCTATGATCCCTTATTGAGGTCACTTGTTAAATCCACTTCAATCAGTGTAGATGAATGTAACGGCTTTCCTCCTCCTCTTCATCAGAAGAGGAGGAGCAGGGATCGAACCAAAATGCAGCTGAGTTTGTAGACATGATTTATTAACGAAAAAACACGAACTCGACTAATACACTAACAAAACAAATAAACGGTGTAGACAGACCTAGACGACGAACTTACATAAAACATGAAGAACGCACGCATAAGGGAAAAAAGCCTACACATAAATGACACTGAACAAACAAACCGAAACCAGTCCCGTGTGGCGCAACGACATACACAGGAGACAATCACCCACCACGAACACTGTGAAAACACCTACCTAAATATGACTCTTAATTAGAGGAACGCCAAACACCTGCCTCTAATTAAGAGCCATACCAGGCAACCCATAAACCAACATAGAAACAGAAAACATAGAATGCCCACCCAAACTCACGTCCTGACCAACTAACACATAAAACAAACTAACAGAAATAGGTCAGGAACGTGACATAACCCCCCCCATAAGGTGCGAACTCCGGGCGCACCAGCACAAAGTCTAGGGAAGGGTCTGGGTGGGCATCTGACCACGGTGGTGGCTCAGGCTCCGGGCGAGGTCCCCACCCCACCATAGTCAATCCCAGCTTCGATCTCCCCCTATGAATGTCCACCCTCATCTTACCCCCACAAAATCCTCTTGGTAACATCAACAACAGGGATAGCACCGGGACAGAGGGATAGATCAAGACAGAGGGATAGCTCAAGACAGAGGGATAGATCAGGATAGAGAGGTAGCTCAGGATAGAGAGGTAGATCAGGATAGAGGGGAAACTCCAGACTGAAAGGCAGCTCCGGACAGAGAGACAGCTCTGGACTGAGGGGCAGTTCTGGGTAAATAGCCGCTCCGGGCTAAGGGACAGCTCATGACTGGCTAACGGCTCTGGACACTCATGGCTGGCTGACGGCTCTCGACGCTCATGGCTGGCTGACGGCTCTCGACGCTCATGGCTGGCTGACGGCTCTCGACGCTCATGGCTGGCTGACGGCTCTCGACGCTCATGGCTGGCTGACGGCTCTCGACGCTCATGGCTGGCTGACGGCTCTCGACGCTCATGGCTGGCTGACGGCTCTCGACGCTCATGGATCGCTGACGGCTCTGGACGCTCATGGCTGGCTGAAGGCTCTGGACGCTCATGGCTCACTGACGGCTCTGGCAGATCCTGTCTGGTTGGCGGCTCTGGCAGATCCTGTCTGGTTGGCGGCTCTGGCAGATCCTGTCTGGTTGGCGGCTCTGGCAGATCCTGTCTGGTTGGCGGCTCTGGCAGATCCTGACTGATAACTGGCTCTAGCGGCTCCTGACTGACTATCGGCTCTGACGGCTCGGGACAGACGGGCGGCTCTAATGGCTCAGGACAGACGGATGGCTCAGACGGCGCTGGGGAGACGGATGGCTCAGACGGCGCTGGGGAGACGGATGGCTCAGATGGCGCTGGGGAGACGGATGGCTCAGATGGCGCTGCGGAGACGGATGGCTCAGACTGCACCTGTCTGGCGGAAGGCTCTGGCTGCTCCTGTCTGGCGGAAGGCTCTGTAGGCTCATGGCAGACGGGCAGCTTAGCAGGCTCATGGCAGACAGGCAGTTCATGCGCCGTTGGGCAGACGGCAGACTCTGGCCGGCTGGGACGCACTGTAGGCTTGGTGCTTGGTGCCGGAACTGGAGGCACCTGACTGAGGACACGCACTTCAAGCCTAGTGCGGGGAGCAGGGACAGGGCACACTGAACTCTCAAAGCGTGCTATATTCCTGGTGCGTGGTACCGGCACTGGTGGCACCGGGCTGAGTGCACGCACCTCAGGACGAGTACGGGGAGAAACAACAGTGTGCACAGGTCTTAGGAGACGCACATGTGGCTTAGTGCGCGGTACCGGAACTGGAGGCACTAGGCTGGAGACACGCACCATAGGGAGAGTGCGTGGAGGAGGCACAGGGCTCTGAAAACGCACTGGAAGCCTGGTGCGTGGTGTAGGCACTGGTGGTACTGGGCTGGGGCGGGGAGGTAGTGCCGGAAATACCGGACCGTGAAGGCGTACTGGCTCCCTTGAGCACCGAGCCTGCCCAACCTTACCTGGTTGAATGCTCCCCGTCGCCCGACCAGTGCGGGGAGGTGGAATAACCCGCACCGGGCTATGTAGGCGAACCGGGGACACCATGCGTAAGGCTGGTGCCATGTAAGCCGGCCCGAGGAGACGCACTGGAGACCAGACGCGTTGAGCCGGCCTCATGACACCTGGCTCAATGCCCAATCTAGCCTTACCAGTGCGGGGAGGTGGAATAACCCGCACTGGGCTATGCACTCGTACAGGAGACACCGTGCGCTCTACTGCGTAACACGGCGCCTGCCCGTACTCCCGCTCTCCACGGTAAGCCTGGGAAGTGGGCGCAGGTCTCCTACCTGCCCTTGGCCCACTACCTCTTAGCCCCTCCCAAGAAATTTTTGGGGTCTCCTCTCGGGCTTCCAGCCACGTCTCCTTGCTGCCTCCTCATACCACCGCCTCTCTGCTTTCGCTGCCTCCAGCTCAGCTTTGGGACGGCGATATTCTCCCGGCTGTGCCCATGGACCTCTCCCGTCCAATATTTCCTCCCAAGTCCATGATTCCTGTGTATAATCCTGCTTGACTTCACGCCGCTTGGTTCTGGATTGGTGGGTGATTCTGTAACGGCTTTCCTCCTCCTCTTCATCAGAAGAGGAGGAGCAGGGATCGAACCAAAATGCAGCTGAGTTTGTAGACATGATTTATTAACGAAAAAACACGAACTCGACTAATACACTAACAAAACAAATAAACGGTGTAGACAGACCTAGACGACGAACTTACATAAAACATGAAGAACGCACGCATAAGGGAAAAAAGCCTACACATAAATGACACTGAACAAACAAACCGAAACCAGTCCCGTGTGGCGCAACGACATACACAAACACAGGAGACAATCACCCACCACGAACACTGTGAAAACACCTACCTAAATATGACTCTTAATTAGAGGAACGCCAAACACCTGCCTCTAATTAAGAGCCATACCAGGCAACCCATAAACCAACATAGAAACAGAAAACATAGAATGCCCACCCAAACTCACGTCCTGACCAACTAACACATAAAACAAACTAACAGAAATAGGTCAGGAACGTGACAATGAAGGGGAGGAGACAGGTTAAAGAAGTATTTTTAAGCCTTGAGACAATTGAGAAATGGATTGTGTATGTGTGACGTTCAGAAGGTTAATGATTTAAAGATTTAAGTGCCTTTGAACAGGTTATGGTAGTCAACATGGGCCAGCATCCCTGTGGAATGCTTTCGACACCTTGTACTGTAGAGTCTGTGCCCCAACTAATTGAGGCTGTTCTGAGGACAATATTAGGAAGGTGTTCATAACGTTTGGTATACTCAGTATACATTACCAGTAATATGAAATATAAAATTATTGGGGATGAAAATGTATTGTTTTATGAAATGGTTAGCTAAGTGACATCTTCACTAACTTTAAGCATCAGCTGTCAGAGCAGCTTACAGATCATTGCACCTGTACACAGCCCATCTATAAATATCCCACCCAACTACCTCATCCCCATGTTGTTATTTATTTTTTGCTCATTTGCACCCCAGAGTCTCTACTTGCACATTCATCGTCTGCACATCTATCACTCCAGTGTTTATTGCTAAATTGTAATTATTTCCCCACTATGGCCTATTTATTGCCTTACCTCCATAATCTTACTACATTTGCCCACACTATATAGACTTTTCAATTGTGTTATTGACTGTACGTTTGTTTATCCCATGTGTTGTTGTTTGTGTCGCACTGCTTTGCTTTATCTTGGCCAGGTCGCAGTTGTAATTGAGAACATGTTCTCAACTGGCCTACCTGGTTAAATAAAGGCGTTTGAGAGGCCAACCAAAACTGTTCCCAGTAAGAAAAAGATTCCATACCGTTTGCAGTGCACATCTCCTGACTTGTCTTTTTAATCAACCACCCAAAAAGACATCTTCGTTGGTGCGACCCCGGCCAGCCAGGCAGCACTCGCTAAGTTGATCTTCGGAAAATAGATCAACAGTGCTTTAATATGTTTCCCCTGTAATGGTCTCCTTTCCCATTGCACTAGGCTCGTTTTTAGTTATTTGCTGCTGGGCATGGCTTCTTAATATAATCTGAATTCCAGTTTGACTATCTCGCTTAGCAGCCTTAATTTGAAGGCAGGCTGTCCTCAGCCTGGGAAAGTCAATGGCAGTTCATTTGCACAGGCTGCTTTGCATTGCCTTTGTACTCAGTAATACAGTGCACAGAATTCCTAGTTATAGTTTTAGTAGAAACGCTTGGCATGCTATTCCCTTTGGATCATGCTACTCTCTGCTCTGGCCTTATTCCCATTGTTTGGTCATCTATTTAGTTAGGTTTTACTGATGACTTGATTATGAGTAGTGAGGCACCAATTACTGTCATAACAACAGCAATGAGCTGTGATAGTGTCACAATTCTCCTTTGGGGTAACACAGTTTGGGGTAATACAGTTGTTACATTACACAATTAAATACACAAAGTGATTCATTAAGTGCACACTTCTTATGGTCAAATACAACTAAAATAGTGTATCATAGCTAATAATGTATTTTTTCAAGAATGAATTTAAACACAAAAATCATACTCTTGCAGTAGCCAGAATATCAATAATACAACATGAGCTTTCAGGCAGCAGGCACAGAGAGGGCCCCTAATTGAGTTCATAATTAGCAGAGCTTGTGGGGAGGCAAAATGTCTTATCAGGCCATGGACAAGTATGTGACCAGTGGGTCCTTGAAAAGGCCTTTGAACAATCATTATCAAACACTTGATACTACAGGCTCGGAAAATGGTGGGCTGCTCCGTGGGAGGTCAAATTAAATTCATGTGAAAGTAAAATACCAAACAATTACAGAATTATGAGAAATATTCTAAAACAGTGGAGAGGCAGTTTGGATTAATCCTGCAATTTCAGTCAAGGTAGACAGGGGAGTACTGCATGATGTCTGCACTCATTACCACTACCTTTATATCATCTTTGAAGTTCCACAAAATTGCTATTAATATATAATTTAGGAGATATAACAACATAGCTGAATCCTTGAGTACAAAAATGTAAGAATAACGCGAGAACAAGTACTTCTTTTTGCAATATGTTCATCTTCCTAAGGGAGGATTTCTATGATGAGAGGGGAACAGTCTGCATTTTTCATTGCAGGTTTCCAGTACAGCTTCCGCATCACAGTGTAAGAGTATTTACTATACAAGGTACCGAGAGGTAGAGAGATGGAGATGGATATGGAGAAATGGATATGGAGGGATGGAGATGGAAAGATAGAGATGGAAAGAAACAGAGTTGGAGAGATTGAGATGGCTGCCCAGTCATTTGGCACTTAGATCCAGCTGGGTTATGTGAAGGAGCTGGCTGCCTAATGAGCCTGTGTTACCCCAGAGAGTTCACTCCTCTCACCCCACACTGTAGGGGGAAGGACTGTATACACTCAACTCCATGCCTATCACATGCCTGGCCTCTCCAACACACAGCAGGGAGCTGATACTAACATAACCTATCTGTGACATGTTCACTTGTTCATGCCATACACAATCAGTGGCAATAATCGAGTTATATGTAGTTATCATACACATAACTTGCAATGAACCATGTACAGCATCATTTGCTGTATGTCATAGATCATGTCTCTGGATGTGAAGTGTATTTGCCTCTGTTGGGTAACTAACAGATTTCACAATACAAATACCCTTACATCATTCACTATAATGACCACCTGGTCAGGTCGTGATGGACATTCACTATTTGTTTAACAAAACAGATTTTTTTTTGGGGGGGGGGGGTAGTTTTTAATATTGATTGCTTGTCCACCGGGCCTGTCTAGCCTTCTTAAGCTTGTAAAAACCTTGCCTAATGGCCTTTGCTTTGTGAGGCCACAGTCAAGGTTCAACCTCTGCAGAGGAGTAGTCCCAAGACAGTTGTAAATTCCAATAAAAGATTCCCACCAAAGTGAGCGTGACTGAGTTATTCTGTTAAAGAGGGAGGGGGACCTAGATCCAGTGGGCCCTCTTTCGATTACCATAGCTCCCCAGTGCCTAAAGGCCTAGCCCCTCTACGCTGGGTAAATGTTTACCCTACCATAAGAAATAAAGATGAATACAGAGGCCAGCATCGGCATGGGCAGGGAGATAATGAGGTACTATTACCCTGGCCTCCCTGCCTCGGACCCAGCCAGCGCTCATTATAGCTGAGGTGATGGGGAGGAGAGTCTAATGCAGTCAGTCAGGAAGATTTGCTCTCTTCCGGAGAGAGGTTTCCTTCATACTAAAAGAGAGAGGATGAAATCAACAGTGAAAATATTTGAACAGTCTATTCAAACACCTTGTGGATGGAGTGTAGGCAGGCGGCAGAGAGCAGTTGTTGAGAATAGAAGATGAGGAGATGGCTAAGACACTCAGGCAGTTTCATTTGGGTTTTGTCATGGGCTGCCAAAGTGCCTTTGATTTACTGAGGCAGCTATTGATAATTAATTGTATCATCTGTTTCCTCTCCCATTCAAGCCAAGAAAAGTGAACCCAAACTGTTCTTCAGAAGCCTGGGTACAATTCACACCATCATAGAGGGTGATTGGACTTGAGCTGGCTGAATGTGCATGTCAACAGATGGCAGTTATAACTACAACACTTTCAATCTCAATCCCAGGGAGAAAACTCACTCTCATGACACAAGAACTTAGGCAAGTTATGGCGTAAACAGTGCCTTCAGAAAATATTCAGACCCCTTTACTTTTCTCTTTTATTTTTTTATTTTGTTGTGTTGCAACAGAATTTAAAATGGATTAAATTTAGCTTTTGTGTCACTGGCCTACGCACAATACCCCATAATTGTTACGCCCTGACCTGAGATATCTCTGTTTTCTTTATATTTTAGTTAGGTCAGGGTGTGACTAGGGTGGATACGCTAGTTTTTGTATTGTCTAGGGGTTTTGTATTATCTAGGGGTTTTGTATTGTCTAGGGGTTTTGTATGTCAAGGGTTTTGTAGGTCTAGGTATTTGTATGTTTATGGTGGCCTGATATGGTTCCCAATCAGAGGCAGCTGTTTGTCTTTGTCTCTGATTGGGGATCATATTTAGGTAGCCATTTCCCTTTGGTGTTTGTGGGTTCTTATTCTATGTTTAGTTGCCTGTCTGCACTATTCATATAGCTTCACGTTTCATTCGTTTTGTTGTTTTGTTAGTTTGTTCTGTGTTCTTTCTTTAATTAAAAAGAAGAATGTACGCAAACTCTAAAAACATAATTCCTCTTTGACATTATTGTCACGTTCGTCATATGAAGGAGACCAAGGTGCATATGTATTTAGATTTTTTGTAATTAACTAAAAATGAAAACATTAAATGTCTTGAGTCAATAAGTATTAAAATATTTTTTTTATGACAAGCCTAAAGTTCAGGAGTAAATCTTTGCTTATCAAGTAACATAATAAGTTGCATGGACTCACTCCATGTGTGCAAGAATAGTGTTTAATAGGATTTTTGACTGACTTCCTCAACTCTGTACCCCACATATACAATTTTTTGTAAGGTCCCTCAGTCGAGCAATGATTGTCTGCCAAAGTCTGCCGTAGTCAGTTCCTTTCCTTGTTCGGGCGGTGTTCGGCGGTCGACGTCACCGGTCTTCTAGCCATCACCGATCCATATTTCATTTTCTATTTGTTTTGTCTTGTTTTCCCACACACCTGGTTTTCATTCCCTCATTACGTGTTTTGTATTTAACCCTCTGTTCCCCCCATGTCTTTGTGTGGTATTATTTGTTGTAAGTGCTTGTGCACATTGTTGTTCCGCTTCGCTCCACAGGTAGTATCACATTTCACTTCATTTCATTACAGTACAACGGTTTGATTTGTTTGATCTTAGCTAGCTACATAGCCGTCTTTGTATCAAAGATAATTGTGTAGTTTAGAGCGATTTTCTATGTTAGCTAGCCAGCTATTTTTGTCCTTTTAACGTAACGTAACGTAATCAACACTGCTAGCTAGCCAGCTAGCCACGGAATAGCAGCACTGTAGAATCTATTACATTCAACGGAACAACGGAACGACTTGATTAGTGTAGTGTTAGCTAGCTACACAGTTGTCTTTGCTGTCCTTGTATCTAAGATAACTGTGGAGTCTAGAGTAATTTTCGGTTAGCTAGCCAGCTATTTTCGTCCGCCGCGCGGCCGTTCTCCTACCTAGTCAATACTGCTAGTGAACACTGCTAACACTGCTAACACTGCTAGCTAGCCAACTTCTACCGAATAGCAGCACTGTAGAAACTATTACATTACAACGGAACGATTTGATTAGTGTAGTGTTAGCTAGCTAGTGTTAGCTAGCTACATAGTTGTCTTTGCTGTCCTTGTATCTAGGACAATTGTGTAGTTAGACTAATTATCTGGCCAGTTACTGAGGTTACCTAGCCAGCTATCGAGGTTACCTAGCCAGCTACACTTTCAAACAAAGTCAACAACGCAGCCACTGCTAGCCAGCCTACTTCAGCAGTACTGTATCATTTTAATCATTTTAGTCAATAAGATTTTTGCAACGTAAGCTTAACTTTCTGAACATTCGAGACGTGTAGTCCACTTGTCATTCCAATCTCCTTTGCATTAGCGTAGCCTCTTCTGTAGCCTGTCAACTATGTGTCTGTCTATCCCTGTTCTCTCCTCTCTGCACAGACCATACAAACGCTTCACACCGCGTGGCCGCGGCCACCCTAACCTGGTGGTCCCAGCCCGCACGACCCACGTGGAGTTCCAGGTCTCCGGTAGCCTCTGGAACTGCCGATCTGCGGCCAACAAGGCAGAGTTCATCTCAGCCTATGCTTCCCTCCAGTCCCTCGACTTCTTGGCACTGACGGAAACATGGATCACCACAGATAACACTGCTACTCCTACTGCTCTCTCTTCGTCTGCCCACGTGTTCTCGCACACCCTGAGAGCTTCTGGTCAGCGGGGTGGTGGCACCGGGATCCTCATCTTTCCCAAGTGGTCATTCTCTCTTTCTCCCCTTACCCATCTGTCTATCGCCTCCTTTGAATTCCATGCTGTCACAGTTACCAGCCCTTTCAAGCTTAACATCCTTATCATTTATCGCCCTCCAGGTTCCCTCGGAGAGTTCATCAATGAGCTTGATGCCTTGATAAGCTCCTTTCCTGAGGACGGCTCACCTCTCACAGTTCTGGGTGACTTTAACCTCCCCACGTCTACCTTTGACTCATTCCTCTCTGCCTCCTTCTTTCCACTCCTCTCCTCTTTTGACCTCACCCTCTCACCTTCCCCCCCTACTCACAAGGCAGGCAATACGCTTGACCTCATCTTTACTAGATGCTGTTCTTCCACTAACCTCATTGCAACTCCCCTCCAAGTCTCCGACCACTACCTTGTATCCTTTTCCCTCTCGCTCTCATCCAACACTTCCCACACTGCCCCTACTCGGATGGTATCGCGCCGTCCCAACCTTCGCTCTCTCACCCCCGCTACTCTCTCCTCTTCCATCCTATCATCTCTTCCCTCTGCTCAAACCTTCTCCAACCTATCTCCTGATTCTGCCTCCTCAACCCTCCTCTCCTCCCTTTCTGCATCCTTTGACTCTCTATGTCCCCTATCATCCAGGCCGGCTCGGTCCTCCCCTCCCGCTCCGTGGCTCGACGACTCATTGCGAGCTCACAGAACAGGGCTCCGGGCAGCCGAGCGGAAATGGAGGAAAACTCGCCTCCCTGCGGACCTGGCATCCTTTCACTCCCTCCTCTCTACATTTTCCTCTTCTGTCTCTGCTGCTAAAGCCACTTTCTACCACTCTAAATTCCAAGCATCTGCCTCTAACCCTAGGAAGCTCTTTGCCACCTTCTCCTCCCTCCTGAATCCCCTCCCCCCCTCCTCCCTCTCTGCAGATGACTTCGTCAACCATTTTGAAAAGAAGGTCGACGACATCCGATCCTCGTTTGCTAAGTCAAACGACACCGCTGGTTCTGCTCACACTGCCCTACCCTGTGCTCTGACCTCTTTCTCCCCTCTCTCTCCAGATGAAATCTCGCGTCTTGTGACGGCCGGCCGCCCAACAACCTGCCCGCTTGACCCTATCCCCTCCTCTCTTCTCCAGACCATTTCCGGAGACCTTCTCCCTTACCTCACCTCGCTCATCAACTCATCCTTGACCGCTGGCTACGTCCCTTCCGTCTTCAAGAGAGCGAGAGTTGCACCCCTTCTGAAAAAACCTACACTCGATCCCTCCGATGTCAACAACTACAGACCAGTATCCCTTCTTTCTTTTCTCTCCAAAACTCTTGAACGTGCCGTTCTTGGCCAGCTCTCCTGCTATCTCTCTCAGAATGACCTTCTTGATCCAAATCAGTCAGGTTTCAAGACTAGTCATTCAACTGAGACTGCTCTTCTCTGTATCACGGAGGCGCTCCGCACTGCTAAAGCTAACTCTCTCTCCTCTGCTCTCATCCTTCTAGACCTATCGGCTGCCTTCGATACTGTGAACCATCAGATCCTCCTCTCCACCCTCTCCGAGTTGGGCATCTCCGGCGCGGCCCACGCTTGGATTGCGTCCTACCTGACAGGTCGCTCCTACCAGGTGGCGTGGCGAGAATCTCTCTCCTCACCACGCGCTCTCACCACTGGTGTCCACCAGGGCTCTGTTCTAGGCCCTCTCCTATTCTCGCTATACACCAAGTCACTTGGCTCTGTCATAACCTCACATGGTCTCTCCTATCATTGCTATGCAGACGACACACAATTAATCTTCTCCTTTCCCCCTTCTGATGACCAGGTGGCGAATCGCACCTCTGCATGTCTGGCAGACATATCAGTGTGGATGACGGATCACCACCTCAAGCTGAACCTCGGCAAGACGGAGCTGCTCTTCCTCCCGGGGAAGGACTGCCCGTTCCATGATCTCGCCATCACGGTTGACAACTCCATTGTGTCCTCCTCCCAGAGCGCTAAGAACCTTGGCGTGATCCTGGACAACACCCTGTCGTTCTCAACTAACATCAAGGCGGTGGCCCGTTCCTGTAGGTTCATGCTCTACAACATCCGCAGAGTACGACCCTGCCTCACACAGGAAGCGGCGCAGGTCCTAATCCAGGCACTTGTCATCTCCCGTCTGGATTACTGCAACTCGCTGTTGGCTGGGCTCCCTGCCTGTGCCATTAAACCCCTACAACTCATCCAGAACGCCGCAGCCCGTCTGGTGTTCAACCTTCCCAAGTTCTCTCACGTCACCCCGCTCCTCCGCTCTCTCCACTGGCTTCCAGTTGAAGCTCGCATCCGCTACAAGACCATGGTGCTTGCCTACGGAGCTGTGAGGGGAACGGCACCTCAGTACCTTCAGGCTCTGATCAGGCCCTACACCCAAACAAGGGCACTGCGTTCATCCACCTCTGGCCTGCTCGCCTCCCTACCACTGAGGAAGTACAGTTCCCGCTCAGCCCAGTCAAAACTGTTCGCTGCTCTGGCACCCCAATGGTGGAACAAACTCCCTCACGACGCCAGGACAGCGGAGTCAATCACCACCTTCCGGAGACACCTGAAACCCCACCTCTTTAAGGAATACCTAGGATAGGATAAAGCAATCCTTCTGACCCCCCCCCCCCCCCTTAAAAGATTTAGATGCACTATTGTAAAGTGGCTGTTCCACTGGATGTCATAAGGTGAATGCACCAATTTGTAAGTCGCTAAATGACTTAAATGTAATGTAAATGTTGTCTGGTGCGCAACGGGTTTTGTACCCATTCTTTGTTATTCTGGATGCTGGTGGTTATATATATATATATAGATTAAACTGCTCCGGTTATTACCCAGTTCTGCTCTCCTGCGTCTGACTTAGCTGCCACCAGTTACGCACGCCCTTACTGTCACGTTCTGACCTTAGTTCCTTTTTTATGTGTTTATTTTAGTTTGGTCAGGGCGTGAGTTTGGGTGGGCATTCTATGTTGTTTTTTCTATGTTTTGTTCTATTGTTCTATTTCTATGTGTTTGGCATAGTATGGTTCTCAATCAGAGGCAGGTGTCAGTCGTTGTCTCTGATTGGGAGCCATATTTAGGTAGCCTGTTTTTCATTGTGTTTGTGGGTGATTATTTTCTGTTCTGTGTTTTGTTTCACAATAACAGGAGTGTTCGTTTGTCATTTTATTGTTTTTGTTCAGTGTTCATTTATACGTATTAAAACAATATGGACACTTACCACGCTGCGCATTGGTCCTCCTCTTCTTCCAACCACGACAAGCGTTACACTTGATTTTCAAACACAGATTCATCCACAAAAGTTTCCCAATGCCCCTCAAAGAAGGGCACTTATTGGTAGATGAAAAGAAAAAGAAAAAGCAGACATTGAATATCCATTTGAGCATGGTGAAGTTATTAATTACACTTGGTGTATCAATACACCCAGTCACTACAAAGATACAGGCGTCTTTCCTAACTCAATTGCCGAAAAGGAAAGAAACCGCTCAGGGATTTCAACGTGAGGCAAATGGTGGCTTTATTAAAACAGTTACAGAGTGTAATGGCTGGATCAACAACATTGCACTTACTCCACAATACTAACCTAAATGACAGAGTAAAAAAAAGGAAGTTAAACTGTAAAACATGTGGCAAAAAAATGTACTTTTTGTCCTGAATACAAAGAATCATGTTTGGGGCAAATCCAACACAACACATTACTGAGTACAACTCTTTATATTTTCAAGTATGGAGGGTGGCTGCATCATGTTATGTGTATGCTTGTCATCGGCAAAGACTAGGGAGTTTTTTGGACATAAATAAATGGAATAGAGCTAAGCACAGGCAAAATCCTAGAGGAAGACCTGGTTCAGTCTGCTTTCCAACAGACAATGGGAGACAATTTCACCTTTCAGATGGAACATAACCTAAAACACAAGGCCAAATAAACACTCGAGTTCCTTACCAAGATAACATAGAATGTTCCTGAGTGGCCTAGTTACAGTTTTGACTTAAATCAGCTTGAAAATCTATGGCAAGAACTGAAAATAGCTGTCTAGAAATGATCAACAACCAATTTGACAGAGCTTGAACATTTTTTTAAATAATAATTGGCAAGTATTGTACAATCCAGGTGTGGAACGCTCTTAGAGACTTACCCAGAAGGACTCACAGCTGTAATCGCTGCCAAAGGTGATTCTAACATGTAATGACTCAGGGGTGTGCATACTTATGTCAATGAGATATTTGGCGAACATTTCTAAAAACTTGTTTTCACTTTGTCATTATCAGATATTGTGTGTAGATGGGTGAGATGTTTTTGTTTTTTATCCATTAAGAATTCAGGCTGTAACACAACAACATTTGGAATTAGTCAAGGGGTATGAATACTTTCTGAAGGCACTGTACTTCTGTGGATTTCACTGATTTGAACATACAGTATATAAACTTGAGGTTGAGATACCAGTGTTTCCCCTAGGATTTCTTTCAACAGCGGTGGCAAAGGTAGTGGGGGGAGGGGTGTGGTTGTCCTTTGCTGCAGAGGTCTGGGTTCATGCCCCACGGGTGATTTTTTTTGTAGAATGACTGCGAGAAGGCTCATTCTGGTGACTCCAAATTGCATTAAAATAAAATTATGTTGACACCATCTGAAATATAACTGATGCACGCCACTGCACTGTAGAGAGATGATGAGGAGCAGGTGGTGGCTGTGTGCTTCTGGCTCTCATTCGTGCCACTGTTTACTCTGTTTGCTACAAATATGGGTCATTCCCGAATTCAGGTGGTAAATGCTGTCCCTTGACTTTGACACCATGTAAAAACACTTTAAAATGACAAAAACATGACAAATAATACATTTTCTATTTTATTAAACTGTAATTTTATAAGAAAACATGTAGAAGTCCTTTACACTGCAAATCATCTATTTGTGTGCATTGTAGAAACTACTGAGGGGTAGCAAATTGGCTTGTCCTCCTCGTGATGTGTAAAGGTGTAGTGACATGTTTTGGGGATTTAGAGATATCTAGCTACACTGAAAAAATATATAAACACAACATGCAACAATTTCAAAGTGAGTTACAGCTCATATAAAGAAATCAATCAATTGAAATAAATGAATTAGGCCCGATTCTATGGATTTCACGACTGGGAATACAGATATGCATCTGTTGGTCACAGATACCGTAAAAAAGGTAGAGAAGCGTGGATCAGAAAACCAGTCAGTATCTGGTGTGAACGCCATTTTCCTTATGCAGTGGGACACATCTCCTTCATATAGAGTTGATCAGGTTGTTGATTGTGGCCTGTGGCACTCCTCTTCAACGGCTATGCAAAGTTGCTGGATATTGGCGGGAACTGGAACATGCTGTCGTACAGATCGATCCATTTTAGAGTGGGCTTTTATTGTCTCCAGCACAAGGTACACCTGTGTAATGATCATGCTGTTTAATCAATAGAAACAATAACAAAGCGGGCACCCCACCTCTAGTTTGGTAAAAAGCTGAGGGATGGGACTGGAGAAATGTAATTCAAATTCATAGACAGAGCTATGGATGCAAGGACTGACCATCCATGATATAACAATTATAGCTTTTACCATGTTTTGAAGCTATATAAATCAAATCAAATTTTATTTGTCACATGCGCCAAATACAACAGGTGTAGACCTTACCGTGAAATGCTTACTTACAAGTCCTTTACCAACAATGCAGTTCAAGAAATAGAGTTAATAAAATACTTGTATGATGCACAATGTTTTGTATTATGTAATGCTTTATTCTGTTTGGACCCTATGAAGAGTCACTGCTGCCTTGGCAACAGCTCATTGGGAACCTAATAAAATACTAAATATAAATCATGGTAAAAAAAAATGTTTTTATTAACCTGTCTAGGATCAGCGTGGCGCTAGCGGCACACCCCCCCCCCCCCCACTGAAAAACCAGTGCCGCGAAATTCAAAAAAAATATTTTTTTAAAATATTTAACTTTCACACATTAAAGTCCAATACAGCTAATGAAAGACACAGATCTTATGAATCCAGTCAACATTTCCGATTTTTAAAATGTTTTACAGGGAAGACACAATATGTAAAGATGTACATCTATTACCTAAAAACACATTAGCATATTCCACCATCTTTTATTTGTCCACCAACACCAGTAGCCATCACCAATTCGGCTAAACTAAGATATTTATAGCCCCTAACCAACAAAAAAACTCATTAGATGACAGTCTGATAACATATTTATGGTATGGGATAGGTTTTGTTAGAAAAAAGTGCATATTTCAGGTATATGGCATAGTTTACAATTGCACCCACCATCACAAATGGACTAGAATAATTACAATGAGCAACGTGTTTACCTAACTACTAATCATCAAACATTTCGTAAAAATACACAGCATACACGAATCGAAAGACACAGATCCTGTGAATACAGACAATATTTCAGATTTTCTAAGTGTCTTACAGCGAAAACACAATAAATCGTTATATTAGCTTAGCACATAGCAATTAGCAGCCCAGCATTGATTCTAGCCAAAGTGAGCGATAAAAGTCAACATCGCCAAAAGATATTAATTTTTTCACTAACCTTCTCAGAATTCTTCCGATGACACTCCTGTAACATCACATTACAACATGCATATACAGTTTGATCGAAAATGTTTATATTTAGCCACCAAAATCATGGTTAGACAATGTGAAATGTAACTCAGCTGGTCAGAATTTGTCCTTGCGCCACTTAGACAGTGATCTACTCTTATACATAAATACTCATAAACGTGACTAAAAAATATAGGGTGGACAGGGATTGATAGACAATTTAATTCTTAATACAATTGCGTTATTACATTTTTTAATTTATCCTTACTTTTCAATACAGTTTGCGCCAAGCGAAGCTACGTCAAAAAACATGGCGTCCTAAGCCACTAAAATGTTTCGACAGAAACACGATTTATCATAATAAAAATGTCCTACCTTGAGCTGTTCTTCCATCAGTATCTTGGGCAAAGGATCCTTTCTTGGGAGAAATCGTCTTTTGGTGGAAAGCTGTCCTCTTGCCATGTGGAAATGTCAACTACGTTCGGGATGAACTGAAAAGCGTTCCCAACTTTTCACATCGTTGCAAAAATAAATGTCCCAAAATCGCACTAAACGGATATAAATTGCTATAAAACGCTTTAAATTAACTACTTTGTGATGTTTGTAACTCCTATAACGAGTGAAAAGATGACCGGAGAAATATAACAGGCTAAACTAATGCTTGGAACAGGAGAGGGTCGGTGTCTTCCACGCGCGTTACGCAGCAAGAAAAGACTTGCTAGCTAAAGGTTTTTTTCATTTGTAGTGCCTGTGAACGAGCAATCGAGCCCGTTGGAATCGTCATCACGTAAAGGCATCCAGGGGAAGACGTAAGAAGTGTCCGTATAGTCATAGCAACGACAGTGCCCGTTTAAATGACTTCAGAAAAGTGGCCAACGTTTCTCAAATCTGACTCCATGTCAGGGAAATTGCTGTAGAATGGGCTCTGTTCCACTTAGAGACAAAATTTCAACTCCTATAGAAACTATAGACTGTTTTCTATCCAATAATAATAATAATATGCATATTGTACGATCAAGGATTTTGTGGGAAGCCGTTTAAAAAATTAGCCACATTAGCATAAATAGTCTAAACAGCGCCCCCATCCCCAACAGGTTAAGCTACAATATAAGTTAATTTTTAATGGGAAGATGTAACCATATACATTTCAAATGAAACGAAATCTAGAAAGATTAACTAAATTTTTTCCAAAATGCCATGCCTAAATGCCACCATAATTCAAGAAAGAACCATCTTATAGTTACCCATCTTTACTCTGACATTAAAGTGATAGCGTGAGATTTTGGCAAAAGCCTTTTTCTACTTAACCAGACAGAAGAACTTATTGATACCATTTTTATGTCTCTGCATGGAGTTTGAAGGAAGTTGAAGGTAGTTTTGCGAGCCATTGCTAACTGGCGTTAGCACAATAAATGGATGTCTACAGGAACAGCTAGCATGCTTGCTTTTCCCATACAGCTCCAGTCATTGCGCTAACGCTAGTTAGCAACTTCCTTCAGAGACATAACAATGGTATCCATGAGTTCATCTGACTCTGGGTAAGTAGAAAAGGGCGTACTTGCCAAACTCTTGCACTATCCCTTTAAAAGCAAGTCTCCACAGAAATATATGTATATTTTTAAAAGGCAGCAACAATTTAGAATATATGAATATAGAGGAAACACTGAATACAGCCTCAAGCAGAATATTTAATTTAATAGCTGACATAACAAGTATTTCTTTTGATTTGACCTGTCATTAATTCAGCTTATAAAATATGGTTTATCACCGCTTCCTTTATCAACCATGGTTATGGATGTTCATGACTTGAAAGTTTCGGTCTCACTGCTTCTTCACACAAATACAGCTAGCTCCCTTACGTGTCCACAGAGTGGGTGATATCTACAGCAGACTACATGGCCGTATATAGGAACTCACTTTTATCTCAATAATTCATCATCTTGGAGGGATGCTAAATAATTTAACTGAACTTGGAGGCCTTTTAGCTCAGTGCAGCTTTGCATGTGGCTGATGGATCTATGGTATTCCATGCACATTACAGGGGGAGAGGGGAAACATAGTGCTAAGCTGTGTTTCAGTTTTCACTGCTCACTCATTGATCAATTATTCAGCCAGAGCCTCTGACTGTGACCTGGGTTCTGAGAAGACATAGCCCCAAGTCTTCCCAGCCAGACGTGTCCATGACAGCCTTTGCTCCTCTCATTCTATGCCATTTCATGCTCCATCCAGCGTGTTCTTATATCATATAAAACACACTTGAACTCTTGAAAAAGACACCCTTTTGTGTTCAGTTGCCATGGATATTGGTTAAAATGTTGCTGTAACTGTCTTTCATCTGGTAAATGAGACGGAGTGGTGGAGCAGCATGGTGAAAAAAATGCATGTATAATGATGGAGCAGAATGGGCACTCCAGGGCAGTTCTGTTGTTATTCTTCCCTCTTCTCCCCTCTCTCGTCTGAGGAGAGGAGGGGGAGAATGGGGGGGGGGGGGGATTCTCTCTCCAAGAGCTGGGGGGTCCCCCTGTCTGAGTAGGGTTTCATCACATGGACCTACTCATGAGTGCTGGGCTCATTTAATCAAAGGCATTATTCCAGAGGAAAACCCAGTGTAGCCACTCTGATCCCTGGCTGTGAGTGGGCTAATTAACACAAACGAAAAAGTTGGGTTCCACTGAAGGCTTTTTTTTTTCTTTTTTTTTTTTTACAATAGGGGATCTTCAGTGTGTGCTCTGTCTGGAGAGCAAATAGGTAGCCCAAAATTCACACACTAAGGTAGTTGAAAAAATGTGACTAAATTCTAAACTCAGAAAATCCATAATGCAACCATTACAGTGCATAGGCTACTGCACATTTTTTTTTTTTTAACTAGGCAAGTCAGTTAAGAAAACATTCTTATATACAATGACGGCCTACTTCAGCCAAACCCTAACCCGGATGACGTTGGGCCAATTGCGCGCCGCCCTCCCAATCACCACCGGTTGTGGCACAGCCTGGAATCAAACCAGGGTGTCTGTAGTGACAACTCTAGCACTGAGATGCAGTGCCACTCGGGAGCCCTATAGGCATAGGCCTAAGTTGTTAGTTATAAATCCATGAGGACATTAAAGGTTATTTTGTAGACATTGGTTTCATACATCACACGTGTGTGAGGCAGAGGACTTAAACAAGAGAATGAGGTTTCCTGGTCTGTACAAGATTATCATTTGTTGTTGATGTTATTTATGTACAGTAGCTCTTGCTTTAGGTGAAGAACAGTGAGTTCTGAGGTGTAGAGATTGTTCACGTCTCCTTGAAAGTTTAGCATGACAAATGGGACAAAAGCGAGGATCGCTTGATATTAAGAATCAACCCTTGGGAGTTAGTTGACTATTGTTCAAGCTCAAATGAAGCCAGGCTAGCGATTGAGGCCAAACGACATCCCTTTCTGCTCCTGAATCAGAATAACCTGATATACAACCGTTTAGGGGTCAAGCTGAGCTTTGTCTGGTATGATTTATGAAATAGTAGCTCACTAACAGCTGCAGGGAAGAATACATGTCAGACAACATTGCTTTGTTAGAAAAACCCAGTTTGATACCATGAGATAGATGGATTTGAAGTAGACCAGGCTTCCTGACACGAGGAGAGCATGTTTTAGACAGAGGTGTTTAATCTTCATCCTGAGTTGTAGGCTACTCACGTCCCCAGAGTTCCTTGTTTTCCTGTATTGATTCAAATCTGCCCTATCCACCTTCCTGCTCTAAGAAGAACTCCTTCAAAGAAGGCTCAGTGGGTTCATTCAATGAAGAACAACTTGCCCATGTCTTTGTTCCAGTGGTTGCCTTCCTTGTTCTACTGCAAGTAGAGTATGTTTCAATATTGGTCAGAAAGATCACTCTGTGACTTCTGTACCTATGTGTCCAGTCATTTGCCAAGGTGCCAGATCATGCGGCTGAAGGTGGCATGACCTTCCAAAGACAGGAACAACTTTTACCATCATTATTTTCTGACCCCTGTGCTCGTCTAACTCAAAGCAACGGAAACAGGGGATTACTTTGGAAATGAGCTGTGCCATATCTTTAACACAGACTGTCTGAGGACTGGATAGCTTACCTCTTATCTTTTCTTGCTGTTGCCGGAGCTGATTAAAATTATTTGAACACATTCACAGGGCCGTATCTGTGGGTATGTTCTACAAAGGTAAGATGGCAACAACCACTTAATTTGTTATTTAGGCTTTATTCTGAGGTGTTTATTCCCCGGGGAATTAATTCTATCCAGAGGCTCCTTCATTCTCTCCTTTCCTGAGACTCGTTCCCCCTGTGAGGTGATTTAATGCTATTCTCTTGGCAATAAAGAACTGAAGAGCACGACCACAAATACACTGAATACATTATCTTTTCTTTTTTTTGCTCACCCAAGGAAGGTTATTCTATCATGTAAATGACTTCTGTGCTCCAACATACTGTATTTCTCAGCTGTTTTTATTCCATAGACATCAAATGATTTTTGGTCATGCCAGGTGACTTATAGTGATTCACCGTTGCCAAATTGAATGGAAACAATGCTCTTGTGTTGAATACAATAGTATGAGAACTGTTTGTGGCATAAATTCAATATATTAGTGATGGTCAAGAAAAATACTATATTCCAAATGCTACTGATGTATTACTTTGTCATGATACAACTTGGCCTTATATCTGTATGTCTTTATTCCACAAAATAAGATTACAGCAAAGAGATGCTTACTGTACAATAACTGCTAAATAAAAAATTGGCTTCCTGTTTTTGTAAAGGTCATTCACACTGATTTAAAAGACAGAAATACCCATAACATTTGGAATTTCAAAGAAATATAAGGAATAGCCTTTCTTAACCTTGCTGTGCTGGAGTTTATTTGTAGTTGCTGGTTTCTCAGTGCTGTAGGTCCTTTTGAAAGACACTATAGAGGTAAGAGTGTATTTTCCTTGAACACTGTGAATACATTTTCTATACTCAACAAAAGGGCTGTAAATTGAGTTACCTGTGTGGTTTATGACCAGGCCTTTGTTGGGTGATACAGTACATGCTCTCAGGGCTTGGTGGTTTACACACTGCCTTGAGCTGCATCTCACCATCTGCGGCAGCCAAGGGGACAACTGTTGCTCACTAAATTAGCCAGCTCCATCATCCTGATGCCTCAGTAGAGGACCTGAGCTCTTTGTGACCTTTCTCTTCCCCTCAACCAAGCCCTCTTCTCCACTAATATAGATGCAAAGCAAACTCAACTAGGTCAAGCACCAGGTATAAATCTTCCTTGGCAAGGCGCAGCGGCGTTTTCCAGGCATGCGCCGCAGGCTGGTGTGGCGGACTGTGAGAGGAGGCGCGGCTCAGGCCGGAGGCGGGCACGCCATAGCCTCTGCCAGTGGGCTGGGACCAGCTTGCTACTAGCCGAAGGGCTTGCCTCCCGCACGTGGACCAGTTGGCTGCTACAGTGTTTCTGAAAGCTGATATTTGTTATCACAATTGGGCTGAGTATGCATTTATAGCACTCTGGAGCAGTGCTCAACACAACTTAAAAAGTTGCCAGTTAACTTACAGTACGTTTATGTCCCTGAATGCCTTTTGAAGGATTAAATGTATATGTTATGATTTTCTAACCATTAATATACAAGATTAAAGTAAAGTCAAGAGCATAAATTCACTGCTTTTACTATTCCTGCAAGAAAATACAGTATATTACCCAGACATGGTTAACCATAAAGAGCTACGAGTTGTATTTACTGCCTGATTTAAAGCTACACCAACAGAATTTGACCTTTGACATTGGACCTTTTACTCTAGCCACACAGGTTATTTTTAATATGTCTGTAAACCATTTCTGTTGATATTAAAGTAAGTACTATTTTTCCAGTTAACTTCTTTTCAACATGACTTGCATGCAAACCTCATACAGGGATTGATTAAAAACAAATAAATTAATGACCTGATACGACCAAAGAAGTAGTGTACATGGCGTAATGGCCCATGGGTCAAAAAGGTAGTCGACCCTGCCGTGGACAGTATTTACAGCGGCATACAGCGCATTCGGAAAGTATTCAGACCCCTTGACTTTTTCCACATTTTATCATGTTACAGCCTTATTCTATTTTTTTATGTCCCTCATCAATCTACACACAATAGCCCATAATGAAAAAGCAAAAACTGTATAAAAAAAATACAAAACTGAAATATCACATTTACATAAGTAAAGGCTATGCTAGGTAAAGTGCCGCCTTATCTCAGTTCACTGGTCACGATGGCTACACCCACCCGTAGCACGCGCTCCAGCAGGTGTATCTCACTGATCATCCCTAAAGCCAAAACCTCATTTGGACGCCTTTCCTTCCAGTTCTCTGCTGCCTGCGACTGGAACGAATTGCAAAAATCTCTGAAGTTGGAGACTTTTATCTCCCTCAACAACTTTAAAAATCTGCTATCCGAGCAGCTAACCTATCGCTGCAGCTGTACATAGTCCATCTGTAAACTACCCACCCAATTTACCTACCTCACCCCCATACTGCTTTTATTTATTTACTTTTCTGCTCTTTTGCACACCTGTATCTCTTCTTGCACATGATCATCTGATGATTTATCACTCCAGTGTTAATCTGCTAAATTGTAATTATTCGATTTATTGCCTACCTCATGCCTTTTGCACACATTGTATATAGATTCTCTTTTTTCTACCATGTTATTGACTTGTTTATTGTTTACTCCATGTGTAACTCTGTGTTGTTGTCTGTTCACACTGCTATGCTTTATCTTGGCCAGGTCGCAGTTGCAAATGAGAACTTGTTCTCAACTAGCCTACCTGGTTAAATAAAGGTGAAATAAAAAAAATAAAAAAATTCAGACCCTTCACTCAGTACTTTGTTGAAGCACAATTGGCAGCGATTACAGCCTTGAGTCTTCTTGGGTATGATGCTACAAGCTTGACACAACTGTATTTGGGGAGTTTCTGTCCCATTCTTCTCTGCAGATCCTCTCAAGCTCTGTCAAGTTGGATGGGGAGCGACACTGCACAGCTATTTTCAGGTCTCTGCAGAGATGTTTGATCAGGTTCAAGTTCGGGCTCTGGCTGGGCCACTCAAGGACATTCAGAGACTTGTCCTGAAGCCACTTGTGTGTTGTCTTGGCTGTGTGCTCAGGGTCGTTGCCCTGTTGGAAGGTGAACCTTTGCCCCAGTCTGAGGTCCTGAGAGCTCTGGAGCAGGTTTTCATCAAGGATCTTTCTGTACTTTGCTCTGTTAATCTTTCCCTTGATCCTGACTAGTCTCCCAGTCCCTGCCGCTGAAAAACATCCCCACAGAATGATGCTGCCACCACCATGCTTCAATATAGGGATGGTGCCAGGTTTCTTCCAGACGTAACACTTGGCATTCAGGCCAAAGAGCTCAATCTTGGTTTCATCAGACCAGAGAATCTTGTTTTTCATGGTCTGAGACCTTTAGGTACCTTTTGCCAAACTCCAAGCAGGCTATCATGTGCCTTTTACTGAGGAGTGGCTTCCTTCTGGTTCCTCTACAATAAAGGCCTGATTGGTGGTGCTGCTGAAATGTAACCTTCTGTAAGGTTCTCCCATCTCCACAGAGGAACTCTAGAGCTCTGTCAGAGTGACCATTGGGTTTTTGGTCACCTCCCTGACCAAGGCCCTTCTCCCCTAATTGCTCAGTTTGGCCAGACGGTCAGCTATTGGAGGTTCCAAACTTCTTCCATTTAAGAATGATGGAGGCCACTGTGTTCTTGGGGACCTTCAATGCTGCAGAAAGTTTTTGCTACCCTTCCCCAGATCTGTCCCTCAACACAATCCTGTCTCAGTGCTCTAAGAACAATTCATTTGACCCCATGGCTTGATTTTTGCTCTGACAACTGTGGGACCTTAAATAGAGTGAGGTGTTCAGAAAGGGGTGTGACATCTACCATTCCAGTCAATGACAACAACAAGTGGGGCAGGGACAGGGAATTAGAGACAGAGAAACAGACAGTTGTACAACTGAATGCCATCAACTGAAATGTGTCTTCCGCATTTAACCCAACCCCTCTGAATCAGAGAGGTTAGGGGGGTTGCCTTAATCGACATCTACGTCTTCGGCAACCGGGGAATAGTGTGTTATCTGCGTTGCTCAGGGACAGAATGACAGAATTTTACCTTGTCAGCTCGTGGATTCGATCCAGCAACTTTTCGATTACTGGCCTAGCGTTCTAACCACTAGGCTACCTACCGACCAAGGTGTGTGCCTTTACAAATCATGTCCAATCAATTGAATTTACTACAGGTGGACTCCAATCAAGTTGTAGAAACATCTCAAGGATGATCAATGGAAACAGGATGCATCTGAGCTCAATTTCGAGTCACATAGAAAAGGGTCTGAATACTTATGTAAATAAGGTATTTTTGTTTTATATTTTTAATACATTTGCAAAAAAATATAAAACCTGATTTTGCTTTGTCATTATGGGGCATTGTGTGCAGATTGATGAGAGAAAAAAAGATTTGATCAATTTTAGAGAAAGGCTATAAGCTGTAACGTAACAAAGTGTGGAAAAAGTGAAGGGGTCTGTTTACTTTCCGAATGCATTGTATGTTGACATGATTTAAAGTGACATTTGCTGAGACAGTTGTTTTCTTTTATGCATCACTTTTAAGAGTGGCCTTAAAGCACAGTGTTGATGGAACGTTCCATTGGCAAATCCACAGGGGTGTCACTGCAGAGTGTGTCATGGGCTGAGGCCCATCTACCCCACATCTCTAATGCATAGCCTAGCATTCACCAACTGCCCAGACACCTGTGACAAATACATTCTTTCTTTTGAGCTCTCCCAGTTACATAAGCACTACAATGGCCCCTGGGTTTTATGAGCTAATGCTTGCTGAGAGCTGCCTTTCTTCACTTACAGTTGTGCCCTCTCCTGCTGCCTTTCTCTCAGAGCCAGGGCCTGGTTAGAGTGGCCCTTCAGGAGCACTGCGCCTCAAAGCCACCACTAGAAGCACAGGGTCACAAGGCTGACCCACTGACTGTCTGATGTAAGGCACATTTCTCTCTGTAACAAGCAACTAAAAATGGTCTCTTTTTCTCAACTGATTGTCTGGTCTAAGGTAATCATGGAACATATCAGAAATAACCCTGTGGATGAAAACCACACCAAGAAGCCATTTTGCATGGAACAAAGGGTTGTTTTCACTGTGATTACACTTAAAGGCAACTTAAAAAGAAAAATAGATTATACTATGCCCCACTGGCATGTCTCAGTCATGTCTGTCCTAATGATGATTGACCTACAGGACAGACCACTGTTATGACCACCCATAACGGACAACAGACAACAGAACAGCTAGGCGATTTATCAAATCAAATGTTATCATTAAAACTTGTTTTTCAACAACTCCACAAATTTCTTGTTAACAAACTATAGTTTTGGCAAGTCGGTTAGGACATCTACTTTCTGCATGACACAAGTAATTTTTCCAATAATTGTTTAACTTATAATTCACTGTATCACAATTCGAGTGGGTCAGAAGTTTACATACACTAAGTTGACTGTGCTTTTAAACAGCTTGGTAAATTCCGGAAAATTATGTCATGGCTTTAGAAGCTTCTGATTGACTCAAATGATGTCAATTAGCCTATTGGAGGTGTACCTGTGGATGTATTTCAAGGCCTACCTTCAAACTCAGTGCCTCTTTGCTTGACATCATGGGAAAATCAAAAGAAATCAGCCAAGACCTCGGAAAAAAATTGTAGACCTCCACAAGTCTGGTTCATCCTTGGGAGCAATGTCGAAATGCCTGAAGGTACCACGTTCATCTGTACAAACAATAGTATGCAAGTATAAACACCATGGGATCACGCAGCTGTCATACCGCTCAGGAAGGAGAAGTGTTCTGTCTCCTAGAGATGAACGTTCTTTGGTGTGAAAAGTGCAAATCAATCCCGGAACAACAGCAAAGGACCTTGTGAAGATGCTGGAGGAAACAGGTACAAAAGTATCTATATCCACAGTAAAACGAGTCCTATAATCGACATAACCTGAAAGGCCACTCAGCAAGGAAGAAGCCACTGCTCCAAAACCGCCATAAAAACGCCAGACTACGGTTTGCAACTGCACATGGGGACAAAGACCGTACTTTTTGGAGAAATGTCCTCTGGTCTGATGAAACAAAAATAGAACTGTTTGGCCATAATGTCCATTGTTATGTTTGGAGGAAAAAGGGGGAGGCTTGCAAGCCGAAGAACACCATCCCAACCGTGAAGCTCGAGGGTGGCAGCATCATGTTGTGGGGGTGCTTTACCGCAGGAGACACTGGTGCATTTCACAAAATAGATGGCATCATGAGGTTGGAAATTATGTGGATTTACTGAAGCAACATCTAAAGACATCAGTCAGGAAGTTAAAGCTTGGTCGTAAATGGGTCTTCCAAATGGACAATGACCCCAAGCATGCTTCCAAAGTTGTGGCAAAATGGCTTAAGGACAACAAAGTCACGGTATTGGAGTGGCCATCACAAAGCCCTGACCTCAATCCCATAGAAATGTTGTGGGACGAACTGAAAAAGTGTGTGCGAGCAAGGAGGCCTACAAACCTGACTCTGTCAGGAAGAATGACCAAAATTCACCAAACTTATTGTGGGAAGCTTGTGGAAGGCTACCTGAAATGTTTGACCAAAGTGAAACAATTTTAAGACAATGCTACCAAATACTAATTGAGTGTATGTGAACTTCTGACCCACTGGGAATGTGATGAAAGAAATAAAAGCTGAAATAAATCATTCTTTCTACCATTATTCTGACATTTCACATTCTTAAAATAAAGTGGTGATCTTAGCTGACCTAAGACAGGGAATTTTTATTAGGATTAAATGTCAGGAATTGTGAAAAACTTAGTTTAAATGTATTTGGCTAAGGTGTACGTAAACTTCCAACTTCAACTGGAGGTAGGGGTAAAGTGACTAGGCAACAGGATAGATAATAAGTAGTCGCAGCAGCATATGTGATGAGTCAAAAGAGTTAGTGCAGCGTTGCCCAAACTCGGTCTTGGGGACCTAAAGGAGTGCAAGTTTGCCCTAGCACTACACAGCTAATTAAAATAATCAAAGATTGATCATTACTTGATTTTTTGAATCAACTGTGCAGTGCTAGGGCAAAAACCAAAATGTGCCCCCCTTGGGGTCCCCAGGACCAAGATTGGGAAATGCTGAGTTAGTGCAAGGAGGGTCAATGTAGATAGTCCAGGTAGCTATTTAGCAGTCTTATGGCTTGGGAGTAGACACTGTTCAGTGTCCTGTTGGTTCCAGACTTGGTGCAAGCACTGCCACATACAACGAGCATCAGAGCCGTCTTAGTAGAATTCGATCTTTGTTCAGTATTGACCCTTTGCCTGTTTGATGGCTCGTCGGAGGTCGTAGCGGTATTGACTTAAATGTAAATGTAAATGTACTATAAGCGTCCTGATTAGTGTCCAGCTCCTTGATGGCCACAGCTCTAGCCTTTAGCTCAGTGCGGATGTTGCCTGTAATCCATGGCTTCTGGTTGGGATGTGTACGTACGGTTACTGTGGGGATGACGTCATTAATGCAGTTATTAAGGAAGCCAGTGACTGATGTGGTAAACTCCTCAATGTTATTGGATGAAGCATCCGCTTCATTGGTCCACTTCTGTATTGAGCATGTCACTGGTACTTCCTGTTTGAGTTTCGCTTGTAAGCAGGAATCAGGATGATAGAGTTATGGTCAGATTTGCCAAAGGGACTGCAGATGTGGGAAGATCTGCAAAAACAAGAGGGGTCTGAAGATACATCAGGCAAAGATGAAGTGTGCACTATCCAATAGTGATGTGCAACACACAGGGCAACCTGATTAGACAGAGGAGAGCCCGGGGCAGGACCCAAAACACAGTGGCCAGAATCTCCATGCGCATGACAAAAGGGGTGTTGACTGCAACATCACTGATGCACCATGGCAGACAGAGGACCAACAGGAGAGGGATGGCACACAACAGACAAGACCATCTGTACAGAACATCAACACAGGAGAGACCAGGAAGGAACCTGTGAAATGGGCTGCTGCGTCAGTAAAGAATGAATGGGAGATGTCTGACAGCAAGTTTAAGGCATAAGGCTACCAACACAGGGTACTTCCCAGACTCTTCTGGCCACTGCTTTTCTTTGAAGTACCTCTTTTATCAGTAGAGGCGCTTGAGATGAAAACTAACAACTTCCTTAGGAGATGGCTGGTGATCCCATGAAGCTTTTGCTCCATCGGCCTGTACAGACATTTACATTTAACATTTAAGTCATTTAGCAGACGCTCTTATCCAGAGCGACTTACAAATTGGTGCATTCACCTTATGACATCCAGTGGAACAGCCACTTTACAATAGTGCATCTAAATCTTTTAGGGGGGGGGGGGGGGTCAGAAGGATTGCTTTATCCTATCCTAGGTATTCCTTAAAGAGGTGGGGTTTCAGGTGTCTCCGGAAGGTGGTGATTGACTCCGCTGTCCTGGCGTCGTGAGGGAGTTTGTTCCACCATTGGGGTGCTAGAGCAGCGAACAGTTTTGACTGGGCTGAGCGGGAACTGTACTTCCTCAGTGGTAGGGAGGCGAGCAGGCCAGAGGTGGATGAACGCAGTGCCCTTGTTTGGGTGTAGGGCCTGATCAGAGCCTGAAGGTACTGAGGTGCCGTTCCCCTCACAGCTCCGTAGGCAAGCACCATGGTCTTGTAGCGGATGCGAGCTTCAACTGGAAGCCAGTGGAGAGAGCGGAGGAGCGGGGTGACGTGAGAGAACTTGGGAAGGTTGAACACCAGACGGGCTGCGGCGTTCTGGATGAGTTGTAGGGGTTTAATGGCACAGGCAGGGAGCCCAGCCAACAGCGAGTTGCAGTAATCCAGACGGGAGATGACAAGTGCCTGGATTAGGACCTGCGCCGCTTCCTGTGTGAGGCAGGGTCGTACTCTGCGGATGTTGTAGAGCATGAACCTACAGGAACGGGCCACCGCCTTGATGTTAGTTGAGAACGACAGGGTGTTGTCCAGGATCACGCCAAGGTTCTTAGCGCTCTGGGAGGAGGACACAATGGAGTTGTCAACCGTGATGGCGAGATCATGGAACGGGCAGTCCTTCCCCGGGAGGAAGAGCAGCTCCGTCTTGCCGAGGTTCAGCTTGAGGTGGTGATCCGTCATCCACACTGATATGTCTGCCAGACATGCAGAGATGCGATTCGCCACCTGGTCATCAGAAGGGGGAAAGGAGAAGATTAATTGTGTGTCGTCTGCATAGCAATGATAGGAGAGACCATGTGAGGTTATGACAGAGCCAAGTGACTTGGTGTACAGCACATGCAGCAAGCTGCAGCTGCCAATTACATATGTGGTAGAGGAGTACAAGGCAACAAAAGCATGTCAGGCTATGATGCTGCAGAACAGCAAGGATGACAGAGTTCGCCAGGCAGAGATCAAGTGGTGAGCCAGCAGAGCGGAGGGGGAGGAATGACTGCAACACACTGGCATTGTTGAGTCAGTAAACCAAGGCAGGCTGGGTCTGGGATGCACAACAAGGTCAAGCTGGAAGAATGCGCTGTGGCATGGTGCAGAGGGAGGTCCGAAAGGCTGAGGAAGAAAGCAGGCATGTCAGAGGAGTAGCCATGAAAAAAGCAGGGCAGCTGGATATGATGAGAGAGTGTGCGAAAGAGGGCACTCACCTGGCAAGACATCTGGAACATGGAAGGGAAGAGGATTAAGTTTCTGCTTTGCTCTGTGTACAATGTTTTGCCCACACCAACAAATCTTCACAACTGGGGGTTGGCAGAGAGCCAATGCGGAAGACCAGCCAACCTGGAGCACATGTTCTCCTCCTGCCAAGTAGGTCTAACAAATGAAAAATTCAGGTAGCGGCATGACCAAATACTGACTCAGTTGACTGCGAGACTGGAGCAGGCAAGAAGAAAGACGGAAAAACTCACCCAGGGCCCCTGTTTCATCCACTTCCTCAGGTCAGGAGAGAGCACAGAAAAAGGGAACAAGGAGCAAAGGGATCCTTGCCACAGCAGGCGACTGGGAGATGCTGGCAGACCTCAAGAAGCAGCTCAGATGCCCAGCAGAGACAAGCCTCAGACCAGAAATACCTTATTTACATAAGTATTCAGACCCTTTGCTAAATTGAGATCCGGTGCATCCTGTTTCCATTGATCATCATTGAGATGTTTCTAAACCTTGATTGGAGTCCACCTGTTGTAAATTCAATTGATTGGACATTATTTAGAAAGGAACACACGTGTATATATAAGGTCCCACAGTTGACAGTACATGGCAGGGCAAAAACCAAGCCATGACGTCGAAGAAATTGTCCGTAGAGCTCCGAGACAGGATTGTGTCTGCAGCATGGAAGGTCCCCAATAACATAGTGGCCTCCATCATTCTTAAATCGAAGAAGTTTGGAAACACCAAGACTCTTCCTGGAGCTGGCCACCCGACCAAATTGAGCAATCAGGGGAGCCTTAGGGCCTTTGTCGTGGAGGGGAGCAAGAACCAAATGGTCACTCTGACAGAGCTCTAGAGTTCCTCTGTGAAGATGGGAGAACCTTCCAGAATGACAACCATCTCTGCAGCACTCCACCAATCAGACCTTTATGGTAGATTGGCCAGACGGAAGCCACTCCTCAGTAAAAGGCACATGACAGCCCGCTTGGAGTTTGCCACAGGGCACCTAAGGCCTCTCAGACCATGAGAAACAAGTTTTAAGAAAAAAATAGATTAGTAAAAATGAAAGTAGAAAATAATTAAACAGCAGCAGTAAAATAACAATAGCGAGGCTATATACAAGATTCTCTGGTCTGATGAAACCAAGATTGAACTCTTTGGCCTGAATACCAAGCATCACGTCTGGAGGAAACCTGGAACCATCCCTACGGTGAAGCATGGTGGTGACAGCATCATGCTGTGGGGATTTTTCTGTGGCAGAGACTGGGAGACTAGTCAGGATCGAGGGAAAGATGAACGGAGCAAAGTACAGAAAGATCCTTGATGAAAACCTGCTCCAGAAGGTTAATCTTCCAACAGGACAACGATCCTAAGTACACAGCCAAGACAATGCAGGAGTGTCTTCAGGACAAGTCTGAGTGGCTCAGCCAAAGCCTGGACGTGAACCAGATCGAACGTAATCAGGCCAAAGAGTTCAATCTTGGTTTTATCAGACCAGAGAATCTTGTATATTGCCTCGCTATTGTTATTTTACTGCTGCCATATAATTATTTTCTACTTTCATTTTTACTAATCTATTTTTTTCTTAAAACTTCTTAAAGCATTGTCTGTTATGGGCCTGTAAGTAAGCATTTATTCGGCACGTGACAAATAAAATTTGATATCTCTGGAGAGACCTGAAAATAGCTGTTAAGTGACGCTCCCCATCCAACCTGACAGAGCTTGAGTGGATCTACAAATCAAATCAAATCAAGTTTATTTTATATAGCCCTTCGTACATCAGCTAATATCTCGAAGTGCTGTACAGAAACCCAGCCTAAAACCCCAAACAGCAAGCAATGCAGGTGTAGAAGCACGGTGGCTAGGAAAAACTCCCTAGAAAGGCCAAAACCTAGGAAGAAACCTTGAGAGGAACCAGGTTATGAGGGGTGGCCAGTCCTCTTCTGGCTGTGCTGGGTGGAGATTATAACAGAACATGGCCAAGATGTTCAAAATGTTCATAAGTGACAAGCATGGTCAAATAATAATCAGGAATAAATGTCAGTTGGCTTTTCATAGCCGATCATTAAGAGTTGAAGACAGCAGGTCTGGGACAGGTAGGGGTTCCATAACCGCAGGCAGAACAGTTGAAACTGGAATAGCAGCAAGGCCAGGTGGACTGGGGACAGCAAGGAGTCATCATGCCCGGTAGTCCTGACGTATGGTCCTAGGGCTCAGGTCCTCCGAGAGAGAGAAAGAAAGAGAGAAGGAGAGAATTAGAGAGACAAGATTTTCAAAATGTTCATAAATGACAAGCATGGTCAAATAATAATCAGGAATAAATGTCAGTTGGCTTTTACAGAGAAGAATGGGGAAAATTCAGTTGGAAGAATGGAATAAATGTCAGTTGGCTTCTACAGAGAAGAATGGGGAAAATTCTCCAAATAAAGGTGTGCCAAGCTTGTAGCATCATACCCAAGAAGACTCAAGGCTGTAATTGCGGCCAAAGGTCCTTCAACAGTACTGAGTACTGAGTAAAGGGTCTGAATACTTATGTAAATGTGAAATTTCACTTTTGCATTTTTAATACATTTCTAAAAACCTGTTTTACTCTGTCATTATGGGGTATTGTGTGCAGATTGATGTGTATTATTATGTTTTAATCCATTTTAAAATAAGGCTGTAATATAACAAAATGTGGAAAAAGTCAAGGGGTCTGAATATTTTCCCGAATGCACTGTATTTAACCCTTTCTTTTGTTGGCACAAAACTACCTTCATACTTCCCTTAATTTTTTTATTGGTACCCGGTTACCTTCAGGAAAATCCCATGATACTTGTGGGTGGGGGGGGGGGGGGGGGGGTCATAGAGCAAATCAGAGAGCACCATCATGTTCATGAGAGTCTCATCTTTCCATAGAGTCATATTAGTTTTGTAGGCCAAACCGTTCGGACGCTACAGATGTTTTCGTGAGAAGACCGACTATTGGAACAAACATCACTGTAGCTCGGCCGCCTTCCACTGCAGATGTGGCAGACCGACATAGGCGGATGTGTTTGATTGAGACACAGCTCATGCTACATATCTCTAGGTTAAACTGCTGTATTTTGATGGGGATTTGTTCATTACCTTACTTAGAATGAGGCACGGGTGTCAATAGACTCTTAAGGAATAATTATGATGTTTATTGTGTAGTCTGTAGTTTTTAGGCTGATGTTTAGTGTGTAGTCTGTAGTTTTTAGGCTGATGTTTAGTGTGTAGTCTGTATTTTTTAGGCTGATGTTTAGTGTGTAGTCTGTAGTTTTTAGGCTGATGTTTAGTGTGTAGTGTGTAGTTTTTAGGCTGATGTTTAGTGTGTAGTCTGTAGTTTTTAGGCTGATCTTTATTGTGTAGTCTGTAGTTTTTTTTGACCGGTGTTCATTGTATATGTTCTGTTCATATATTCAGTTTGTTTATTGTCTGTCTGTATATTCTGTTTATTGTGGCAGCACCCTTTCATCGAGGCAAATTCCTATAGATGCAAATGTGCTTGGCGAATAAATGTGTTTCTGGTTCGGAGTGCCTTGAAGGAGGAAGATGGAGTAGCAATTGCAGTGCCATCCGGTTCACAGAAGACACAGGGTGGCGAGTACCTGTCAGGTATTTTATATATGCTAAAGCATTATTTCTGCGCAAGGGAAAATAAAAGAGAATAAATAAATGCCATCAATATCATATCTCTTTCTTTGTAGTTTGCAATTACCTTCAAATTGGAGCGTTGACACAAATAAGTACAACCAGCCAGGCTCCAGAGGTTGAGGAGACTGAGCAGAGGTGGTTGTGGTTCCTGAGCAGAGGTGGTTGTGGTTCCTGAGCAGAGGTGGTTGTGGTTCCTGAGCAGAGGTGGTTGTGGTTCCTGAGCAGAGGTGGTTGTGGTTCCTGAGCAAGTATAAAAAATTGAGTGTTGTATAGAGTTGGTAGGGCTGGAGCTGCAGGCCCAGGCAGGGGGTGATAAATCCACCTGTGTGAAAGCTTGTATCAGACAGACCCAGGCCACTGCCAGATAAATTGGCCAGCCCGTGCCCTGACTGAGAGAGGCGTCCCTTTGGGCATTCCTTCTGCTGAGAGTTATATGTCCAGCACTGTCCCTCGCAGGTTGGAGCAGAGCTTCAGGATAAGTCCAAGCTAAATGAAACGCTAATGCACTAAGTTTCCCATCATAAATGTCCATAATTCATATCCACTCATTTGCTTGAGAGCACACTGCAGGGTTTAAGTGAGGGGCTGGGGATGTAAATGTACTCGCTCCATGAAAGGGGAAATTCTGATCAACAGCGGCATGTAGTTGAAACCTAATAGTGAGAATTAATCAGCAAACAATAACGTTCATTAGGAGCCTATCAGGATTATTTGTCGAATGTCCAATGATAAATACTGAATGTATTTTTGTCAAAACGTTCACTGCCTCGTTAGCCTTGTCTGGCACCAGCCACGTCTAGCACAAGCATTCCATTTTCTTCTGTGCTTCAATGCAATAATATCAGTCATTATTACATGTTGTGCATTTCAAAGAAATCCTCTCTCCCAGTCATGTCATTTTCATTAATAGTGCTTGAATCTACATTTAGTGTACAGAACAATAAGGACACCTTCCTAATATTGTGTTGCAAAGGCACTGAATTATGTTGCCTTTCCCATTCACCCTCTGAATGACACACATACACAATCCATATCTCAAAAGTCTCAAGGATTAAAAATCCTTCTTTTACATGTATCCTCCCCTTCATCTATACTGATTGAAGTAGATTTAAAAAGTGACATCAAAATGGGGTCATCTTTTACCTGGATTCACCTGGTCAGTCTATGTCATGGAAAGAGCAGGTGTCCTTATACTTTCGTACACTCAGTGTATGTTGAATGACTTAGGACGCCCGAAGGTACTGTAGCAATTCTCTTTTTGTTGCTGGTTAAATGATTCCCTCCAGTTGGTTTTTGTTTCTGCTCTCAACTACTCAGCCAAAAGAATTTTGCTTTCCACCAAATAAGTCTCACTTGGATTGTGAAGTAGATGTTACTTTTGATGTGTTGTTGTTTTTTCAGACCGAAGGCTGTTGGTATCATATACTATCTCATACTATCACATCCAATAAAGCAAATTCTCTGCTTAGTTGGTTACAATGGAAATTCAACTCAATTCTAATTTCTCTCACGCCATGGTGTATGATCTTGCAGCTTTGCTCATTTTCAAATACAAATGATTTCTCAAAAACTTTTCTCCTTTTAATATCTGACAGAAAATATTATCCTGAAAATTCATAATCTAGGAAAAAAGCTCCAAGAATAATGAACAGTAATGGGTGTTTTAGGATACAATCTAGGCTGGAGTACAGTGTTTGTACTGTTAGTGTTCAGAATACATAAATAGTGTGGACACCAGGTGCTCCTAAAGATGTAGAACATTATTCCCTGCAGTTTGATGAATTGGTCTACTAAAGAGGGTATTCATCCAAACAAAATGATACAGCATGCATTATGTGACGCCTAGACCTGACAAGATTTCATAGATACATATTCTTTATCAGGCTTCATGTTTTTCTAAAAGTTTATCACAAGGTGTTTATTTACTTTTACAAGGGTATCGTTCACGTTTACTTCATATTGTGTACAGTATTGTATTGTAAAAGCTTTACCAGTATTATGCTGTCTTTTGATTTTCTAAAAGTTGAGTCAATATGTACAGTTCATTTCATGTTGTTAAATTTGACATTTGCAGTGCCATCAATTTTAGGCATTTCTCATTTGAATAACTAATGGAAGGAATAGGAAGGAATAGGAATACTAGGAATACCTTTTAAATATGCAATATAATATATATATATATCTTTATTATTATTCGTCTTTGTTATATTTTCATTAGCAAAATACATTTTCAGGGATAATTAAGATATTTACATCCAGGCACAATACAGCATAGACAGCAAAGATGAGAAGCATGTGCTCTCCTTAAAATGCTACTCCACTTGGCTAGACCTTCAACTTTGCAGTGTTTGGATATCTTTATAATCACACCAAAATTAGATTGAACAAACGAGGCATAGAAATAAATTCATTATTACAGAAACCTTAAAGTACCTTTGTCCTTTGTCTGAGAAAACACAATTCAGTTCATAGTCTTTCTGAGAAAAAAAGAAAAAGAATCCTCAAAGGGGGCTTTTGCCCGAGGTAAGACACAGGTGGATGGAGCCCGGAGCAGGGTCAAAGTAAAGATTTATACTAGGTACAAAGTAAAGAGCAGAAGAAAAATGGCTGTTCATTTAGCGTCTCAGTGAAGCGAGTGAAACAGCTGTTCACGGAGTGAAGAAGTGGTCAGGTAAGACAGGCCTGGAAATAATAATCACAGGCCCATCTGCTGACCTGAGACTGTATGGCCCCAGGGCTTCCGACACAGGCCCTCCGTATGGAGCACAGCACAGCCCCAACCCCAGGAAGCCTGGCCGGCGCCGCGCTAGGCTGCTGACACTGCCACATGCTCCTGTTCTGTGGCTGCATGTGCACTCCCTCTATCTCCCTCTCCGCTCACTGTGCCACTGCTACAATATGTAGAATCACTGACTCTCTGCCATATAATGAAATAATGCACTGCAGTCCATGTCCATGCAAAGAAGTAGGCCTATCTGAACTAATAAAACACTGCCACAGTAGGAAGAGAGTTATGGAGCCTTTTGGAGAACAATGAGTGATTTCAAGTGGGCGTGTGTATCATTACAACTACTGTTATCTGTAAGTAGAGGTGATGAGTAACTGTATTAAGATTCATTCAAAGGAACAGATCGATTAGATATGTACACAGAGTGTCCATCAACTCTGAACAAAATGACCAAACATGTTTGGGAGCCCATCTCTTCAGCAGCCAAAACAGCTTAATTTAAAAATAGATTTTGTGCTGAATAGCACTACAATATGACATGTTAATGTAACACGGGATTAATACACATTTGTCGTATCAGTCTGCATCTGATGATTTTCTGCCTGCATATTCTTAATGGTGTCTCCAGGAACAAATCAATATTGTGTGATAATTGAGCGATGAGGAGGGTAAGGAGTGTGAAAAGCCTCATTAGAATAATTTGCGATGACAACAAAGGGCCTATCAAACATGAAGGAAGGCTGGGGCTCTTGAAGATGAATAGAACCGGCCAGAGCCATCACACACTCACTGAACTCCGACTCCAACTTTCTTTTTTCCCTTTGAACTCACTTAACAGACCATATTGACAGCCTGGTTTGCCTGTTCATTACAACTACAACTCTACAGAATGGCTTGAGAGATCCTCTTTTTAGAAACCCCATGCTGTGAAGAGACGATCTCGTGATCATCCTAACAACTAGAGAATGCCACTGCTGATGGGTGTCAGGGTAAAATTGGACATATAGTTCAAGGAACATACTCCATCAATACATTACACCCACAGCATAGAGAATCAGTCAATTTCCACACACTATAATGTGAAAATTTGCTGCCTGTTTGTGCTGCCATAAAGACATACTTCAGATGAGTTGCACATGTTCCACACATATTTTCCTCAGTTGATATGGAAGGGTAAGAATCGCCCATATTAATATATGTAGCATTATAAATAAGGCTTGTGAAATCAATAACTTGTTAACATCGGATAACATTCATATACTGGCCATCTCTGAAACTCACTTAGATAATTCCTTTGATGATACATCAGTAGCAATACAAGGATATAACATCTACAGAAAAGACAGGAATGCCTATGGGGGAGGAGTTGCTGTATATGTTCAGAGTCATATTCCTGTAAAGCTTATTGGGATCTCATGTCAAATGGTGTTGAAGTGTTGTGGTTGCAAGTTCACCTACCTTATCTAAAGCCTCTTCTTTTGGGGTGCTGCTATAGGCCACCAATTGACAACAGTCAATATTTGGATAAGATGTGTGCAATGCTTGATAATGTGTGTAATCTTCACAGAGGTGTATTTTCTGGGGGATGTTAATATTGACTGGTTAGCAACTAGCTGTCCTCTCAAGAGGAAGGTTTATAACTGTGACTAATGCCTGTAATATGACCCAGGTTATCACGCAACCAACTGCATACCAATAGTGTTGGATCTATAACATTCACTTGTATTGATCATATCTTCTCTAATGCTGCAGAGCTTTGCTCAGTTCCCATTGGATGTAGTGACCATAACATTATGGCAATAACAAAGAAAGCCAAAGTGCCAAAGTTTGGGCTAAAGTTATTATTTTGTTGAAGATGTAAAATATGTATGTTGGTCTGATGTTTATGAGGAAGTGAATCCAAATGCAGCACTGGAAGTATTTGTAAAATTATTCATGCCAATTGTTGACAAGCATGCACCTGTTAAGAAACTAACGGTGAGAACTGTTAGAGCCCCATGAATTGATTATGAATTGAAAAAGTGTATGGTTCAAAGAAATTATGCAAAAAAGGTTGCAGACAATCCAGCTCCTCAGCTGAAATTTTGTGACTAAACTTAACAAAAAGAAGAAGAAATTATCAAACCAAGATAAATTACATAAAACACAATGGAAAAATACTTTGGAGTACCTTAAATTATATCATGGACAGAAAACCCAATTCATCTCCATTGTTCATTGAAGTTGATAGCCTTTTGATTTTGCTGATTATTTCAATGACTATTTCAACAGTAAAGTGGAAAAACTCGGAAGTGAAATGACAACAATAAACAGTGAACCCTCATATTTTGTATAAAATATTTAATAATGAATTTGGTCTAGTTAGTATGGGAGAGGTGGGAAAACTATTGCTATCCATCAATAATGATAAGCCACCAGGTATAGACAACCTTGATGGGAAGCTATTGAGAATGGTAGCAGACTGTATTGCCACCACTATTTTATATATCTTTAACCAAAGCCCAAAGGAATGTGTGTGTCCACAGGCGTGGAAGGAAGCTAAAGTAATTTTACTGGCTAAAAATAGTAAAGCACCCATTGCTGGCTCTAACAGCTGCCCAATTAGTTTGCTGTCTGTTCTTAATTTAATGACGGGGAGAATTCTGTTTGACCAAATACAATGCTTTTTTCAGAGAACAAGTTAACTGCTGACTTTTAGCACTGTATTGCACTGACTTAGATGACTGATAATGGTTTAAAATACATTAATAATAAGATGATAGTGGGAGCTGTTTTGTTAGAATTCAGTGCAGCCTTTGATGTTATTGATCATAAACTGTTATTGAAAAAACTCACTTGCTCTGGCTTTACATCACCTGCCAACAGATGGTTGAAGAGTTATTTATCCAATAGAACCTAGAGAGTGTTCTTCAATGGAAGCTTCTCTAACATCAGATATGTACAGTGCGGTGTCCCTCAGGGCAGTTGCCCTGGGCCTTCTCTATTTTTACAAATGATTTGAAACTGGTCTTACACAAAGCTAGAACGACTATCTATATGGATGATTCCACACACTACATGTCAGCACACAAAGCCAGTGAGCACACTGAAATTAAAAATAAGGAGTTACAGTCAATATCAGAATGGGTGATTATTAATAAACTGGTCTTGAATACATATTAAACTAAAAGCATTGTCTTTGGTTCAAAACGTCCTCTAAGACCTAAACCTCAACTGGAGTTGTGCGTAAAGGGTGTGACCATTGAGCAAGTTGAGGAAGCTAAACTCCTAGGTATAACATTGGATGGTCAGTTATCATGGGCAAGTGATATTGACAAAGTTGTTGTGAAGATGGGGAGGGTATGTCTGTTATTAAAAGATGTTCTGCGTTTTTTTTTACACAACAATCAGCTGTACTAGTTGTTCAGGCACTGGTCTTGATCTTGATCGTTGTCTGGTAATAGGATCAAGTGAAGCAAAGAAAGACTTAGAAAAGCTGCAGCTTGCACAAAACAGAGCCTTGCCCTTAACTGCACATACAGAACTAACATCAACAACATGCATGCCAGTCTTTCCTAGTTGACGGTAGATGAGATATGAACTGCTTCTCTTATAGTTTTTATGAAAATATTACTGTGATGAAAATTCCAGATTGTCTGCATAATCAAATAACATACAGCTCAGACACCTATACATACCATACAAGACATGACACCAGCGGTCTCTTCACAGCTCCCAAGTCCAAAACAAATTCACGGCAATGCACAGTATTATACAGAGCCATGATTGCATGGAATTCCCATCCATCTCCAATTATCTCAAGCAAACTCAAGCAATATATCTTCAAAAAATGTATAAAACATCTTATGGCACAATATGGACTGTGAAATAACACACACACACACACACAAACACATACGCACACAGACACACTCTAACACACACAATCCACACGCACATTATCCTTTAGTTGTATTGTTTGTATATCGTTGTATTTTACATTTGTGTGACTATTCTTGTTTATCAGAATATCAGTGTTTTGTTACATGATGTGTTTTATGTTTTTGTGTGGAACCCCGGAAGAATAGCTGGTGCTTCGGCAAAAGCTAATGGGAATCTGTAAAAAACACTAAATAAACCAATAAAGTTCAAAGCTTACCAGTAATGTTGCATAGTGTGTCTACACGTGTGTGCGCGCACACGCACACGCAAACCCCCACCCACACACACACCCACACGCAAACCCCCACCCACACACACACACTCACACGCACACGCACACCCACACACAAATCATTGCTCTCTGACATGCAATCAAAGCACTTAACACAAAGAAACCTATAATGTATCATGAATAACCCGTAAACAGATTAACATCACCACCACGACACATTATTGCTGACATCTTGAAATTATTGTTTTATGCACAGTGGCTCTTTAAGTTCGCAGGCAGGCTGTCAGTGATGATAGTATTGATGCAAATGGTGGAGAATAAGAAAACAACAACTTTGCTGAGGTTCCGACTTTGAAATGGAAGGGGAACTTCTAAAAGCAAGGCAAATTTTAATTGTATCGATTCAGCCTTAGAAATGTACAATTCTCTGGAAAAGTGTGCAAGTCAGCAGAGTATCTGTCTCCTCAGCCAAGGGGTGCAGGCTTGTTTTGTTAAACTTTGCACCAGATAGACACCACACAATCACAGGCGAGAAGCTCAGTTTTTCCTGATCCAACACAATACATGAAAGTTCTGTGACAGGAAAAGTGCACATTGTTCAAAGCTCTGTTTGAATATAATCAGCATTGCAGAATGAAAGTAGAAAGATAAACATTAATTCTGTGCTGGCAATTTCGTGACATTTTAAGGGGGTAATGGAGTTTGAAGAGGCAGGGAATATAATGTATTTGTTTCTCTTGTTAATAGCTGATGTTATTTATTTGTTGTTGTATTTTTTACCCAGTTTTCGTGGTATCCAATTGGTAGTTACAGTCTTGTCTCATCGCTGCAACTCCCGTACAGACTCGGGAGAGGTGAAGGTTGAGAGCCGTGAGTCCTCCGAATACACAACCCAACCAAACCACACTGCTTCTTGACACAATGCCCACTTAACCCGGAAGCCAGCGGCAGCATTGTGTCAGAGGAAACACCGTGCACCTTGCCACAGGAATCACTAGTGCGCGATGGGACAAGGACATCCCTGCCGGCCAACCCCCCCCCCCCCTAACCCAGACAACGCTGGACCAATTGTTGCTGCCCCATGGGTCTCCGGGTCGCGGCCGGCTGCAATAGACCCTGGACTCGAAGCTAGCACTGCAGTGCCTCAGACCACTGCGCCACTTGGTAGGCCCTAATAGCTGATTTGTAAGTAAAACATTACATTTTTTACTGGGCACATGAGTAATAATTCAAAGGAGTCCTGTCAGAAAGTACCTCTTGATAAGGAATATGACAAAAGCTGGCCAACATTCTCCCAATTATCCCTACTTGCAGAGCTACACAACATCTCCACAACAACAATTTTCCTCAGTTAGATACATAGCTATTATGTCAAATAATTAGTTTTATTCATTATGTTTGTTGCAACCGGAAAGAAAATTAGGAATATAAATCACATCCACTCATTCAAAATGAGGGAAAAGATTGCAGATATGTAAAACCTCCTTTCTTTGGAGATAGGTTGGTCTGCCATCCTTTGACAGAACAGGAGGCTGGTGAGGGGAGGACAGCTCATAATAATGGCTGGAATAGAATAAATGGAGTGGTATTCAACACGGATACCATTCCATTCATTCCGTTTGAGCCATCCTTCCCAATTAAGATGTCACCAGTGTTTGACACTACGTTGAGTGTTTTCTGGTGGAAAAGCTTGTTGAAAGGTCTTGTTGTTTCTAACTTTGTAGATGTGTTTAAAGACCCTACTCTGACATCTCACATAACTTTGTTAGTGCTCTTACCTTATAGCATGTAGGTCATGTCAGGTGAAATCATTAGACTTTCCCACCTTAACAACCCTTTGCCTCTGAACAGTGCTGTCAGTATCTAACATCTAACCGACACATCTAACATCTATCAGAGAAAGCAAACAGATATCAATCGCTCCTCAACCATGCACCTGTCTGATTGAAAGCCTCCTCTCCTACTCAGACTCCTGACACAAGCCTGTGGCGTGCTGCACTGCTTGGCCCCCATGTTTCGGTCTGCTCCTGACTACCCAGGCCTACCCTGTGATCACTGTGCTGTTGCCTGTGTAAGGGATGGTAAAATTCTAAAATTACCTCCATGAATCATCATGAAAGGAAACTGGAAGCAGTTTGATACTCTGGGTTTTTTACATGATGTTTTTAATGAGCGACTGCCTTTGAAAAGCAACAAATCCCTTTGAGAACGCCCTATGTAGCATGATTTGAGTCAGAAAAAGTTATTCTAGTGTCAAAACTGACTACAAAGTGTAAATAGGAGAATTTTAGTCATAAAGTCAGTCTCGTCTAAAACGGAGTTTGTAACATGTATCACGGGTAAATTAAAGTTAGGTTTTGATTTGATAATGTCCATTTGCCCACTAACATGGGGTGAACAACTGTGGTAATTGCTCTCTATCCAATATAATAGACAGACCTGCTCAGCAGCGCCGACTGTTTACTTAAGACAACATGTTGCACATTTTTTTAACTTGCGAAATACTGCACCAAACACCTTAGTTAGAAATAAAATTGCACAACTGAAACATCCTTGGCAAAAACGTCAAAATTATTTACAGTTTTCTTGAGTTATCTTAGATTCATTCTGGTTATTTTTAGGAAGTGAAATAGGCTTCCGCATCTACTGTGCCTCATGGGGGACAAACATAATTAAGCAAATGCAGAATCGGTCAGGAAACACACCTCCAAGACTGAAATCTAGTTTTTCTAATGAGCAACAGAAAAACACATGTGCCAATTGGGGTGTTCAGTGGCTCTTTAACATTGTCTGGAATAGAGTTGAATTCATCGCTGATGCTGAATTAGCCTTTCCTTACTTCCATAAAGCATTCCAGGATGTATGCAACAAGCATGCCGCTTTCAAACAATACATAATTAAGGCCAGAGACAACACTTGGGTCTCAGATAAACTAGCTGAAATCATAAGGAAATTTAATGCTTTGTGGGCTAAAGGAAGAAGGTCTGATTCAGCTGATGATTGGAAGGCTTTTAAATGCCTTCGGAATCAGGGTGTGGCTATGACTACTACCTCAAATCTACTGTTGATAATCTGAATAATCCTTCCAAATTTTGTCAAGTAGTGAAAGGTTTAGATTGCAAAAAATATGCAAATGGTTGATTTACAGTTAAGGACTGAGAGAACCTCTATTTTGAACTCTTTTAATCAACATTTTCTTGACTCAGGCAGATTATTTAATTTTTGATTTTTATTTAACCGTTATTTAATTAGGCAAGTCAGTTTAAGAACAAATTCTTATTTTCAATGACGGCCTAGGAACAGTGAGTTAACTGCCTTGTTCAGGGGCAGAACGACAGATTTTTACCTTGTCAGCTCGGGGATTCGATCTTGCATTCGGTTACAAGTCCAACGCTCTAACCACTAGGGTACCTGCTGCCCCATGATAGGGTTAAAGGTCTATATGAGCCCCCTGTAAAATTACCTGACACTCCCGAGCACTTGTCCTCCAGGTTCTCCTTCTCGCACTTCTCTGTCTCAAAGGTGCGTAGAGACCTGAAAGCAATTGATGTCAAAAAAATCCCCTGGCCCTGATTATCTACTTATCAAAATTATTTAAAGACATCATTGCTCCCCTTTTAACATGCATCTTTAACCTCACCCTAGAATGTAATGAAATCCTAGAGTTGTGGAAATCAGCATTTGCCCTACCTCTTTTGAAAGGAGGTGATCCCACTCTACTGAACTAGCGGCCCATATCTGAATTGTTTGTTCTGGCAAAGGTATTGAATCCCTAGTCAATAAGAAGCTTAAGGTCTACCTCCAGGAAAACAATAATTTGAGTGGTATGCAATCAGGTTTCAGATCTAGCCACAGCACTGTCACAGCAACTTTGAAGGTTTTGAATGATATCCACTATTTCCTGAATAAGAAGCTGCATTGTGTATTGGTATTTATAGACTTGTCAAGGTGTTTGACACTGTGCACAATACCGTCTTGGTGCAGAGATTGAAGTGTATTTGATACCATAGATAATGGCGCCAGAGGTGAGTGCTGCCGTTTTACGGTCTCCTTCCTCTAAACCAATTGTGTTATTGTGTGTGTTTTTTTGCGTTATTTGTAACTTATTTTGTACACAATGTTTCTGCCACTGTCTCTTAGGACCAAAAAGAGCTTCTAGATATCAAGACAGCGATTACTCACATTGTACTGGACAAAGATTTTTTCTTTAATGAGTAGGACGTGCAGGATTTACTTCAGACACCCGACAAGGCCCAAATCCCTGTGATTCGCATGAGAAAGAGACGGAGATACCGGGGATGTAGGTCGGTGTGCCTTGTAAGGATCCGACGGTGAGTGGGTAATCTTATTCTACGATCAGTTCTATTAGCGAACGTACAATCATTGGATAATAAAATAAATGAGCTACGATCACGAATATCCTACCAACGGGACATTAAAAACTGTAATATCTTATGTTGTTTCACCGAGTCGTGGCTGAACGACAACATGAATAACATACAGCTGGCAGAGTTTACGCTGCATCGGCAAGATTGAACAGCCGCCTCCGGTAAGACAAGGGGTGGTGGTCTGTGTATATTTGTAAACAACAGCTGGTGCACAAAATCTAATAGTACGGAAGACTCTAGGTTTTGCTTGCCTGAGGTTGAGTATCTCATGATAAGCTGTAAACCACACTATTTACCAAGAGAGTTTTCATCTATTTTCTTCGTAGCTGTCTATTTACCACCACAAACCGATGCTGACACAAAGACCGCACTCAATGAGCTGTATACGGCCATAAGCAAACAGGAAAACTCTCATCCAGCGGCGGGGCTCCGTGAGGCCAGGGACTTTAATGCAGGGAAACTTAAATCCGTTTTACATCATTTCTACCAGCATGTTAAATGTGCAATCAGAGGAAAAAAACTGTAGACCACCTTTACTCCACACACAGAGACGCATACAATTCCTGCTAACAAGCAAAAACTAAAGCAGGAAGCACCAGTGATTCGGTCAATAAAGAAGTGGTCAGATGACGCAGATGCTACGCTACAGGACTGTTTTGCTGGAATATGTTCCGGGATTCTTCTGATGGCATTGAGGTGTACACCACATCAGTCACTGGCTTCATCAATAAGTGCATCGATGACGTCGTCCCCACAGTAACTGAACGTACATACCCCAACCAGAAGCCACGGATTACAGGCAACATCCGCACTGAGCTATAGGGTAGAGCTGCCGCTTTCAAGGAGCGGGACTCTAACCCGGAAGATTATAAGAAATCCCACTATGCCCTCCAACGAACCATCAAACAGGCAAAGTGTCAATACAGGACTAAGATTTAATCATACTACGCCGACTCCGACGCTCATTGGATGGGGCAGGGCTTGCAAACAATTACTGACTACAAAGGGAAGCACAGCCGCGAGCTGCCCAGTGACACGAGCCTACCAGACGAGCTAAATTACTTCTATGCTTGCTTCGAGGCAAGCAACACTGAAGAATGCACGAGATCTGTGTGATCACACTCTCTGCAGCCGATGTAAGATCTTTAAACAGGTCAACATTCACAAGGCCACAGGGCCAGACGGATTACCAGGATGTGTACTCCGAGAATGTGCTGACCAACTGGCAAGTGTCTTCACTGATATTTTCAACCTGTCCCTGACTGAGTCTGTAATACCAACATGTTTCAAGCAGACCAACATAGTCCTTATGCCCAAGAACACTAAGGTAACCTGCCTAAATGACTACCAACCCATAGCACTCACGTCTGTAGCCATGAAGTGCTTTGAAAGGCTGGTCATGGCTCACATCAACACCATTATCCCAGAAACCCTAGACCCACTCGAATTTGCATACCACACCAACAGATCCAGAGATGATGCAGTCTCTATTGCACTCCACACTGCCCTTTCTCACCTAGACAAAAGGAACACCTATGTGAGAATGCTATTTGTTGACTCCAACTCAGTGTTCAACACCATAGTGCCCACAATGCTCATCACTAAGCTAAGGACCCTGGAACTAAACACCTCCCTCTGCAACTGGATCCCAGACTTCCTCTGGGGCCGCCCCCAGGTGGTAAGGGTAGATAACAACACATCTGCCACGCTGATCCTCAACACAGGGGCCCCTCAGGGGTGCGTGCTTAGTCCCCTCCTGTACTCACTGTTCACTCATGACTGCATGGCCAGGCACGACTGCAACACCATCATTAAGTTTGCAGATGACACAACAGTGGTAGGACTGATTACCGACAACAATGAGACAGCTTATAGGGAGGAGGCCAGAGACCTGTTAGTGTGGGGCAAGGATAACAACCTCTTCCTCAACGTGATCAAGACAAAGGAGATGATTGTGGACTACAGGAAAAGGAGGACCGAGCATGCCCCCATTCTCATTAACGGGGCTGTAGTGGATTAGGTTGAGAGCTTCAAGTTCCTTGGTGTCCACATCATCAACAAACTATCCTGGTACAAACACACCAAGAGAGTCGTGAAAAGGGCACGACAAAGCCTATTCCCCCTCAGGAGACTGAACAGATTTGGCATGGGTCCTCAGATCCTCAAAAAGTAGTGCGTAGTAGTGGATAATGAGTACAGCCCAGTACATCACTGAGGCCAAGCTTCCTGCCAGCCAGGACCTCTATACCAGGCTTTGTCAGAGGAAGGCCCTAAAAATAGTCAAAGACTCCAACCACCCTAGTGATAGACTGTTCACTCTGCTACAAGCGTTACCGGAGCGCCAAGTCTAGGTCCAAAAGGCTTCTTAACAGCTTCTACCCCCAAGCCATTAGACTCATGAACAGCTAATCAAATGGCTACCCAGACTATTTGCATTTCCCCCCCCCCTCCTCCTCTTTTACGCTGCTGCTACTCTCTGTTTATTATCTTTGCATAGTCACTTTAACTCTACCTACATGTACATATTACCTCAATTACCTCGACTAACCTGTGCCCCCGCACATTGACTCTGTACCGGTACCCCATGTATATACTGTAGCCTCGCTTGCTGTTATTTTACTGCTGCTCTTAAATGATTAGTTATTTATTTATTTTTTAGCAGTTTATTTTAATAAATACTTTCTTACCACCTATTCTTCTTAAAACTGCATTGTTGGTTAAGGGCTTGAAAGTAGGCATTTCCCTGTAAGGTCTACAGATACAGGGACAAATAACGTTTGATGTGATTTTTGATTAGATTACTGGTCATGCTGTGGAGTGGTTTGTGAACTACCTGTCAAATCTATCCCACTGTTAAGACAGATAGTTATAAATCAGACCGTAGAGTTGTGCTTAGGTGTACCTCAAGGATCAATTTTAGGTCCCCTGTTGTTTATTATTTATGTCAACAACATTGGGAGACAAATTGAGGGAGTTAATTAGAGAGCAAAATTGTTTTTATTGCTAACAGAAATAAAAATAGTGAAAGCGAAACATTAAACCAGACGTATTGATAGCAAAATAAATAATATTGAAAGGAAATAATTTTGAAAGGTAAGAACAAATTAATTGTAAAAAATGATCTGAAACATTTTCCATGATAACGTGATTGCAATGAAACGCATCCCTCTTTGCCTGCGATCTTTTCTATTTTTGGTTCCATTTCCCTGCCCTTTGCTTTCACAGCTTTTCTTTGCAAAGTTCCGTGTAGGAGGGGTTTAGAGGGAGACATAGATGATGCGTCTCTATTGGTAAACTGGTTTTGAAGTGACAGTTCATCGTCATTGTTTATATCCCAGCTAGCAGCTTAAAATGATGGTGAGTACAGCTATTTTAGATATCTAGCTAGCTAGCTGGCAATACATAGAGGCAACTGTGTAGGTGCAGCCCATTCAAAATTATATCTCTAGTTTAAACTGACGGATTTTGATGTCGATGTTTTTATTATGTGACTTAGATTAATGCACCGGTGTGCCAATCGACTCTAGGGGGATTTACTAAGGCAATGGATTGCTGCAACCATGATTGGGGGGAGTTCCGCCATATTCCTTACACCATCAGTTCATTCCTTTTAAGCCAGTGAGGGGGATTGTATGAAAGCATACTTAGGCTTAGGGGTAGAGGGTCGGCTTATGTCCTGATTATTCACCCTAGCTCTCAAAGTGTGCACTAGTTCAATGTTCCTCATCCTTGGCCCTGAAGGGTAGCAGGGTGTAAATTGTCATCCCTACCTGTGGCATAACACCTAATATGACACCTAAATTAACTACAATAAGACCATACTTGGGTAAATTGAGTGAATTAATGGTTGGTTGTGACAGCATGCACTAAACCGGAGTATACAGTGTTCGTGAACAATAAAAAACAGCAATTTAATTGTGACTAGCCCACTTATCATTAGTTGTACATCTATAATGTGTGTTAATTTTCCGCCCATGTTAACCTTTTTTCATAGTTTGTGCTCCTTTTTCACAGGCCGTTCTGGATTATGTCCAGAACTGCCTGTCTCCATAACTAAGAGAAGCCGAGGAGGAATATCACTTCGCCCCAAATAATACGACTAAGAGGAGGGCAGAGTTATTCATTGTCGCTGAACTGTGTTCAGTTAAGTTTACAGTGCCAATTTGTTACCAGCAACTAGTCATGTCAAATCCAATCAAATTGTATTTGTCACATGCACCAAATACATTACATTTACGTCATTTAGAAGACACTCTTATCCAGAGCGACTTACAAATTGGAAAGATCATACATATTCATCTTGGTCCCCCCGTGGGAATTGAACCCTGGTCCCCCCGTGGGAATTGAACCCTCAACCCTGGCGTTGCAAGCGCCATGCTCTACCAACTGAGCCACACGGGACCAACTGGTATTCACCTTAGTGTAAAATGCTTACTTACAAGCCCTTAACCAACAATGCAGTTTTAAGAAAAATAAGTGTTAAGAAAGTATTTATTAAAATAAACGGAAGTAAAAACTTTTTTTTAATATATATTAAGTAAAGAGCAACAATAAAATAACAGTAGCGAGGCTTACCTTTTCAATAAGGGGGTACGGGTACAGAGTCAATGTGCGTGGACATACAGTGGGGCAAAAAAGTATTTAGTCAGCCACCAATTGTGCAAGTTCTCCCACTTAAAAAGATGAGAGAGGCCTGTAATTTTCATCATAGGTACACTTCAACTATGACAGACAAAATGAGAAAAAAAAATCCAGAAAATCACATTGTAGGATTTTTAATGAATTTATTTGCAAATTATGGTGGAAAATAAGTATTTGGTCAATAACAAAAGTTTATCTCAATACTTTGTTATATACCCTTTGTTGGCAATGACAGAGGTCAAACGTTTTCTGTAAGTCTTCACAAGGTTTTCACACACTGTTGCTGGTATTTTGGCCCATTCCTCCATGCAGATCTCCTCTAGAGCAGTGATGTTTTGGGGCTGTTGCTGGGCAACACGGACTTTCAACTCCCTCCAAAGATTTTCTATGGGGTTGAGATCTGGAGACTGGCTAGGCCACTCCAGGACCTTGAAATGCTTCTTACGAAGCCACTCCTTCGTTGCCCGGGCGGTGTGTTTGGGATCATTGTCATGCTGAAAGACCCAGCCACGTTTCATCTTCAATGCCCTTGCTGATGGAAGGAGGTTTTCACTCAAAATCTCACGATACATGGCCCCATTCATTCATCTCTCATCTTTTTAAGTGGAGAACTTGCACAATTGGTGGCTGACTAAATACGTTTTTGCCCCACTGTATATAGTGGAGGGAGAGAAAGGTGTGTTTCATAGTTTATAACCCATGTCTCTTCATAGAGCAGAGCAATAATCTTATGAAAACCCAATTATCTCATTTGGAAGCTAAAATTACATTTAATCTTGTCACAAATAGTTTCATTTAAATTGCATTTAAATTGCACAACAATTCCATGTGAATCTGATAACTATAATGTGTAGACTTTCCCAGATACAGTTTATGTCGTCCTGTCATCAGTCGTAATGTCTCAGATGACAACCGAACTGACATCATATTCATTAAGTACCAACGCATATTTTCAACTGGTTCTAGTACCGAAATATGGTTCCTTTCCCTCCACTTGTTTGATGTTCCCAGAATCTCTATGTTTAACAAAGGCTATTCAAGAGTCCCTCTGTAGAGTCAGAGAGAGAGGGAGAAAGGTATTTATAGGGGGGGGGGGGGTCATAAACCTTACCCACAGGCCAACGTCATGACACCACGCATTTAGAAGGTATTCAGACCCCTTGACTTTTTCCACATTTTGTTACATTACTGCCTTGTTCTAAAATTAAATGCTCATCAATCTACACTCAATACCCATAATGACAAAGGAAAAACAGATTTATTTTTAAATTTGTGCAAATTTATCAAATAGAAAAATCGGAACTATCATGTTTACATAAGTATTCAGACCCTTAATTAAGTACTTTATTGAACCCTTAATTAAGTACGTTGAAGCGATTACAGCCTCAAATCTTCTTGGTTATGACGCTACAAGCTTGTAACACCTGTATTTGGGGAGTTTCTCTCATTCTTCTCTACAGATCAAGCTCTGTCAGGTTGGATGGAGAGTATCACTGCACAACTATTTTCAGGTCTCTCCAGAGATGTTGGATTGGGTTCAAGTCCAGGATCTGGCTGAGCCACTCAAGGACATTCAGAGACTTGTCCTGAAGCCACTCTTGCATTGTCTTGGCTGTGTGCTTAGGGTCGTTGTCCTGTTGGAAGATTAACCTTTGCCCCTGTCTGAGGTCCTGAGCGCTCTGGAGCAGGTTTTCATCAAGGATTTCTCTGTACTTTGCTCCGCTCATCTTTCCCTCGATCCTGACTAGTCGTCCAGTCCCTGCCGCTGAAAGCATCCCCACTCATGATGCTGCCACCACCATGCTTCACCTTGACATTCAGGGCAAAGAGTTCAATCTTGGTTTCATCAGACCAGAGAATCTTGTTTTTCATGAGTCTTTAGGTGCCTTTTGGCAAACTCCAGCGTGCTGTCATGTGCTTTTTACGGAGGAGTGGCTTCTGTCTGGTCACTCTACCCTAAAGACCTGATTGGTGGAGTGCTGCAGAGATGGTTGTCCTTCTGGAGGTTTTCCCATCTCTACAGAAGAACTCTGGAGTTCTGTCAGAGTGACCATCGGGTTCTTGTTCACCTCCCCCCAAAAAACTGTGCCTGGCCCAAAAATGAATTTATTTTATGCACTGAAAAAATCTGCGTTGACCAGATTGACACACTATCCCCACTATTTATTGTTTCTGCTGTGAGGATTCACCCACTTTAGATCATTATTTTGGAACTTATCTGCAGAAAAACTCAAAAAGCGGAGCTCAAAAAGTAGTAGTGCCTGTATGCAAATCAGGGAGCCAAATGAACGGTTCCCGAAGTTCACCTAAAAGAGCTGTTCAAAAATAATTACCCATCACTAGATGACACTGTTCTCTATTCAAGTGCCAGCAGTGTGACTTTGGCTTTAAAAAAACCTCAAACAGCTTTTAACCATCATTCAACAACGTCTGTATGATTTGAAGCTTGTTCTGAAATCCTCTAAAGCAAAATGCATGGTATTTTTGAATAATAAACACTCTGAAAACCATGTTATTTCTACCTTGGAAGAACATTCTATAGAGCATGTCAAAATGTACAAATATCTGTGAGTTTGGGTGGATGAGAAGTTGCGCTTCACCTAGAGAACCTGTAGAGAACCTTGTAAGGAAACTCAAGCTGCATATTGGGTTTTATTACCGTCACAAAGCTTGATTTTCTTTTGCCGCCAGAAAATAGTTGTTTCGTTGTACTTGTCTCTCTGTGTTGGACTATGGTGATACCATTTAAAGTCAAATCAAATTGTATTAGTCATATGCGCCAAATACAACAGGTGTAGACCTTACAGTGAAATGCTTACTTATGAGTGTAACGATCGTCTTGAGGACAATGAATGGACCAAGGCGCAGCGGGTGATAAATACATAATGAATTTAATAAATGAAAGACGAAACACGAAGAACACTTGAATGAATTACAAATATAACAAACGACGTAGACAGACCTGAACAAGAACTTACGTAAACACGAAGAACGCATGAAACAGGAACAGACTACCTAAACAAACGAACGAACAAACGAAACAGTCCCGTGTGGTGCAAACAGACATAGGAACAATCACCCACAAACAAACAGTGAGAACAGCCTACCTTAATATGGTTCTCAATCAGAGGAAACGTCAAACACCTGCCTCTAATTGAGAACCATATCAGGCAACACATTTACCCCAACATAGAAACACATAACATAGAATGCCCACCCCAACTCACGCCCTGACCAACTAAACACATACAAAACAACAGAAAACAGGTCAGGAACGTGACAATGAGCCCCTAAACAACAATGCAGTTTCAAAAATAAGAGTAAGAATAAGAAATAAAAGTAACAAGTAATTAAAGAGCAGCAGTAAAATAACAATAGTGAGACTATATACAGGGGGGTATGGGAACAGAGTTACGGGCACCGGTTAGTTGAGGTAATATGTACATGTAGGTAGAGTTATTAAAGTGACTATGCATAGATGATAACAACAGAGAGTAGCAGCGGTGTAAAAGAGAGGAGTGGGGGGTAGCCATTTGATTAGATGTTCAGTAGTCTTATGGCTTGAGGGTAGAAGCTGTTTAGAAGCCTCTTGGACCTAGACTTGGCGCTCCGGTACCGCTTGCCGTGCGGTAACAGAGAGAACAGTCTTTGACTAGGGTGGCTGGAGTCTTTGACAACTTTTAGGGCCTTCCTCTGACATCGCCTGCTGTAGAGGTCCTGGGTGGCAGGAAGCTTGCCCCAGTGATGTACTAGTGCGTACACAGTAGCCTCTGTAGTGGCCGAGCAGTTGCCATACCAGGCAGTGATGCAACCAGTCAGGATGCTCTCAATGGTGCTGCTGTAGAACCTTTTTGAGGATCTGAAGACCCCTGCCAAATATTTTCAATCTCCTGAGGGGGAATAGGTTTTGTCGTGCCCTCTTCACAACTGTCTTGGTGTGTTTGGACCATGGTAGTTTGTTGATGATGTGGACACCAAGGAACTTGAAGCTCTCAACCTGCTCCACTACAGCCCCGTCAATGAGAATGGGGGTGTGCTCGGTCCTCTTTTTCCTGTAGTCCACAATCATCTCCTTTGTCTTGTCTTTATGTGCAAGCCTCAAGCTCTACACTGAAGGCTCTTGACTCTGTGTATCATGCAGCCTTCATTTAGTCACCAATTAGAAGCGTCTAACTCACCATTGTGATCTCTACAGTGCTGTTGGGTGGACATCACTAGCAACACGCAGGCTCAAACACTGGTATATTCTTATTTATAAGGCCAGTTTAGAAAAACAGACATTTTATCTATCCTCTCTTCTAGCTCGAAATGAAAACTCATACAAGCTCTGATCTCAATCTTGTTTCATGCTGACAGTCCTGAAAATGTGAACGAAGCATTGAAAGTGTCCTTTCATTACTCAGCCCCATGGTCTTTGAATTCCCTCCAAGCCAACCTAAAACCCCAGGACCTGGTGTCCACTGGAGGAGTTCAAAGGAGAAACAGATGAACAGGTTGTTGAGACGTATTTGTTTCTAGTTGTCACTCGATGTCCCTAGTTTGCTTTTCCTTATGTAAGGAATGTGTGTGTTGTTTTACTTCTCACACACACACACACACACACACACACACACACACACACACACACACACACACACACACACACACACACACACACACACACACACACACACACACACACACACACATCCAGTGTTTGTTTAATGTTGTATTTGTGCTGTTGCCAGTGTTTTCTGTCTGTGTTGTCAGTTTTGTCTTATATTGTTTTTTGTGTGATTGTTTCATATCCCAGCCACCCTCCCCACAGGAGGCCTTTTGCCAAGCTTTAATTGTAAATAAGAATCCGTTAATTGACTTGCCTGGTTAAATAAAGGTTAAATAAATAAAACTGCATTGTAGTGCGGTACTGTTCGTAAAACACACTGTATTTACCACATCAGCATTGCTGTTATGGCTTCTATTTATCTTAACACAAGGCCGGCACAGCTTCTGTTGACTTTATACATTAAGTACACCCCTATGGATATTACTTCAGACATGGATGCACACCTACAATCTGTGCACTCCTCAGCTGCGATTATTATTATCCTGTGTGTGTGTGTGTGTGTGTGTGTGTGTGTGTGTGTGTGTGTGTGTGTGTGTGTGTGTGTGTGTGTGTGTGTGTGTGTGTGTGTGTGTGTGTGTGTGTGTGTGTGTGTGTGTGTGTGTGTGTGTGTACCCACAGCCCATCAGAGCACATAAGGAATCCTTATGTTGACATGTGCAGTGGATGACAAACCTAGTCTGATGGGAATGGTCATTTCCCAGGTAATGCGGACCCAGATTGAGGGATGGTCTCTGTGTGGCTGTCAGAGGATGTTACCAGAAAACCACAAGGCCCTAACGATGATCACATTTGATACACAGATGACATTCTTTCCCCTGCTGTGACTACATAGGCTCATTTCTCTACAGTGACATCCTTTGCTGTGTGGGTGTTCTTCAAGTCAAATCATTCACTTTAATGGAGAGATATATTAAAACCTAGGATTTATTTGTTGAAAGAACATACTGTATCATTGCGATAGTATTTATTTATTTTTCATAACATTTCTTGACCCTTTTTTTTCTTCCTCAATTTTGATTGGTAGTTACAGTCTTGTCTCATCGCTGCAACTCCCCTACGGACTCGGGAGAGGGGAAGGTCGAGTGCCATGCGTCCTCCAAAACACGACCTGCAGTGCCAAGCCCACTGCTTCTTGAAGCACTGCTCGCTTAACCCGGAAGCCAGCCTCACCAATGTGTCGGAGGAAACAACGTCCAGCTGGCGACCGATGGGATCGAAACCAGGTCTGTAGTGACACCGCAAGCACTGTGATGCAGTGCCTTAAACCGTTGTGCCACTCGGGAAGCCCCCTTGAGATTTTATTATCTGTGCTTCTGTCTATTTAAGACAGAAATCAAAGCATAGACATTGTAGGTGCGAATGAATTACAGTAATAATGAAACTACCACGGAAATATTGGCGTAAAGCCGCTATGACAATGTTGTTACAACGTTATCTCTTAAGGATCGGACCCTTTTTTTCAATTTTTGCCAAAAATGACATACCCAAATCTAACTGCCTGTAGCTCAGGACCTGAAGCAAGGATATGCATAGTCTTGATACCATTTGAAAGGAAACACTTGAAAGTTGTGGAAATGTGAAATTACAATTTTTTTATTTGTATTTATTTTTTATTTAACTGGGCAAGTCAGTAAGAACAAATTCTTAATTACAATGTCGGTCTACCAAAAGGCAAAAGGCATCATGCGTGGACTGGGGACAAAACACACATCACAACAAGAGAGACAACACAACACTACATAAATGGAGACCTAAGACAACAACATAGCATGGCAGCAACACACGACAACACAGCATGGTAGCAACACAACATAACAACAACATGGTAGCAGCACAAAACACGATACAAACATTATTGGGCACAGACAACAGCACAAAGGGCAAGAAGGTAGAGACAACAATACATCACACAAAGCAACCACAAATGTCAGTAAGAGTGTACTGAATGAAGAGATTGAGATAAAACTGTCCAGTTTGAGTGTTTGTTGCAGCTCATTCCAGTCGCTAGCTGCAGCGAACTGAAAAGAGGAGCGACCCAGGGATGTGTGTGCTTAGGGGACCTTTAACAGAATGTGACTGGCAGAATGGGTGTTGTATGTGGAGGATGAGGGCTGCAGTAGATATCTCAGATAGGGAGGAGTGAGGCCAAAGAGGGTTTTATAAATAACCATCAACCAGTGGGTCTTGTGATGGGTATACAGAGATTACCAATTTACAGAAGAGTATAGAGTGCAGTGATGTGTCCTATAAGGAGCATTGGTGGCAAATCTGATGGCTGAATGGTAAAGAACATCTAGAGCACCCTTACCTGCCAATCTATAAATTACGTCTCTGTAATCTAGCATGGGTAAAATGGTCATCTGAATCAGGGTTAGTTTGGCAGCTGGGGTGAAAGAGGAGTGATTTGATATGTGCTGAGAGAAGGACAGTGCACCATCTAGCCATACTCCCAAGTACTGTAGGAGGCGACTACCTCAAGCTCTAAACCCTCAGCGGTAGTAATAACACCTGTGGGAAGAGCGGCATTCTTCTTACCAAACCACATTACCTTTATTTTGGAGGTTTTCAGAACAAGGTTAAGGGTAAAGAAGCTTGTTGGACACTAAGAAAGCTTTGTTGGAAAGCATTTAACACAAAATCTGGGGAAGGGCCAGCTGAGTATAAGACTGTATCATCTGCATGTAAATGGATGAGAGTGCTTCCTACTGCCTGAGCTATGTTGTTGATGTAAATTGAGAAGAGCGTGGGGCCTGGGATCGAGCCCTGGGGTACTCCTTGATGACATGCAGTGGCTGAGAAGCAGATTTTCTGACTTTATACACTGCACTCTTTGAGAGAAGTAGTTAGCAAACCAGGCCAAAGACCCCTCAGAGACACCAATACTCCTTAGCTGGCCCACAAGAATGGAGTGGTCTACCGTATCAAAAGCTTTGACCATTGAGGGCCTTTAAGGTTGCAGTGACACATCCATAACCTGAGCGGAAACCTGATTGCATACCGGAGAGAATACTATAGACATCAAGAAAGCCAGTCAGTTGATTATTTCCAACACTTTTGATTAACAGGGCAAAATATAAATAGGCCAGTTCGCATCAGCTTGCTCTCCCGTTTTAAATAAAGGACAAACCGTAGCTGCCTTCCAAGTAATGGGAACCTCCCCAGAAATTAGAGAGAGGTTAAAAATGGAGATAGGCTTGGCGATGATAGGGGCAGCAACCTTAAATAAGAAAGGGTGTAAACCATCTGACCCAGATGTTTTTTTGTGGTCAAGTTTACGAAGCTCCTTTAGCACCTCGGACTCAGTGACTGCCTGCAGGGGGACACTTTGTAGCGGGGAAGGGGGAAAAGATGGAGAATCATTGGGGAAAGTCGCATTAGAAGGGGTGGGAGATGAGGATATGTTGGATGGGCAAGGAGGTATGGCTGAGTCAAATAGGAATCTTGACTTAATGAAGTGGTGATTAAAGAGCTCAGCCATGTGCTTCTTGTCAGTAACTACCACATCATCAACATTAAAGGGACATGGGCAGCTGTGAGGAGGAGGGTTTATTCTCCAGGTATTTAACCGTTTTCTAGAACTTCTTGGGGTTAGACCCAATGAGATAGAACTGCTCCTTAACAGTAACTAACTTTGGCCTCTCGGATAGCCTGAGTGCACTTATTTCTCATTCGCCTAAACTATAGCCAGTCAGCCTGAGTATGCGAGTGCCAAGCCTTTCTCCAAATGCAATTCTTGAGGTGGAGTAACTCTGCAAGATCATGGTCGAACCAGGGGCTGAAGCTGTTTTTAATGATAATTTTCTTTATGGGGGAGTGTTTGTTAACAATACCACTGAAAATATTAAAAGAGAAGGTTCAAGTGTCTTCGACAGAGGGGATCAAGCTGATTCTATACAATTTTACAGAGGCCAGTTCATGAAGGAATGAATGCTCATTAACGTTTTTTAGCAAGCATCTATGACAAATCAGGACAGGTCATTTCACTGAGCAGCCATTACGAGCACAGGCTGTAAAACAGTGATCACTAGGGTCATTACAGAAAACACCAGACTGATACCTATCAGGATTATTTGTGAGGATAACATCAAGGAGAGCAGCCTTTTCTGGGTGTTTGGAGTCATACCTTGTGGAATTGGTAATAATCTGAGAAAGATTTAGGGAGTCCAATTGCTTTAGGACTAGGTCAGGTGGTTTAAACATGTACCAGTTTTGGTCACCTAGCAGGACAAATTCAGACTTAAAGGGCCAGGAGAGAGCTTCGGGCAGGTAGGGTACAGTCCGGTACTGATGGATGGACATTAGCACCCAGCATCAGTCAACAAGGAGCTATTTGAAAGTTTAATGCTTAAAACCAGAAAATCGAATTATTTGGGGACAAACTTGGTTTGGGGACAACCAAGCACTGAAGGTGAACCTTGGTAAAGATTGCCACTTGTATGTCATAATGTAGGAGAATATAACACATTAGATCTGGTAAAAGATAATACAAAGAAAAAAACATGCGTTTTCAACAGATTTTTTGGTTCCATCCTCTTTGAAATGCAGTAGAATGGCCACTATATCACTTAGGAGTCTAGGCACAATTTAGATATTGGCCAGTACATGGCAGTGGTGTATGTGCAAACTTTTAGACTGATCCAATGAACCATTGCATTACTGTTCAAACTGTTGTAAAGTCTTCCCAAATGTGCCGAATTGGTCAATTGATACATTTTCAAGTACATGACTATAGAGAACATATGACAATGATATAGTAATACAAAATGTAAGTTTACACACCCCCAGGAATGTCATAAATTATGGATAATTAGCTTCTATACAGAAGGGGGGGGGGGGGGCTTAACAGGAGTTCAAACTGTAGAACCCAGTTCCAACATTTGAATATAAAAATGTATTTTATCAAACAGAGCTATGCAACATTTTATCTCTGGGACCCTCATGATGACAAGTCAGAGCAAAATTACTGAATGTAAGTACATTATTTCCCTTCAGAGGGGAATGTATCAAACCAGTTGCAGTGATAAACTTTGTTGGTGTTGTGCACTCTCCTCAACAATAGCATGGTATCTTTCACTGTTATAGCTACTGTAAATTGGACAGTGCAGTTAGATGAACAATAATTAAAGTTTTCTGCCCATGTCTATGTCCTGGGAAATGTTCTTGTTACTTACAACATCATGCTAATCACATTAGCACACGTTAGCTCAACCGTCCCGCGAGGGGGACACCGATCCCGTAGAGTTTTTAAACACAGACTTGGACCTCACACCCACTCCACTGAATAGCAGGCTAGTGATTGCTTTGCAATACTTGCAGTTAGCCACTGATTCCTTCCAAACCACTAATTGTTGAATTTGCGATTTCCAACTTGTTGTGTAATGTTTATGTCCAATGTCTGAGGCGTTTTATCTATAATTTCTTTTCATAATTTCTCTTCATATGACAAGGATTGAAAAGGATTTGACAGTGGATTGTCGACTTGATTCATGATGATGACTGCTAGCTGGCTAGCTAAGATTTTGAAAGTATGATGTTGACATGATCAGTCCCATCAAAGCTACGGTAGACATAACGTGATTTGAAGTAATTGTATTTGTGGCCAATGACCTTGAGCCTTCTTGGATGGGCACTTCTAATGTAACTCTGTGGTAGCTTGAATTTCTACCTGTAGATTTTCGCAGTTACGTAGTGTCCCCATGAGTGACAGAACACTGAGCCAATCACGGCGCAACTAGAGACTATACCAACCCTTACGTTTCGTATTTTCCGCTGGCTGAAACACCTGCCTTATTCAAGAAAGCAAAAAAAGAGACCATGTTTGTACAGTATGTGGCTTTATTAACTCAATGTTGTATTTTATATTTGTACATTTTTTGCAAGCTGATATGTGACACGACTTAATGCCAAAATAACATGCAAAACAGGTTATTTAAAAAATAAATAATAATAATTCTAAGCAGGTGGGGATCAAAACAGGTGGGGGTCTTCTATACATGCCCTGAATGACGGGTCGCCACTGCTTGAAAGTTAATCTTCAGAGGTTATGGTTGTTCTAGTCTGATTAGGCTACAGTTTACAGCTTGCAACCAGAACACTGGTCACATTGGAGGATTTCAGCACATTGCTTGAACCATGGCCTCTGAAAGCGTCATTAATTGCATCTGTGATTTCGTTCTTCTATCCCACAGTACATTCCAAGCAGCCGGGCTGGGAGACAGAGGGTGGTGAATTAACGTCAGGCAGCCGGGCGGGGTAAGGATTGTGCTTGTTGAAGCCTTGACAATGCTTTGTACTGAATGATTGTTCTCCAGACAGCTGACTGAGGTACGGCAGGCAGGCGCACACAGAGTTGTTTGAAAGCCCAAAAGGATATGCCGGCTGCATCATCAAAGTCCAGCAAGCCTTCCATGTGTCAGCGAGAGATTAAGCTCTTCGAGAGAGGGCAACGCCTCTGATCACTCCATTCAATCGATTGGATTTTAAAAAAGGGCTAAAAGATCAGGCATTGTGCATCTCAGTGCTGTGCAACGACTGGAGAGGAGGATTAAGGCATGTTGGAGCTGTTATCTGTGGCAGACACCATCAATCACAAGTTCCCTCCACTTTTTAGCTAAAGTTGATATTAGCCTAAATAGGACATCTGTTTGTTGCTGCAGATTCTCACTTTAATGAATTATCAAGTTGTTTTATTTTTAGGCGCTGGTTTTTATTTGTTGCTGCTCTACTCCGTATATGTGTGCATAATGTAAATTGCACCATGCCTTTGTCCACAGTGAGGGACACATACTGTTTTTGGAGCACACAGAAACACACACAATAAACATGCAAATATGAATGTCACTGTGGAAACAAACTTCAGTCTGAAAGCCTGCTTAAACCTCATTCTCCTGTCAGTGTTATCATCTCAGAATGTATTTCACAGGAGATTCACTCTGTTGGATAATAGTATATTTTCTCTACTTTTCAAGAGAGAATGAGCTGATTCCCCAAGAGCTGAGTTCAAGGGCAGGTCTCTGTAACCCAGGGAGACACCAAAACCTTGGAATCAGACAGCGGAAACAGCCGAGGACGTTTTCATGCCTGGATTGCCTAACCCTGTGCCCTGTTCAGGTAGTGCTGTTGCCTCAGTTCCGGCACTTGGACTGTCCTTGGTACCTCAACCTCTGAAGGTTCCCCTCACTGCTAATGATTCTGCCATTCCTCCACTAGCATCAGAACAGCAGTTGCTTGGGTTATGGAGTAACAACTCACCTGATGATCTGAACCCCAGAGATGTGATTTTCTCCTCACTACCGTGTGCTCTCCATTCCCCTATCACTGGCCTCTTTCACCCATCACGTCCCACAGTGGGATATAATTGCTAAAAGCCCCTACCTCGGCATGTTTTCCTATTATTAGCATGGCGTTTAAAGCTCTGTCCCTGGTCAGATGGCCAATGCTTGAGGGCAATGTGGCACACTGCATGGGCACAAAAGGTAGCCAAACAATGCCAATAGAGGACCAGGTGCCACTGTCCGCAGTAATACAATGTGGCCACCATACACTATTGAGGATGACTGCGCACACTAATAGATCTATGGCTTGTGGTTGTAAGGCGCCATACTCCTAATAATCCCCCCATGGACATGAGATCTACTCATGCGAGCTGTCAGGACAGCTGTTAGTCTAGAGCAGTGGTGTCAAACATACGGCCCGGGTCCAATCCGGCCCACAGGTGGTTTGATTTAAAAATGTACAATTAAATATCAAAATTTTTAAAAACTCAATATACTTTAAAATGCCTACAACCAAATAAAAACTATGTAGTAATGATAATAGACCTACAGCATACAGTTTCTTGACTGTGTCCAGCTTAATAATCACCTAAATGAAAGCTAGACTGTCAGGGAGCATAGAAAATTCCAAAAACGATGGAGGGATTTTTGCTAATTTTGACGGTGAGGAACTATAACCAATTTTAAGTGTGGCCCTCCGGACCTCGTTGGAAGACAGAGTGTGGCCCGCGGGGCAAAATGAATTTGACACCCCTGGTCTAGAGGAACCTGGTGCCCTTGACTGATTCATGTTCTGAAAAGCCCTATGACAGAGATAGAGGGGAAATAAGACAGCATCCACGTAAGAAACAAGAGGAAAGAGTGCATTCTATTGATATGTCCTTGGATGGACTGGGTTGTTTCTATAATGATGTTTTGGAACTGAGCAGCAAGGGATGAATTTGATGTTTCTTTATCCTCGTTACGCTCATTATTAATTGTACTTGTACTTGGGGGAACTGCTCTCAGTGCAGCACTGAATAGAGCAAACATATTGTCGTTCTTCACATCTTTCAATGTTAATATAATGTAGGAGTGTTTCGCCTTTTCATGTATCTGCCTTTCATGTATTTCCCTAGTTTACTACAGAACAAAAATCAGCATCATCACAGTATAAATCCTTCTCTGCTCTACTGCAAACAAAAACATGTTTACAGGTTAATACAGTGGCCTAATATGTGGAAATGTATCTGGATGTCTGCAACCATAGTATTCCGAATGTTACACAACAATTATTTCTATAGATGTAAGATCTTAATTTGAGCCAATTTGCTACAGCAGGAAATTATTCCTGCAGCAACAGGAAATGTGAATTATTATTTGTATTATAATTTATGGACATTTATTTAGAGGTTGACACATTTTTCATAAATGGAAATTACAAACTTCAGAAGCATTTTTAAACCTCAAATACACACGTTTTAAATGTCCTGCACCACAGGAAAGTTCTCCTGCAACAGGGTGATCAAATTAAGGACCTACATTTGTAACACCTACAATTTAATAAGGATAGAGGCTGCAGCTGTTACGTCTTTAAGGCTGAAGGTTTTGGGATTTTTCATTGTTACAATAGTTATTTTCTCCAATGCTAACTGGCTGCATGCAATCAATAATAATTTCAATAATTATTTCAAATAAATAATACAAAGCCTATGGTTTAATGGGGAATGATTTTACAACACTTTTACTGAAGAAATGTTTGTGTGATTTGATTATTATGTTCCTACTGTAACCATGGCTGAAAACCCCCATTGGCTCTAAAGGTAGATGTGGGGGAGGGAGAGGCTTTCATGGTCAGGGCCAAGGCGTCCCTACAGCAGAGCAGCAACCATGGCCCTGGATAAGAGCAACGGTCCCAAGTCTCTTTACTTACAGCCCGCTGGAGCAGGAGGTCGGCACCCACCTGAACCCTCCCCTGCACCGCGGGTAGTGGGGCACAGCACAACACAGCACAGCCGACCCCCTTTGAACTCTACCAACACATAGTTTATGAGACACTATCCAATCATCTCAGGGACCACTCCCAGGCACTCTGCTAACAGGAACACTGCCTTCTCTACACCCTGGAGTGATAGAGGTATACAAACAAACACATAGGCCTACACATACACATAGTCAAACATATAACATGTACACAGCTGCTCTCTTATGCACACATACACATGCAAACACACACACATACACACACACACACATGAATTCACAAATGCAGAGCCATTCAAATTCAGAAAACATCTATTTTTATGTTATTTCAAACAGTTATTTCAACTTAGCACTTATTTGTGTTTCATGTGCAGCCAGGTATAGACAGCCAGCTTAAGTTTGATCAATATCTCCATCTTGTGGACACATGGTATGTTTCATAGTTCAGGGTGCTCAGCTGTGGAGACAATAATAATCGCACAGAGTTTCTAAACTCAGAGGCTCAACATCGCAAGACTTCCGTCAGATCAAACAGGCCAGGGTTTGGGGTTTGAGAAGTCAATGAGAGAAGTGAAAAATAGACCCGATGACGTGTTCCTACGCATAAGCTTAGCTAACCAACGTCACCATGACATTGTCTACAAGTGTGATCAGGGATTTCTATTAGAGAAGAAGTTTTAGCCTATCTTCATACTGTACTGTCTTTGCTAATCGTGTAGATGGAACCTAGAAATAATAATAACATTAAAATGATTGGGCTGTAATAACATTGAAATTGTGATGAAAAAAGTATATGGTAAACGAGAGCCTCTCAAGTGTGAAGTCATTTGTCCATATCCACACCTTCTCAGGGTTAAAGAGGAAGTGGGATGACTTTATCATGAATGTCACTTTGTTTTTGGTCGGTTAGTCAAGCCCCTCTCTTGGATTGGCTTCTCGGATGACAGCACAGGTAAACCCCTCAGAGAGACAGTCCCTCTCGCTCTGCTGTAGCTCTCTCTCCAAAACAGTCCTACTTTTTAATATGCAACATCTGTGCCGGGAGAGCCATCCAAAATGGCTGCTCCTTGGAGGATGACGGCAGAGTCTGCTCAGACTTGGACTGGAGCATTTGGTACTGCAAGGTTCTGCACAGATGTTAGCATTCACAATGTCACTTTGTCCTTAGCTCCAACGCCCGGGGAGGTCTATTTTGGGGGGCGGGGGAGTTTGTACCTATACTTCCCAATGAAATAACTTAATCTCCAACTCTGGTATTAATGATCCAACACATGACTTGTTCACCTGAGCTTGGACTGGCCTCAGACCAGCCAGGTGGTGAAGAGGGCATCCTTGAAGGAAACCGTTTGACTCTGTTTGAGAGCTTGGAATAATAACATTGAAATTGTTGTCTCTGTAGCTGTTTCTGCTACATTTGTAAAGAAACCTGAGCTCAGTAGCATAGACTGTGTTTACGCTCTTCCTGCTCAGAGAATTGAGAATATTTCTAAACAGAAAAGCCATAACCTAAAGGTTCCTTGCCATCTGGATTATTCAACCAATTTCCAAATGAGACAGAAAACAGTGATACAGAGAAAGAGCGAGAGAGAGAAGGAGAATGAAAGAATGAAAGAGAGTGGAAGGCAGATGAGAAAGGGCCGAGTAGTAAGCTTAATGCATTGCTTACAAAAAGAAGACATTCATATTTAATGCTAATCATTAAGGCTGGGTTTGAGCATGGAAGACGCTTCTGTTATATTCCCACACCCCTTGAGCCAAATCCTTGTGACAGCCCTCCACTACATCCAAGCAAATTATCTGCATGAACTCCGGCGAACAAAAACAGCCCAGTGCGGGGGAAGCGAACGAGGCTCAGCCGCAGCTCTGCTCCTGTGATGGGGAGACATGTCAATTTGTATCAGCTTTAGCCCTCCAACTCACATCATCTAGTGGAGAAGAACAAGACCGCTCCAAAGACACAAAGAGAGGCTACAGTACAACAACTGGCCAGCCAGCAGAGCCCAGTCTACAACCCTTTGTTGAAGGGATGAGAGAGGTAATAATTTAAAACACAAAGCCACTTTAGGCACATTGGTTAGTGAAATGCCAGGCTCTTAAAATCCAGTGATTTGCCTTAGGACTGGGAGTTGCCTATTTGTGTGGTATGTACACAATACTGAGTCAGATTTTCCAATACAAATCTGTTTTGCAAGGAAGAGTCAAATACAAGCATTTTCTAGTACAGGTACTTACAGAAACTATCAGACAGCACCTGAGAGTGAACATCACACTCTTTTAGAGGTTACAAAATAAAATATAAAGTACCTGAGGGGAGGATAGTTCAACTCTTATCCCCAATTCCATCCATGACAACCATTTACTACCCTCAGTTACTGCCTGGCAATCCTTAGGCCAGTATGACTAGAGGAATCCGATATCCAACAGGGTACCAGTACACCCCCTAGTGGACACAGCTGAACCTGGAGGACCTGGAATTTACGGAGGGCATCCTGCATCCACTCCACTGTAGGCTGTATTCACCAGACTAGTATAGAAAGAGCTTAGCACTGTAGGCTGTATACACCAGACTAGTATAAAAAGAGCTTAGCACTGTAGGCTGTATTCACCACACTAGTATAAAAAGAGCTTAGCACTGTAGGCTGTATTCACCAGACTAGTATAGAAAGAGCTTAGCACTGTAGGCTGTATACACCAGACTAGTATAAAAAGAGCTTAGCACTGTAGGCTGTATTCATCACACTAGTATAAAAAGAGCTTAGAGCTCTGTTTATAAAGTATCTTTGCCTCTGGCCTCTTTCTCAAGGATATACACTGATGCTCAAGGAGACTTGAAAAATGGAGTTTCACCTAAATAAACCTGTCTTCCAAGATGCATGCGCTCCAAGACAAAATTGGCCTATTTAAAGCCATATTCTGTACATAGACATCCTTGATTAATATTGACTTGCAAAGTATGCTGAGGACAGGAAGCTAGCCAGTCCATGTTGGTTCAACGTAAGACACAGAGTGATGCAGGTGAATGGAGTTTTGAATGGGAACTTAAGTTGTGTATTTTTACATACATGCTGCTTTCATTGCACCCTATAATTCCAAGACAGTCACTGCCAAAATGGGCTTGTGTGCATTGAGTACAAATACACTATATATACAAAGGTATGTGGACACCCCTTCAAATTAGTGGTCAAGGCTATTTCAGTCATACCTGTTGCTGACAGACAGGTGTATAAAATCAAGCACACAGCCATGTAATCTCCACCGACAAACATTTGCAGCAGAATGGCCCTACTGAAGAGCTCAGTGACTTTCAACGTGGCACCGTCATTGGATGCCACCTTTCCAACAAGTCAGTTCGTCAAATTTCTTCCCTGCTAGAGTTGCCCCGGTCAACTGTAAGTGCTGTTATTGTGAAGTAGAAACGTCTAGGAGCAACAACGACTCAGCCGAGAAGTTGTAGGACACACAAGCTCACAGAACGGGACCACTGAGTGCTGATGCACGTTGCACGTAAAAATCATCTGTCCTTGGTTGCAACACTCACTACCGAGTTCCAAACTGTCTCTGGAAGCAACTTCAGCACAAGAGCTGTTCTTCGGGAGCTTCATGAAAAGGGTTTCCATGGCAGAGCAGCTGCACACAAGCCTAGATCACCATGTGCAATGCCAAACGTTGCCTGGAGTGGTGTAAAGCAGAAATAATTCTGTCATAGCAGAAAAGGGGGAGGGGTCTTCATATCAATGCCACTGATTCTGGAATGAGATGTTTGACGAGCAGGTGTCCACATACTTTTGGTCACGTAATGTATGCATAATTAAATGTGACGCATCTGTACAGCACATAGGCCTACATAACTCTAACATATACATTCTACAAAACCATAATATGTTAATGACCAATTATTGTAAGTGCATAACTGCCTGAATGTGGGATAGCCTACTTCAAAACCAACTGTGAAAATTGCAAATGGTAGATAATCAAATCTCTCTGTCAACACATTTGTGCCTAGAAAAACAATGTATTTGCAGATGCAAATATGATAGAATTATAGCAATTACAAAAAACAAATAGAGATATTTTTTAAACAAATACATATTCATATCATATAATCTATAATAAATGCCTATTTGCGTCATGAATCAATTATACCAGCTAAATGGTTGTGATCTATTTAAATGCAAGCCCTTAAGATGACAAACAATATCCTTCAGAGTGGTAGATAAGAGACTTAGCCTAATAGATGCAAAATCCTAATTCATTGGCAATTTAAGATGTCCTCAGGAAGCGTGGCTTTACCTACAATATTATTCCTTCTTTAATTCTCTCCCCTATTGTTGTTCTGACCTCTGTGGATAAAAAGAGCCATGGGATTTGAATGGGGGTAGTTACTAATTCATTGACACTCAAATTGATGCTGCAGTGCCTCTAGTATATATAAAACATGTTTGATTGATTGATTTAACCTTTATTTAACTAGGCAAGTCAGTTAAGAACACATTCAAATTTACAATGAATGCCTACCAAAAGGCAAAAGGCCTCCTGCGGGGACGAGAGCTAAGATTAAAAAAATGTAATAAATAAAACATCAATATAGGACAAAACACACATCACGACAAGAAAGACAACACAACACTACATAAAGAGAGACCTAAGACAACAACATAGCAAGGCAGCAACATATGACAATACAGCATGGTAGCAACACATGACAACACAGCTTGGTAGCAACACAACATGGTAGCAGCACATAACATGGTACGAACATTATTGGGCACAGACAACAGCACAAAGGGCAAGAAGGTAGAGACAACAATACATCACACAAAGCAGCCACAACTGTCAGTAAGAGTGTACTGAATGAAGAGATTGAGATAAAACTGTCCAGTTTGAGTGTTTGTTGCAGCTCATTCCAGTCGCTAGCTTCAGCGAACTGAAAAGAGGAGCGACCCAGGGATGTATGTGCTTAGGGGACCTTTAACAGAATGTGACTGGCAGAACGGGTGTTGTATGTGGAGAATGAGGGCTGCAGTAGATATCTCAGATAGGGGGGAGTGAGGCCTAAGAGGCTTTTATAAATAACCATCAACCAGTTGGTCTTGCGACGGGTGTACAGAGATGACCAGTTTACAGAGGAGTATAGAGTGCAGTGATGTGTTCTATAAGGAGCATTGGTGCAAATCTGATGGATAAATGGTAAAGAACATCTAGCCGCTCGAGAGCACCCTTACCTGCCGATCTATAAATTACGTGTCCGTAATCTAGCATGGGTAAAATGGTCATCTGAATCAGGGTTAGTATGCCAGCTGGGGTGGGTGAAAGAAGGGCGATTGTGATAGAGGAAACCAAGTCTAGATTTAAGTTTAGCCTGCAGCTTTGATATGTGCTGAGAAAATGACACTGTACCGTCTAGCCATACTCCCAAGTACTTGTATGAGGTGACTACCTCAAGCTCTAAACCCTCAGAGGTTGTACTCACACCTGTGGGGAGAGGGGCATTCTTCTTACCAAGCCACATGACCTTTGTTTTGGAGGTGTTCAGAACAAGGCTAAGGGTAGAGAAAGCTTGTTGGACACTAAGAAAGCTTTGTTGTAGAGCATTTAACATAAAATCCGGGCAGGGGCCAGCTGAGTATAAGACTGTATCATCTGCATATAAATGGATGAGAGAGCTTCCTACTGCCTGAGCTATGATGTTGATGTAAATTGAGAAGAGCGTGGGGCCTAGTATCGAGCATTGGGGTACTCCCTTGGTGACAGGTAGTGGCTGAGACAACAGATTTTCTGACTTTATACACTGCACTCTTTGAGAGAGATAGTTAGCAAACCAGGCCAAAGACCCCTCAGAAACACCAATACTCCTTAGCCGGCCCACAAGAATGGAATGGTCTACCGTATCAAAAGCTTTGGCCAAGTCAATAAAAATAGCAGCAACATATTGCTTAGAATCAAGGGCAATGGTGACATCATTGAGGACCTTTAAGGTTGCAGTGACACATCCATAACCTGAGCGGAAAAACAGATTGCATACCGGAGAGAATACTCTTGACATCAAGAAAACCAGTCAGTTGATTATTGACAAGTTTTTCCAACACTTTTGATAAACAGGGAAACATAGAATTACGCCCATAACAGTTAGGATCAGCTTGATCTCTCCCTTTAAATAAAGGACGAACCGTGGCTGCCTTCCAAGCAGTGGGAACCTCCCCAGAAAGGAGAGACAGGTTAAAAAGGTTGGAGATAGGCTTGGCGAGGATAGTGGCAGCAACCTTAAAGAAGAAAAGGTCTAAATTATCTGACACAGATGGTTTTAAGAAGCTCCTTTAGCACCTCGGACTCAGTGACTGCCTGCAGGGAGAAACTTTGTAGCGGGGCAGGGGAAAAAGAGGGAGAAGCATTGAGGATAGTTGCATTAGAAGCCGTGGGAGACGAGGAAATGTTGGACGGGCTAGGAGGGATTGCTGAGTCAAATAGGAATCCTGACTTAATGAAGTGGTGATTAAAGAGCTTAGCCATGTGCTTCTTGTCAGTAACTACCACATCATCAACATTAAGGGACATGGGCAGCTGTGAGGAGGAGAGTTTATTCTCCAAGTATTTAACCGTTTTCCAGAACTTCTTGGTGTTAGACCCAATGAGATAGAACTGCTCCTTAAAAGTAACTAACTTTGGCCTCCCGGATAGCCTGAGTGCACTTCTTTCTCATTTGCCTGAACGAGAGCCAGTCAGCCTGAGTATGCGTGTGTGCCGAACCTTTGGCCAAATGCAATTCTTGAGGTGAAGTAACTCTTCAAGATCACGGCCGAACCAGGGGCTGAAGCTGTTTTTAATTCTAATTTTCTTTACGGGGGAGTGTTTGTTAACAATACCACTGAAAATATTAAGAAAGAAGGTCCAAGCGTCTTCGACAGAGGTGATCAAGCTGATTCTATACCATTTTACAGAGGCCAGTTCATGAAGGAAGGCTTGCTCATTAAAGTTTTTTAGCAAGTGTCTATGACAAATCAGGAAGGGTCGTTTCACTGAGCAGCCATTACGAACACAGGCTGTTAAACAGTGATCACTAAGGCACTGGTTCTCTATCCTGGTCCTGGGGACTTCAAAATATCAACTCATCAAAAGGCTTTGAGGATTTAAATCAGGTGTGTAGTGCTAGGGCAAAAACAAAAATGTCCACCCTTTTGGCTCCCCAGAACCAGGAATATGAACCACTGCACTAAGGTCATTACGGAAAACACCAGACTGATACTCTTAAGATATTTTATCAAGGTTTAAGATAAATTATTAAATAATTCTACCCAGAAACGTAACTATTAGGATTAGAGGTTATGTAGCATGGACAAGGGGTAATTAAAAATGATAACCACTGTGGAAGAAAGGAATGTATGTGTGTGCCGAAAGAAAGCAAAGAGACTCGTTAACCTATGTTTGAACCGACCCAGCTATAACTCTGTGGAGATAAAATAAGACAGCGAGAGGCCCTCCAGGTTTTCCGTATCTGGGGGGGACTGGAACTGTCAGCTGAGTGGTAATAAACTGTGGTGAGACTTCAGGGGATAATCCAAATATAGTGTGTATGTATGTGCATTAGTAATAGAAGGGATAAAAATAACGGTTTTGTATATGCACGTCAGAGCTCTCGAGAATAAACGATATTGATTAATTTGGTGGCTGGTCTTTGCCTATTTTATGCAAATAAGAACCTTACAAATTCTTAGAAACGGACAGAGTGTTTGCTTTGTTATAATTGAATTGGTTAACGAACACATAGGAATAAAATTCCTCTAACAGATACCTATCATGATTATTTGTGAGGATAACATTGAGGAGAGCAGCCTTTTCTGGGTGTTTGGAGTCATACCTTGTGGGATTGGTAATAATCTGAGAAATATTTATTTAGCCCCATTGCTTTAGGACTTGGTCAGGTGGTTTATGCATGTCCCAGTTTAGGTCACCTAGCAGGACAGTTTCAGTCTTGGTGTAAGGGGCTAGGAGAGAGCTTAGGGCAGGTAGGGTAGGGTACAGACCGGTGCTGATGGAGGACAATTGCACCCAACAACAGTCAACAAAGAGCTATTTGAAAGTTTAATGCTTAAAACCAGCTAATCAAATTGTTTGGGGACATACTCTGTGGAGACAACCAAGCACTGAAGGGGAACGTTGGTAAAGATTGTCACTTCCCCAACTTTGGAAGATCTGTCTTGCCGAAAAAGTATTCAAAACACTCTTCCTTAAAACCACATCTAATGACCAACACATCTGGATTGGAGCTGTGAACCCAGACTTTCAATTGATCTATTTTAGGTAATAAGCTTCTAGTGTTAACGTGCAGAAAACCCAGGCTTTTACGAGAACAGAAATCAGTGAAGCAGATATGAGAGCACAAGTCAGAATTGGGGCTAGCAACAGTAGATGGGCCAGGGTGTACATGCACATTTCCAGATATCATAAACAATAATACAATAAAGGCACCGCATAGGACAGGGAGAGCTCTGCAATGCTGATTTATTTATTTCCTTTGTCATGTATTTGTTTTAGTTGGTCAGGGCGTGAGTTGGGTGGGTTGGTCTAGGTTTGATTTTCTATGTTGGGATTTTGTGTTCGGCCTGGTATGATTCTTAATCAGAGACAGCTGTGAATTGTTGTCCCTGATTGAGAATCATACTAAGGCAGCCAGGGTTTCACTTGTGTTTTGGGTGTTTGTTCCTGTGTCAGTGTTTGGGCCACACAGGACTGTTTCAGGTTAGTCACGTTTGTTGGTTGTTGTATTTTGTAGTGTTTGTTGTTTTCCCATTAAAATAATGAATACTTACCAATCCGCATCTTGGCCCGATCCATGTTCCTCCTCGTCTGAGGAGGAGAACGACTACGACAGCCGTTACAGAAACACCCACCATAACAGGACCAAGCGGATTGGAGAAGGAAGGCAAGAACAACAGCAATGGGGAAAAGAGGAATGGACTTGGGAGGAAATCCTAGACGGGAAAGGACCCTGGGCAGAGCCAGAGGAGTGTCGCCGCCCCAAAGCGGAGCTGGAGGCAGCGAAAGCGGAGAGGAGGTTTTATGAGGCGAAAGCAAGGCAGAGCGGCTGGAAGCCCGAGAGGCTCACCCTTAGTCCGGTGCTGCCCCTTAGTCCGGTGCTGCCCCTTAGTCCGGTGCTGCCCCTTAGTCCGGTGCTGCCCCTCGGTCCGGTGCTGCCCCTCGGTCCGGTGCTACCCCTCAGTCAGGTGCTACCCCTCAGTCAGGTGCTACCCCTCAGTCAGGTGCTACCCCTCAGTCAGGTGCTACCCCTCAGTCTGTTACTGCCCTTTGGAATAGTGGGATTGACATGGAGGGTGAATATTGGGAGGAGGCCACGGAAGCGGGGGTTGACTATGGTGGGGTGGGGACCACGACTAGCGCCAGAGCCGCCACCGTGGACAGACGCCCACCCAGACCCTCCCCTTGACTTTGTGCTGGTGCGCCCGGAGTTCGCACCTTAAGGGGGGGTTCTGTCACGTTCCTGACCCGTTTTCCTTTGTCATGTATTTGTTTTAGTTGGTCAGGGCGTGAGTTGGGTGGGTTGGTCTAGGTTTGATTTTCTATGTTGGGATTTTGTGTTCGGCCTGGTATGATTCTCAATCAGAGACAGCTGTGAATCGTTGTCCCTGATTGAGAATAATACTAAGGCAACCAGGGTTTCACTTGTGTTTTGTGGGTGTTTGTTCCTGTGTCAGTGTTTGGGCCACACAGGACTGTTTCAGGTTAGTCACGTTTGTTGGTTGTTGTATTTTGTAGTGTTTGTTGTTTTCCCATTAAAATATGAATACTTACCAATCCGCATCTTGGTCCGATCCATGCTCCTCCTCGTCTGAGGAGGAGAACGACTACGACAGCCGTTACATTGTACAGCAATTTCATCAGGTAATATGAATACAAAGCCGGCGAGAGATGGTTAGAATAGGATGCGAGGACAAAAGTCTGTGTAACCAATAGAGAGTCACAGTCCCGAGTGTGGGAACAAACAAACGTCTGTCCCACGGTTGGGTGAAGAAGGTTTGTAGTCAACAAAGCATGCAGGAGTCATGAGGCAAATAGCAAAATGCACAATATATATTTTTTTATATATACCGACTTGGGGCTAGCCGTTGTAAGTTCAGAGTCACACGCCCTAACAGTGCGTGTTTGCTGGAGGCGAGCTAAAGCTCGGGAGAGAGGGGGGAGTACCTGTACCAGACAGGGGGAGACAGGTCAAAGCAGACGGTGAACAGATCGCCAGGTGGAATCCAAGCAGCAGTGCAGCAGGCAACGGGAGTAGGTGTCACACCCACTTGGGAGAAGCTGTTATTTCTGGAGGCAGATTTCTTGTAGAAAATGCCAGTTGATGGTCTTTGAACAGCAGGAGTGGGCTTCAAAGACTCCTGCCACTTGTTGGGCCCAAAGGCCTCGACACCTTTTACTTCACACCTCAATGCTAATTGAAGTTGTCTCTGGTCTGTCCTTGCAAGTCTGGCAGCTCAGTTCCAGATTGGATAGTGTCCTCATGTCTCTGATGGTAGGGTGCTCTAGTAAGCAAACCCCTGTATAGCTTATAAAAAGGAAACCTTCGTAGCAGTAATCTCTGGTTAATTTTGGTCAAAATTGGGTTGTAGGTTTGGAGTTTTGATCTGGTGCGAAGGCTTTGCTGTGCAAGGTAACATCCTGCATATGTCCCTGCTGAAAAATCCAGGTTTATCTAACCACAAATCCTTTTGTAAAAAAACATGTTGAAAAATGTGAGAACTAACATGCAGCTGTGTCTCTGTGGACTGAATAATATTCAGGCATTTTCTAGCATAAGAATCACAAAATTAAAGCATATACAGTACCATATGTATAATCAGTGAAAATGCCTGAAATAGCATTTCAAACGGTACAAAAATAATCTACAGTACCAGTCAAAAGTTTGGACACACCTGCTTATTCAAGGGTTTTTCATTATTTGTACTATTTTCTACATTGTAGAATAATAGTGAAGACATCAAAACTATTAATTTTTTTTTTTTTTAAACCTTGAATGAGTGTGTGTCCAAACTTTTGACTGGTATTGTATATATATATACAGTTAAAGTCAGAAGTTTACATACACCTTAGCCAAATACATTTAAACTCAGTTTTTCACAATTCCTGACATTTAATCAGAGTAAAAAATATCTGTCAAACACGGAACCCAAATCGGCTGCGTGCGTGCGCCATCTTGCACCATCGTGCATAAATTGATTTGGTCCCCCCACACCAAAAGCGATCACGACACGCAGGTTAAAATATCAAAACAAACTCTGAACCAAGTATATTAATTTGGGGACAGGTTGAAAAGTATTAAACATTTATGGCAATTCATGGCACTTGCTAGGTAATTTGTCCTATTTAACTAGCTTGCTGTTGCTAGCTATTTTGTCCTGGGATATAAACAATGAGTTGTTATTTTACCTGAAATGCACAAGGTCCTCTACTCTGCCAATTAATCCACACATAAAACGGTCAACCGACTCGTTTCTGGTCATCTCTCTTCCTTCCAGGCTTTTTCTTCTCTTGGCTTTATATTGCAATTGGCAACTTTCATAAAGTAGGTGCATTACCGCCACTGACCTCGTTCGTCTTTCAGTCACCCAAGTGGGTATAACCAATGAGAAGATGGCACGTGGGTACCTGCTTCTACAAACCAATGAGGAGATGGGAGAGGCTGGACTTGCAGCGCGATCTGCGTCAGAAATAGAACTGACTCTATTTTAGCCCTAGGCAAAGCAGATGCTCGTTGGTGCGCTCGAGCAGTGTGGGAGCAATAATTGAATAACATAGATTTCTACATTTATTTTGCAATGCTCGCGCACGCGAATCGAGCAGTGTGGTCAGCCTGTTAGGTCAGTTAGGATCACCACTTTATTTTAGGAATGTGATATGTCAGAATAATAGTAGAGATAATTATTTAATTCAGCTTTTATTTCTTTAATCACTTTCCCAGTGGGTCAGAAGTTTACATACACTCAATTAGTATATGGTAGCATTGCCTTTCAATTGTTTAACTTGGGTCAAACATTTTGGGTAGCCTTCCACAAGCTTCCCACAATAAGTTGGGTGAATTTTGGCCCATTCCTCCTGACAGAGCTGGTGTAACTGAGTCAGGTTTGTAGGCCTCCTTGCTCGCACTTGCTTTATCAGTTCTGCCCACAAATTTTCTATGGGATTGAGGTCAGGGCTTTGTGATGGCCACTCCAATACCTTGACTTTGTTATCCTTAGGCCATTTTGCCACTAGTTTGCAAGTATGCTTGGAGTCATTTTCCATTTGGAAGACCCATTTGCGACCAAGCTTTAACTTCCTGACTGTTGTCTTCAGATGTTGCGTCAATATATCCACATCATTTTCCTACCTCATGATACGATCTATTTTTGTGAAGTGCACCAGTCCCTCCTGCAGCAAAGCACCCCCACAACATGATGCTGCCACCCCCGTGTTTCACGGTTGGGATGGTGTTCTTTGGCTTGAAAGCCGCCCCCTTTTTCCTCCAAACATAACGATGGTCATTATGGCCAAACAGTTCTATTTTGGTTTCATCAGACCAGAGGACATTTCTCCAAAAAGTATGATCTTTGTCCCCATGTGCAGTTGAAAACCGTAGACTGGCTTTTTTATGGCAGTTTTGGAGCAGTGCCTTCTTCCTTGCTGAATGGCCTTTCAGGTTATGTCGACATAGGACTCGTTTTACTGTGGATATAGATACTTTTGTACCTGTGTCCTACAGCATCTTCACAAGGTCCTTTACTGTTGTTCTGGGATTGATTTTCAATTTTCGCACCAAAGATCGTTCATCTCTAGGAGAAAGAACGTGTCTCCTTCCTGAGCGGTTAGACGGCTGCGTGGTCCCATGGTATTTATGCTTGTATACTATTGTTTGTACAGATGAACGTGGTACCTTCAGGCGTTTGGAAATTGCTCCCAAGGATGAACACGACTTGTGGAGGTCTACAAATTTTTTTCTGAGGTCTTGGCTGATTTCTTTTGATTTCCCCATGATGTCAAGCAAAGAGGCAGTGAGTTTGAGGGTAGGCTTTGAAATATATTCACAGGTACACCTCCAATTGACTCAAATGATGTCAATTAGCCTATCAGAAGCTTCTAAAGCCATGACACAATTTTCTGGAATTTTCCAAGCTGTTTAAAGGTAGTCAACTTAGTGTATGTAAACTTCTGACCCACTGGAATTGTGATACAGTGAATTATAAGTGAAATAATCTGTCTGTTAACAATTGCTGGAAAAATTACTTGTGTCATGCACGAAGTAGATGTATTAACCGACTTGCCAAAACTAGTTTTGTTAACAAGAAATTTGTGGAGTGGTTGAAAAACGAGTTTTAATGACTCCAACCTAAGTGTATGTAAACTTCCGACTTCAACTGTACATATAACATATGTCTTTACATCATTATAGTGGTTTAAAAGAAATCCCAATAGCTCTGGTTAACTTCTACTTGCACACAAACCCGGATCCGGGAGCACCCCCATCAGTAAAAAAGCTGACTAGCATAGCCTAGCATAGCGTCACAAGTAAATACTAGCATCTAAATATCATTAAATCACAAGTCCAAGACACCAGATGAAAGATACACATCTTGTGAATCCAGCCATCATTTCTGATTTTTAAAATGTTTTACAGGGAAGACACAATATCTAAATCTATTAGCTAACGATAGCAAAAGACACAACTTTTTTTTTTCACAATTTTTTTCCTGCATAGGTAGCTATCACAACTTCGACCAAATAAAGATATAAATAGCCACTAACCAAGAAACAACTTCATCAGATGACAGTCTGATAACATATTTATTGTATAGCATATGTATTGTTAGAAAAATGTGCATATTTCAGGTATAAATCATAGTTTACCATTGCAGCCACCATCACAACTCCCACCAAAGCAACTAGAATAACCTGTTAAAGCTGGGGGCGCTGTTGTCACTATTTATGGTACACTGCTTACGTCTTCCCCTGGATGCCTTTACGTGATGACGATTTGAATGGGGTCGATTGCGCAATCATAGGCACTATAAATTAAAAAACCCTGTAGCTAGTCACTCTTTTGCAGTTGCGTCATGCGCGTGGAGGACACCGACCCGCACCTGTTCCAAGCATTAGTGTTGGGAGTAATCTTTCTCCGGTCATGTTAAGACTCGTTATAGGAGTTAAAAACATCATAAGGTAGTTAATTTAAAGCGTTTTATAGCAATTTATATCCGTTTAGTGCGATTTTGGGACATTTATTTCTGAGACGCTGTGAATCTCTGGGCACGCTTCCAGTTCATCCCGAACGCAGTTGGCATTTCCACATGGCAAGAGGACAGCTTTCCACCAAAAGACGATTAGACCCAAGAAAGGATCCTTTGCCCAAGATACTGATGGAAGAACAGCTCAAAGTAGGAACAATTTATTATGATAAATCGTGTTTCTGTCGAAAAATGTTAGTGGCTTAGGACGCCATGTTTTTTGACGTAGCTTCGCTTGGCGCAAACTGTATTGAAAAGTAAGGATATTTTAAAAAATGTAATTCCGCGATTGTATTAAGAATTAAATTGTCTATCAATCGCTGTCCATCCTATATTTTTTAGTCACGTTTATGAGTACTTATGTATAAGAGTAGATCACTGTCTAATATGGCGCACCAACATTTTCTCACCAGCTGGGCTACTTTTGTCATTGTGTAACCATGATTTTGGTGGCTAAATATGCACATTTTCGAACAAACTGTATATGTATGTTGTAATGTGATGTTACAGGGGTGTCATCTGAAGAATTCTGAGAAGGTTAGTGAAAAAAATAATATATTTTGGCGATGTTTACGTTATCGCTCTCTTTGGCTAGAATCAATGCTGGGCTGCTATGTGCTATGTGCTATGCTAATATAACGATTTATTGTGTTTTCGCTGTAAGACATTTAGAAAATCTGAAATATTGTCTGTATTCACAGGATCTGTGTCTTTCGATTAGTGTATGCTGTGTATTTTTACGAAATGTTTGATGATTAGTAGTTAGGTAAACACGTTGCTCATTGTAATTATTCTAGTCCATTTGTGACGGTGGGTGCAATTGTAAACTATGCCAGCTACCTGAAATATGCACATTTTTCTAACAAAACCTATCCCATACCATAAATATGTTATCAGACTGTCATCTGATGAGTTTTTTTCTTGGTTAGGGGCTATAAATATCTTAGTTTAGCCGAATTGGTGATAGCTACTGGTGTTGGTGGACAAATAAAAGATGGTGGATTATGCTAATGTGTTTTTAGCTAATAGATTTACATCTTTACATATTGTGTCTTCCCTGTAAAACATTTTAAAAATCGGACATGTTGGCTGGATTCACAAGATCTGTGTCTTTCATTAGCTGTATTGGACTTTAATGTGTGAAAGTTAAATATTTAAAAAAAAAAAATTTTTTTAATTTCGCGCTCTGCCTTTTCAGTGGAATGTGGGGGGGGTGTGCCGCTAGCGGCACCCTCATCCTAGACAGGATAACTACAGAAACCAACGTGAATTACCTAAATACTCATCATAAAACATTTCTGAAAAATGTACAGCAAATGAAAGACAAAGATCTTGTGAATCCAGCCAATATTTCAGATTTTTTAAGTGTTTTACAGCGAAAACACAATATAGCATTATATTAGCTTACTACAACAGCCAACCACACAACAGCATTGATTCAAGCCAACAATAGCGATAATAAACCAGCAAAAGATATTAATTTTTTTACTAACCTTCTCAAACTTCTTCAGATGACAGTCCTATAACATCATATTACACAATACATATAGAGTTTGTTCGAAAATGTGCATATTTAGCAGCACAAATCGTGGTTATACAATGAGAATAGTAGCCAAGCTGCCAACAATATTTCGGGAGAAATCTTGGGAGAGGCACCTAATCTAATCAGTAACTAATCCTACACTTAACTAAAAAATACACGTTGGACAGCAAATGAAAGATACATTAGTTCTTAACTTCTTCTGGCTGCAAGCCCGAGGTCGGTACACTTATGACAACAGCCAGCTCAAGTGCAGGGCGTGAAATTCAAAATATATTTTTTAGAAATATTTACCTTTCACACATTAATGCAATCGCTGTGTTAGATTTTTAAAATTAACGTTACTACGACATACAGCGTGCGTTAAAGCGAGACCGCACCGAAATTAATGGCGGAATATGAGTTTTACATTTTTCAACAGAACAACGAATTAACATCATAAATAGTTCTTACTTTTTGATGAGCTCCCATCAGAATCTTGGGCAAGTTGTCCTTTTTCCAAAATAATCGTTGCTCGGTTGTAGATTGTCGCCTTCAACTTTGGAATTAGCAGTAAACATTAGCCATGTGGGCCAGACGTGCCCAACTCCCTAGAACGCAGCACAAATAAATACCCGAAAATCGCAATATACTGATATAAACTGATATAACTCGGTTTAAAATAACAACATTATGATGTCTTTAACACCTGTATCGAATAAAATCAGAGCCGGATATATCTAAAACGGGAGCTTTCTAGAACGCCATCCTGAGGTCTGTCTTGCGTCATGGGGAAGGGAAGAAAGAGAGGACACCACGTTGCCAGCCCATTTAGGCCTCAGATCTGCCTAGCAACTCCATTCCAATTCTCACTATTTGCTGACATCCAGGGGAAGGCGTATGCAGTGCATCTCAACCAATAGAATACATGCAAATTAATAAACCGACCTCAGAACAGCCTGCAGATTTCAGATTTCTCACTTCCTCATAGGAAAATTGCTCCAACTCGAGTTCTGTTTTACTCACAGATATAATTCAAACGGTTTTAGAAACTAGAGAGTGTTTTCTATCCAGTAGTAATAATAATATGCATATTGTACGAGCAAGAATTGAGTACGAGGCAGTTTAATTTGGGAACGAAATTATTACAAAGTGCAAACAGCACCTCCTATTGAGAAAAGGTTATTAAGACACTCACACATACACGCAAAGGCCCGCAGGCAGGCAGGCACACACACACACACCGTATCTGCAAGTAGTCTGTCTACAGCATAGCTTTTTGCTGGAACCACTCTGAACAGCAGAGCACAATATCTATATTCATGTGATATTTGCCGTAAGGCAATTGTGTTTCCTAAAATAGCATAGGGAGAGAAAAGGTCTCACACGGTGTATTCACATACGTGTGAACGTGTGTGTGCATAGGTGCCTGAGTGATGGAGAAAATGGAGCAGCTGCATCCCCACTTTCAAAATAGGGGTGCAAACATATGTTTTTGTACTTTTTTTTACTTTAATATTTTCATGATCTATTGGGTAATTTGTCATTTTCAATTATTAGTAATGATTTGAGCAAGTATGTATCAAAATAGATATGTCCATTTATATATGATATAATAATTAACAGATTGGATGTTGCACCCCTCTGTATCAAATATACAGTATACACTGCAGAGACAAGTTCATTTAAAACATGTTCATGGTGACAGCACTTCAGACATAGGTGCCAAAAAAAGTCCATGTTGGAAGAAAAGCGGAACGGTCAATTTATGTGCTTGATGAGAATACACTTTTTTCATGATTAGTCTTTTCATGACTATTCTGTTTCTTCTCTTTTTGTTGTCAAATATGTAATGACAACGCAAAAAATTATTTTAACATTTTTCATAGTAGAACTGGTCAGAGAGTCAAAATCTATTCCACGTTGACTCAATGTAATTTCATTGAAATGATGTGGAAACAATGTTGATTCCACCAGTGTGTGCCCAGTGGGCTAGTCCTGTAACTGCAGGCTACAGATTTGTTCAAATGTTAAACCCTTAAATTTTCTCTCATCTTAAAAAGGCAAGAGTTTCAAGGTAGGCTACAGTGGAAGGATTTTATTTATATGTGTGTTTGTAGCCCTTTCCTGAAGTCAAATGACGAAATCACCCTCAAATACGTTTTCAATCTTTTTTTTCTGAACAATTGTCAAATTTAAATGCAAAAGTTAGCATTTTGAAGTTGACAGTTCTTGTTCAATGCCCTTCCAGATAACACTGCTATATTGATTAAGAAAATTATTAAAAGATCAATTTTAAAGTTCATCATATATCTCTGGAAAGCTTTGTTCATTTGTGAGGTAATTAGAGAAACAAGTCCTTGACCTATTGAATCTGTATTATCACTTTTATCTCTTTAAACTGCTTTCAGAAGACAACTTATGTCACATTACCTTTAAATTATATATAATTGATTATGCTTTTAATTAATATCCCTGTTCATCATTCACATCTACCATATGAGTACCACCACTAATGTTGTACCATTATCTTAAAATGCTGGAAGACGATAGTAGAATTCCGTGGAAACAATTAGCCGGCCTCCACCCACATTAGACTGCTGCCCTACTGTGCATTCAGAAAGTATTCAGACCCATTGACTTTTTCCATTACATTTACATTACATTTAAGTCATTTAGCAGACGCTCTTATCCAGAGCGACTTACAAATTGTTTCCACATTTTGTTACTGTCACGATCGTCAAAGGGAGAGAGAGAGAGGACCAAGGCGCAGCGCGTGAAAAATACATCTTATTTTTATTATAAGAAGGAAAAACGAAACAAACCAACAAAACAGACGACCGTGAAGCTATACAAACATAAGTGCTGACACTAAACACTTAGACATAGACAATTCCCCACAAAACAGCTAAAGCCTATGGTTGCCTTAAATATGGCTCCCAATCAGAGACAACAATAACCAGCTGTCTCTAATTGAGACCCAATTCAGGCAACCATAGACTTTCCTAGATACCTACACTGAACACTAAACCATCTACTCTACTAAACCCCCTAAAACATACAACACCCTAGACAATACAAAAACACACAAACTTCCCTATGTCACACCCTGACCTAACTAAAATAATAATGAAAACAAAGATAACTAAGGCCAGGGTGTGACAGTTACAGCATTTTGTTACAATCTACACACAATACCCCTTAATGTCAAAACAAAAACAGGGGTCTGAATACTTTCTGAATAATGGACTTTAATAACTTTTAGAATGGAATCAAATTTATTTGTCACATACACGTGTTTAGCAGATGTTATTGTGGGTCTAGCCAAATTCTTGTGTTTCTTGCTCCAACAGTGCAGTAATATCTAACAAGTAAAATCTAACAATTTCACAACAATACACACAATATACACAAATCTAAAGGATTGCAACTAAGAATATCAAAATATTTGTGCGAGCAGTGTCAGCGCAGCATAGACTAAGATACAGTGGAAAAGGATAGAATACAGTACATATGAGATGAGTAATGCAAAATATGTAAACATTATTAAAGTGGGCGGCTACCGCCTAGTGGTTAGAGCGTTGGACTAGTAACCGAAAGGTTGCAAGATCGAATCCCCGAGCTGACAAGGCAAAAATCTGTCGTTCTGCCCCTGAACAAGGCAGTTAACCCACTGTTCTAGGCCGTTACTGAAATTAAGAATTTGTTCTTAACTGACTTGCCTGGTTAAATAAAAAAAATAAAAAGTGACTAGTGTTCCATTATTAAAGTGGCCAGTGATTTCAAGTCTATGCATATAGGGCAGCAGCCTCTAAGCTGGGATTAAGCTGGGACCGAGCAACAGCTTCTAATGCACCTGTACTGACCTCACCTTCTGGATGATAGCGGGGTGAACAGGCAGTGGCTTGGGTGGTTGTTGTCCTTGATCATATTTTGGGCCTTCCTGTGACATCAGGTGCTGTATGTGTCCTGGAGGGCAGGTAGTTTGCCCCAAGTGATGTGTTGGCCAGACCGCACCACACTCTTTAGTTTAGTTTATTAATTCGACCATTTTAAAAAACAAGCACACATAAAACTTGAAAAAGCCATACATGCACATCAGTAAAATTGAGGTTAACACACAATAAAGTCGGGGACTTATTTCCATTGTGGTCCTCTTGAGAAAAAATGGCAAGACAAGATCGAACACAGTATGGCAATGAAATAATAAATCAAAACAGAGAAGAATATCTAACATAGAGGATGTTGTTTTTATGGGCAGAGGCAACTCATTCCATTCTGAGGCTCCAGTATACAAGAAAGTACCTTTCCCAGCATTACTCCTGAACCTGTATAAGCACACATCAGCAACACCTGATCTGGTGCTGTGATTGTGTGAATCCCTAACACGAGGAAAGTAATCACTTAGATATCTGGGTGCAAAACCATAAATACTCCTGTAAACCAAACCTAGTCTAATCTGGGACACCCTAGTCTCAACAGGCAGCCAGTTTAGTTCCTGAAAGCAGCTCCTGCCTATGTGAGTACATGGACTCACCTTCAATACTACCCTGATCAGCTTATTCTGGGCTATCTGGAGCTTCCCCTTCATAAGTTTAGATAAGCCCCCAAAACAGAAAGTACTAAGTTGGAGATCCCTGCGGTTCCGGCGATGCAGTTGCCATGCCAGGTGGTTATACAGCCCAACAAGATGCTCTCAAATGTGCATCTGTAAAAGTTTGTGAGGGTTTTAGGTGCCAAGCCAAATTTCTTCAGCCTCCTGAGGTTGAAGAGGCACTGCACTGTTGCGCCTTCTTCACCACACTGTCTGTGTGAGTAGACCATTTTAGTTTGTCAGTGATATTTACGCCGAGGAACTTGAAGCTTTCCACCTTTCTGTATATATACTATTCTATCCTATGTACAGTGCCTTCGGAAAATATTGAGACCCCTAAAGACTCTCAGACCATGAGAAACAAGATTCTCTGGTCTGATGAAACCTGAATGCCAAGCGTCACGTCTGGAGGAAACCTGACACCATCCCTACGGTGAAGCATGGAGGTTGCAGAATCATGCTGTGGGGATGTTTTTCAGCGGCAGGGACTGGGAAACTAGTCAGGATTGATGGAAAGATGAACAGAGAAAAGTACAGAGAGATCCTTGACGAAAACCTGCTCCAGAGCTCTCCACTGCTCTCTCCACCTCAGACTGGGGCGAAGGCTCACCTTGCAACAGGACAACAACCCTAAGCACACAGCCAAGTGGCAAGTTTCTGAATGTCCTTGAGTGGCCCAGCCAACCTGACAGAGCTTGAGAAGATCTGCAGAGAAGAATGGGAGAAACTCCCCAAATACAGGTGTGCCAAGCTTGTAGCGTCATACCCAAGAAGACTTGAGGCTGTAATCACTGCCAAAAATGTCTAAAAACCTGTTTTTGCCTTGTAGTTATTGGGTATTGTGTGTAGATTCATGAAGGGAAAAAGTTATTTTATCAATTTTAGAGTAAGGCTGTAACCTAACAAAATGTGGTAAAAGTCAAGGGGTCTGAATACTTTCCGAAGGCACTGTATTCTACAGATACAGTACACTAATTATTATATCCACATACTGTCCCTAATGTCTATACATCCCACCACACACACACATACACACACACACACACACACACACACACATATATATATACACTGCTCAAAAAAATAAAGGGAACACTAAAATAACACATCCTAGATCTGAATGAATGAAATATTCTTATTAAATACTTTTTCTTTACATAGTTGAATGTGCTGACAACAAAATCACACAAAAACTATCAATGGAAATCAAATTTATCAACCCATGGAGGTCTGGATTTGGAATCACACTCAAAATTAAAGTGGAAAACCACACTACAGGCTGATCCACCTTTGATGTAATGTCCTTAAAACAAGTCAAAATGAGGCTCAGTAGTGTGTGTGGCCTCCACGTGCCTGTATGACCCCCCTACAACGCCTGGGCATGCTCCTGATGAGGTGGCGGATGGTCTCCTGAGGGATCTCCTCCCAGACCTGGACTAAAGCATCCGCCAACTCCTGGACAGTCTGTGGTGCAACGTGGCGTTGGTGGATGGAGCGAGACATGATGTTCCAGATGTGCTCAATTGGATTCAGGTCTGGGGAACGGGCGGGCCAGTCCATAGCATCAATGCCTTCCTCTTGCAGGAACTGCTGACACACTCCAGCCACATGAGGTCTAGCATTGTCTTGCATTAGGAGGAACCCAGGGCCAACTGCACCAGCATATGGTCTCATAAGGGGTCTGAGGATCTCATTTCGGTACCTAATGGCAGTCAGGCTACCTCTGGCGAGCCCATGGAGGGCTGTGCGGCGCCCCAAAGAAAGGCCACCCCACACCATGACTGACCCACCGCCAAACCGGTCATGCTGGAGGATGTTGCAGGCAGCAGAACGTTCTCCACGGCGTCTCCAGGCTGTCACGTCTGTCACATGTGCTCAGTGTGAACCTGCTTTCATCTGTGAAGAGCACAGGGCACCAGTGGCGAATTTGCCAATCTTGGTGTTCTCTGGCAAATGCCAAACGTCCTGCAGGGTGTTGGGCTGTAAGCACAACCCCCACCTGTGGACGTCGGGCCCTCATACCACCCTCGTGGAGTCTGTTTCTGACCGTTTGAACAGACACATGCACATTTGTGGCCTGCTGGAGGTCATTTTGCAGGGCTCTGGCAGTGCTCCTCCTTGCACAAAGGCGGAGGTAGCGGTCCTGCTGCTGGGTTGTTGCCCTCCTACAGCCTCCTCCACGTCTCCTGATGTACTGGCCTGTCTCCTGGTAGCGCCTCCATGCTCTGGACACTACGCTGACAGACACAGCAAACCTTCTTGCCACAGCTCGCATTGATGTGCCATCCTGGATGAGCTGCACTACCTGAGCCACTTGTGTGGGTTGTAGACTCTGTCTCATGCTACCACTAGAGTGAAAGCACCGCAAGCATTCAAAAGTGACCAAAACATCAGCCAGGAAGCATAGGAACTGAGAAGTGGTCACCACCTGCAGAACCACTCCTTTATTGGGGGTGCCTTGCTAATTGCCTATAATTTCCACCTTTTGTCTATTCCATTTGCACAACAGCATGTGAAATGTATTGTCAATCAGTGTTGCTTCCTAAGTGGACAGTTTGATTTCACAGAAGTGTGATTGACTTGGAGTTACATTGTGTTGTTTAAGTGTTCCCTTTATTTTTTTGAGCAGTGTATATATACACATACATACTCCGGACACCAACATTAATCGTCCTAATATTTATATATTTCTTAATTCCATTATTTTACTTATAGGTCTGTGTGTATTGTTGGAGCTAGGAACACAAGCATTTCGTTACACCCGCAATAACATCTGCTAAATATGTGTATGCGACCAATAAAAGTTGAATTAATGTCATTTAAATATTTAATCTCAACTGACTCCTTGTCCTGTCCTTTTTTAAATTATAATTCTTGGGACATTAAATAAAAACATATTCTTCCTTTCTCTTAAAACCTCTCTGGGATATGTGGGACGGTAGCGTCCCACCTGACCAACATCCAGTGAAAATGCAGAGCCGCAAATTCAAATAAATTACTATAAAAATTAAACTTTCATGAAATCACACATTCAATATACCAAATTAAAGCTACACTTGCTGTGAATTCAGCCAACGTGTCAGATTTCATAAATGCTTTACGGAGAAAGCAAACAAGGCTATTATCTGAGGATAGCACCTCAGCTAACAATCACAGACCATCATATTTCAACACTCCCTGTGCGACACAAAACGCAGAAATAAAGATATAATTCATGCCTTACCTTTGACGAGCTTCTTCTGTTGGCACTCCAATATGTCCCATAAACATCACAAATGGTCCTTTTGTTCGATTAATTCTGTCGATATATATCCAAAATGTCCATTTATTTGGCACGTTTGATCCAGAAAAACACCGGTTCCAACTTGCACAACGTGACTACAAAATATCTCAAAAGTTACCTGTAAGCGTTGTCCAAACATTTCAAACTACTTTGTAATACAACTTTAGGTATTTTTTAACGTAAATAATCGATAAAATTGAAGACGGGATGATCTGTGTTCAATACCGGAGGAAAACAATGTGTAGCATGCTTTCTGGGCATGCGCCTCTAACAAACAGTACACTTCACTGGAGCCTCATTCTGAACATGGCTACTTCTTCATCTCTCAAAGGAAAAACCTCAACCAATTTCTAAAGACTGTTGACATCCAGTGGAAACGATAGGAACTGCAAGAAGGTTCCTTAGAAATCTGGATTCCCAATGAAACCACATTGAAAAGAGAGTGACCTCAAAAAGAAAATTCTGAATGGTTTGTCCTCGGAGTTTTGCCTGCCAAATAAGTTCTGTTATAGTCACAGACATGATTCAAACATTTTTAGAAACTTCAGAGTGTTTTCTATCCAATATTAATAATAATATGCATATATTAGCATCTGGGACTGAGTAGGAGGCAGTTTACTCTGGGCACGCTTTTCATCCCAACGTGAAAATGCTGCTCCCTATCCTAGAGAAGTTAACGTTGGAGTATCATTTGACTTCCAGTATTTAAGTAATAGCTTCTTCAATATAAGTGACGTAAAGGATATTGTCCAACCCATTTGGTATCTCACCGCTCCCCCATATGCCATGTCTTGAAATATGCAGATAGACAGATTAAAAGTATACTGACATTGTAAAACTTTTGACAGCCAGCTTTCAAACTTTGCCCAGAACTTTTTGACTTTATAGCACTCGCAGAAAGCATGAATTATTGAATCACTGTTTTTCTTAAAGTGGAACTGATAGCATTTTAGCAACTTGAAATATAAAATATGTTCATATACACCCCAGGAAGAATATGACATCTGTTTTTACATTTTCTGACAAGCAAGCACTTAGATATGGTAATTTTCACGTTTTCATAAATTCATAGAATATTAAGGAATGATGAGGCATTTGGCATTTGTTAAAATTATCTAACAATATAGAATGGGAAAGCAGCTGTGCTTTTGGACAGTTAATAGACACCGCAGTAAATAAAACCTAATAAAAACATCTGTCTTGTCCAGGACCAGAGTCTAGGCAGACAGGTGTGCCATAGCCAATCAGAGCGACAGTAGGGCTATATGCAAATAAGCCATTTGCCTCATGGGCCTGTCATCATTCACTTTGAACTGGACTGTGTGTTTACAGGCAGTAGCAACAGTGCGACTTTAGATCATTTGAACGCATTCGCCCAAAAGATGCACCTGAATGGATTTCTGCAAATATGTAAATACCACGGGAGTCCTCTTAAATTTGGAAACTTCCCGGTCCTATTGATTAAAAAAAAAACATTAAAAAGTAGTCTCTTTCTCCCTCAGTTTCCTATGCACATCAACAACAATAAGATAAACAACTAATGCTAGCCAGAGCAAGATGAGCTAAAATATAACGAGGGAACACACTAGATAAATCCTCTCAAACTTTTTCAGCTAGTTGACCGTCAAAATTGCACTGATAACTGATGGGGAATAGTAGCCTGCTCGCCCTTCTGCTGCTTGCCTGCCAATGAATAATTGTCCCAACCCACGTTTTGACAACAGAATGGGAATTTCCCTGCCTGCCCTCCCATTTGGTCAATACCAAATACATTTGACTGACAACTAAGAGATATGCTAACTGTGGATAAAAGTTGATCAAGTTCAGCATACCTGGCTAGCAAAGCGATTCACATTTCCTGGTAGCTAACCAAATCAATCAATCAAATGTATTTATAAAGCCCTTCATACATCAGCCGATGTCTCAAAGTGCCTTACAGAAACCCAGCCTAAAACCCCAAACTGCAAGGCATGCAGATGTAGAAGCACGGTTGCTAGGAAAAACTCCCTAGAAAGACAGGAACCTAGGAAGAAACCTAGTGAGGAACCAGGCTTTGAGTGGTGGCCAGTTCTCTTCTGGCTGTGCATGGTGGAGATTATAACAGTACATGGCCAAGATGTTCAAATGTTCATATATGACCAGCAGGGTCAAATAATAATAATCACAGTGGTTGTAGAGGGTGCAACAGGTCAGCACCTCAGGAGTAAATGTCAGTTGGCTTTAATAGCCGATCATTAGAGACAGCAGGTACGGTAGAGAGAGAGAGTCGAAAACAGCAGGTCCGGAACAAGGTAGCACGTCCAGTGAACAGGTCAGGGTTCCATAGTCACAGGCAGAACAGTTGAAACTGGAGCAGCATCAGGTGGACTGGTGTGGACTGGGGACAGCAAGGAGTCATCAGGCCAGGTAGTCCTGAAGCATGGTCCTAGGGCTCAGGTCCTCCAAGAGAAAGAGAGAAAGAGCGTGAGAGGGAGCATACTTGAATTCACACAGGACACCGGATAAGCCCGAAGAAATACTCCAGATATAACAGACTGATCCTAGCCCACCGACACATAACCTATTGCAGCATAAATACTGGAGGCTGAGAAAGGAGGGGTCGGGAGACTCTGTGGCCCCGGCAGGATATAACCCCACCCACTTTGCTAAAGCACAGCCCCCACACCACTAGAGAGATATCTTCAAGCCACCAACTTACTACTCTGAGACAAGGCAGACTATAACCCACAAAGATCTCCCCCACGGCACGAACCCGAGGGAGGCGCCAACCCAGACAGGAAGATCACGTCAGTGACTCAACCCACTCAAGTGACGCACCCCTCCTAGGGACGGCATGGAAGAGCACCGGGTAAGCCAGTGACTCAGCACCCATAATAGGGTTAGAGGCAGAAAATCCAAATGACACCTGCATCTCTAGTTATAGCCACCGAAAAACGATATGAGGGGAAAAAGTCATCACTCACCCATTCCTCCAATGACATGATATCCTCCCAGCAACTAGCTAGCTAGTTAACATTAGGCTCCATGTTTTTAGCTTGCTAAATAAATAGCTACAAAATAGCTAGCCCAGGGTTGTTAAACTCAATCAGCACACGGGCTATATTGAAAAAACACAACGAGTTCGCGGGCCAGACATAGCCTATTTGTTTTTACAAAAAAAGTGCAACTGCGACCCAAACTGCCATTGTTTTATTTGAAAAAACGTGGCCCTTTATAGTGTCCACTTATGTACATAAGATACTTTTGCTGCTATGGTTGCAGATGTGCATAATATGCTGCGACCCTAATCAAAAAGTATATAACAACTCCAAATGACAAAAACTTAGCTATAGTTTGTTGTAACATTTAAACTTAATTTGTTTTTCTTTGTTTTGCACTGCATGGGTCACCAGCGTGGTTGAATGCAGCATTGCTGTATGGTGCACTCAATGCCTTGTGGTTGAGTAGCCAGCCTAGGCTACTGCTCAAATGTTACTGTAATAGGCCTACATGTTTCTCCTTTGCATGGTGTTTTGTTGCAGGTTTAGTTTGTTTATTTGTAGTGCAGCACATCTTTGTGCGACATGAATTGAAAACCCAAATCACTGTGAAATGTGTCACGCCTTGTGTTTGACATGTGCGCTAGCATATTAGCCATGTTGTGACTGACTTGTGATCATTGCCCTTGCTAGTTTGATTGTATTGACATACCCAGCCTTAGTCACATTCGTCCGTTTTTGTTCAAAATATTGAGTCATTGAAACTGAAGCAAACAATGTACCAGGCCAGCTGTGATTTACAACCTGATAGCAATTTTTTGGGGACTACCAAGAAATGTTTTTCTGAATTATACTAATCATTCATGGAATTGCATCCATCTATTCTGCCAACAATGCCTTAGTGTATGTCATGGAATTTTGAGTCAAATAGAACCTATTTTTAAAACCTCTTATAAAAGTTGTTTTTTTTACCATAAACTGGGAATTGTAATGTAGAATTTGTGAATTTTGTAAATTCCACATTAGTTTATACTGGATTAAGTGTAACATTTGGTTAACTTTAATTTGTTATGATAAAACAGTCCATCAAAACAGTCCAGTTATTTTTAGGTCTTGGTTCCAAAAGTTGTATTGTTTTTTTAAGAGATTGTCAATTGGATAGGCTCTCTGCAATGTTTTGAATATCTTACTGTTACGCACGCCTCTGAGAAGAGGGAACGCAACTCCCTGCTACAACTCAACTCTCTGAAGTGCATGAGGTATCGACTGTAGGTGCGAGTAAGGATGACACAAAAGCAGAATTTACCGTTTACTAGAATTTATTTTCTTACACGGTAATATAGGGGAAAAGGGGCTGGACGGAACCAAAGCAAAGAAAGTAAATATCAAAGTTCCCCCTCTCCTATCTAACCTGCCTACCCACTTAACTTACCTAACTTAACACCGCCTGGTGCCCTAACCAAAATACAGGGGGTGGTCCGCCCAGGTCTTACCTAGTGTGCCTAGACAGTAAATATACTACGGGTATATGTATGCCCTCGGGCCTCTTGCCTAAGCACTCCCAAAGTGCCTTCTCCTTCCCCCCTGGGAACAAATGAAACAGTAATTATTAATGATTTCACAAACACTCAAACACAGGACATAGAAACACTGCTACCAACAACAACAGTACATACCACACTTTCTGATACACAACCCACACTATATCACAATCTAATTTTTCTCTCTCTCAATCTCCAAATCTCTACTCCTTATCTCATCTCTCTACTCCTTATCTCATCTCTCTACTCCTTATCTCATCTCTCTCCTCTCTTCTCTCAATCTCAATCTCCTCTCTCTTGGGCAGAACACTGGCTTTTATCTTCAGGTGGCAATGGTGATTAGAGTCAGCTGCTTCTTGACGAGGGGGCGGGGTCAGCTCCAATCACCAATTAGCCTGGGGTTGACCAATCAGCTGGTTGGGGAGTATTTCAGGAAGCCATCTTCTGAAACACACACACTAAAATACAAAACAGAACACAGAAACTGGGGAACGTAACACTTACCTATCATATGAGTATCTTTTTCTGACTCAAATAGGATTCCCTCAACATTGCTCTGATGTCCAAAAACTTTCAGGTCAAAATTTCATGATATAAACTTTTAAGTTGCATATATTTGAAAATGTCTACATTGGTCAGTCCAACAATTATTTTTTAATTGTACTTTTATTTAACTAGGCAAGTCAGTTAATAACAAATTCTTATTTTCAATGACAGGCTAGGAACAGTGGGTTAAACTGCCTTGTTCAGGGGCAGAACAACATATTTGTACCTTGTCAGCTGTGGGATTTGAACTTGCAACCTTTTGATTACTAGTCCAACGCTCTAACACTAGGCTACCCTGGCGCCCCAACATTGTGTTTTATTCTGTCATTGAAATAATTGTATTTCCTATTACCACGTAATTTACAGTTTGCATGCCTTCAGTTTTCCATGTGGACCAATTTATCTGTGAATTCTGAAAAGCTATCCAAGGATTGTTCCATGGGGGTCCTTGTCCTTTCCAACAACAATACAAAATATACAGTATATAATTTTAAAGGTAATTTGATGAACTTTCAGAACCACTTGACAGGGTTTCCTTTTTAAAGCAACTTTAACAGGTAATTCTGATAGAAGTCAAAGTTATGTTGACCTGAACAATCTGAAAAGGAGTCTGATAGCTGTGAATATAAGCTTTCAAATGACATATGCACAGGGTACAGTGCATTTGGAAAGTATTCAGACCAATTTACTTTTTCCACATTTTGTTACGTTACAGCCTTTTTCTAAAATGGATTGAATAGTTTTTTTCTTCTCATCAATCTACACACAAAACCCCATAATGACAAAGCAAAAACAGGTTTTTAGACATTTTTGCAAATGTATTAAAAATAACACAATTACGTAACTATTAAGACCCTTTACTCAGTACTTTGTTGAAGAACCTTTGGCAGCGATTACAACCTCGAGTCTTCTTGGGTATGACGCTACAAGCTTGGCACACCGGTATTTGGGGAGTTTCTCACATTCTTCTCTGCAGATCCTCTCGAGCTCAGTCAGGTTGGATGGGGAGTGTCGCTGCACAGCTATTTTCAGGTCTCTCCAGAGATGCAAGATCGGGTTCAAGTCTGGGCTCTGGCTGAGCCACTCAAGGACATTCAAAGACTTGTCCCGAAGCCACTCCTGCGTTGTCTCGGCTGTGTGCTTAGGGTAGTTGTCCTGTTGGAAGGTGAACCTTCGCCCCAGTCTGAGGTCCTGAGCGCTCTGGAGCAGGTTTTCATCAAGGATCTCTCTGTACTTCGCTCTGTTTGTCTTTTCCTCGGTCCTGACTAGTCTCCCAGTTCTTGCCACTGAAAAACATCCCCACAGAACGATGCTACCACCACCATGCTTCACCATAGGGATGGTGCCAGGTTTCCTCCAGACATGACACTTGGCATTCAGGCATCTTGGCATCTTGTTTCTCATGGTCTTAGAGTCCTTTAGGTGACTTTTGGCGAACTCCAAGCGGGCCTTTTACTGCCTTTTACTGAGGAGTGGCTTCCGTCTGGCCACTCTACCATAATGGCCGGATTGGTGGAGTGCTGCAGAGCTGGTTGTTCTTCTGGAAGGTTCTCCTATCTACACAGAGGAACTCTGGAGCTCTGTCAGAGTAACCTTCGGGTTCTTGGTTACCTCCCTGACCAAGGACCTTCTCCCCTGATTGCTCAGTTTGACCGGGCAGCCAGCTCTAGGAAGAGGCTTGGTGGTTCCAAACTTCTTCCATTTAAGAATGATGTAGCCTGACCAACCCCCCTGGCTCATGGACAATAGCAGGGTTCCCCAACTGGTGGCTTGCGGGCCGAATTTGGCCTGAGGGTTATTTTATATGGCCCCCAAAGATTTCAGAGCAAAATGTTTATTGTATGGTATATATTTTTTTCTCTGTATTTTGTTGTTGTTGATTGTTGGACATAAAAGACTAGCACCAAGTGATTTTAATTTGGAAAATCTTTTCCAAAGTATTCCCACGCAGAATAGAGATATATATGTGATCATATACAAACATAAGCAAGGTTTGAAATTATTGTTTTAGTCAAATATTATATCCGTTCTGGCTTCTTGCGGTCAATTTGCAGTCACAAATGATTTGTAATTATGTTCCGAACCCCTGACCTTCTGCTCAAGAAAGAAAAATCTGCCCAAAGCTGAATCTAGTTTGTGATCTCTGGACTATAGGATATCTAGCTAAATATTTCTGTCCATAGAAATATGGAATACTAACCAGGAGAGGGCAGCATACACCAAGCTGCTGCTACTGCAGGCAACTTGCTGACCATACATGGACCATACATGAATGATGCATCCAGTAAAAATAAACTTGTAGAAATACCGTTGATTTGGAAAACAGAATAGCTTAATGCAAATCAATGTATAAACAAAGTGTACACATTATGCTAATATTGTCACCAAAACCAAAAGAATTGGCATCAAAAATCAAATGTTTTTTGAAGCCACGTAAATGTAAGATTGTATCTCTTCCTAATTCCATTAGCCTAAAATAACGTTTCAATTACCATGCTCGTATGCATTCTCACACTAATGGTGCAACAGATCAATCCAAGGTCTCTACAGGTAATTTCCGACCAGCAGACAAAAGAACCTGCATGCCTGAAGCCATACTTTGAACCCCACACGTATCCGTAATAAACGTAATGGAAACTGCAGCAGTCTTGTTGCAGTGAGTGAACAGCAGGAAGATATGTCGGGTTGGGAGATCAGCCATGAGGTCCAGGTAGTAACAGTGACTTTGTACCGGCCACCGGGATGCTCCTCAGAATGATGCACTGCGATAAGCAGTGAGGTAATGGCTTCATGCATGCACTGTCAGGATACCTCAACAAGGGCACTAATTCATAAGCTGTGAATCTAATGACATGATGTCATACAATCAGTGGCACAGTAGTGTCAACGTACAGTATATAGGACAATCTATACAACAAACAATGAGTTGTTTGATGATCTGTCATATCTTTTGTATCTCACTAATGTACCTGTGTCTCATCCTTTGTTTGCCATCAGAACAATTTGACCCAATTTCTTTTGATAGCCAAACTGAGTCAGTAAAACAACTGCTGTAACTGTTATGATTCAGCTGTATTGTACTTTAGTTGTGGGGCACGGCTTGTCACGTCAAGTTCATTGACTACTGCAACCAAACCTGAAATGCTGAGGCTATGAGATTGTTTCCTTTTACAGGCACTATGTAATTCCAATGAGGAAAGAGGAAGTGCTAGGGATCAAGGGTTATCACCCAAGCACACCCCTGCTTTACACTATAATGGCAGTGTGGACCTCATTCCATTGAGCAGTGGCTTGGTAGTGACAAAGCACTCTGTGGGTGTGTTTCCACTGCCAGGGAGCATGTTTTTCCCTAATTAGCTTAGGTTTAGACAGCATGTGTGGCAATTACAGACAAACTGCCACACAGGCATGCTGTAATTAAGTCAGAAATGCCTGTTGAGATGCCAGCAGCTTCCCAATGCTGTGAGATTCCTGCTTCTATGGGACCAGCTCCATGGTTTTCCATCCTCAGATAGACAGTGTCAGCTCTGATTAAATCGAAAGAGACGTGTACAAACACCCCCGTATAGTTTAAATAGGAGCCCTGACCTTGATGAGTGAAATCCAATACACAAACACATTTATTCAGTAGTGGGTGAAGGAATCACACTTTCACACTAATACGGGCACATGCATACTGTCAGGTATAAAAAGACACACACCAGTGACCACTCACATGTATGTCCACATGTTCCCTCACAGACAGCGAAAAAACAAATGCACCTCCATAAGAGCTGAGCTTTTTGGCCTTTGAATCTGGCATCAACAGGATATCAAACACAGAAACATTTTAGTATGTAATTCTTGGTGGGGCAAAAAATATTTTTGGGGGAGATGCATGCCAGCAAAGTCACTACACTACACAACATTAAACTATACATTAATTGCACTATAATGGTGACAAACGGTGCCCACAAATTGTTAGGACCTTCATAAAGCTTTCCCAACAGCAGAGCTTTCTTTTCAACGCCATGGAGTGAATCCTTACCACTGCTACACTTGGCTATCAGCGGAGCCTTGTCTGGCAGCAAAACCGTTCATTCAGCCTTATTTACTGCCTTTAAAAAAAGCGTAGCTGATATGGCTGACTTGCTTAAACAAATGTGGTTTCTACTTATAGGCCTCCCGGGTGGTGCAGTGGTCTAGGGCACTGCATCGCAGTGCTAGCTGCGCCACCAGAGTCTCTGGGTTCGCGCCCAGGCTCTGTCGCAGCCGGCCGCAACCGGGAGGTCCGTGGGGCGACGCACAATTGGCATAGCGTCGTCCGGGTTTGGGAGGGTTTGGCCGGTAGGGATATCCTTGTCTCAGTAAGTAAAATGTAATAAAATGTATGCACTCTACTGTAAGTCGCTCTAGATAAGAGCGTCTGCTAAATGACTAAAATGTAAATGTAAATGTACTTACAATTGAGATGTACAAACTATGGCATATGGGGACGATGAGCGGATAAGAGGTAATCCGTCATTTCGATTATGACATTAATGAGCGAGCTAGGACGGACGTAGTCAATATAACTATTTGTTCAGCACTTTTGAAATGTACAGCGACAGAATTCAGAACATGGGCCGTTCTTACAGTATTCTCCCTGTACACCTAATGAGAACCGTAGGATAAATAAAGGGGAAGCAAACTATGAAGGCTCTGACAATATTCAATGATTACGTTTTTCTAAAACAGGCTATAGGCTATGTGCACCACCAAGTCAAAACAGTACGCTAAGTGAGAAGGGGAAAGGGACCAAATTACGCACAACATACAGTACACTTAGTATTACTTTCTTAGCTACAGTATACATATCTCCCTGGCATATTACGTCATTTATGCAGCAGCATACCATACATTTTTGGACTCACCTTGTTGAGCTGTGCTCACTTGAATAGTAAGGTGGTGCGGCGGTCCTTGTGGGCAAACTTTGTCATCAAAGTCTGGCATTGTTTGGATTTATAGTGCTTTCAAGACAACTGGGAGCTCGGAGAAAAACAAATTTGAATCATGACCCAAGGGGGTGCGTCACTTGAGTGGGTTGGGTCACTGACGTGATCTTCCTGTCTGGGTTGGCGCCCCCCCTTGGGTTGTGCTGTGGCGGAGATCTTTGTGGGCTATACTCGGCCTTGTCTCAGGATGGTAAGTTGGTGGTTGAAGATATCTCTCTAGTGGTGTGGGGGCTGTGCTTTGGCAAAGTGGGTGGGGTTGTATCCTGCCTGTTTGGCCCTGTCCGGGGGTATCATCGGATGGGGCCACAGTGTCTCCTGACCCCTCCTGTCTCAGCCTCCTGTATTTATGCTGCAATAGTTTATTTGTTGGGGGGCTAGGGTCAGTTTGTTATATCTGGAGTACTTGTCCTGTCTTATCCGGTGTCCTGTGTGAATTTAAGTAAGCTCTCTCTAATTCTCTCCTTCTTTCTCTCTCTCGGAGGACCTGAGCCCTAGGACCATGCCTCAGGACTACCTGGCATGATGACTCCTTGCTGTCCCCAGTCCACCTGGCCGTGCTGCTGCTCCAGTTTCAACTGTTCTGCCTGCGGCTATGGAACCCTGACCTGTTCACCGGACTTGCTACCTGTCCCAGTCCTGCTGTTTTCAACTCTCTAGAGACAGCAGGAGCGGTAGAGATACTCTTAATGATCGGCTATGAAAGCCAACTGACATTTACTCCTGAGGTGTTGACTTGCTGCACCCTCGACAACTACTGTGATTATTATTATTTGACCATGCTGGTCATTTATGAACATTTGAACATCTTGGCCATGTTCTGTTATAATCTCCACCCGGCACAGCCAGAAGAGGACTGGCCGTTCCTCTCTAGGTTTCTTCCTAGGTTTTGGCCTTTCTAGGGAGTTTTTCCTAGCCACCGTGCTTCTACACCTGCATTGCTTGCTGTTTGGGGTTTTAGGCTGGGTTTCTGTACAGCACTTTGAGATATCAGCTGATGTAAGAAGGGCTATATAAATACATTTGATTTTGATTTGATGACATCAGTGATCTTCAGGTCAGAGCTCTAGAAAGAGGCCGGAGTTCCTGACTTGGAATTCCAAGTTGGATAACCGTTCAAAACGTATTTTCCCAGTCGGAGCTCATTATTTCAGAGTTCCCAGTTGTCTTGAACTCACTAAACATCTGAGATTTTTGAGTTGTGAAAGTGGCAGAAGTCATGCTGTATTGACAGCATGGCCAATGTATTCAACCTTTTCTGGCTCATGGTGTTGAATGTTTATCCTTTTAAGCTTGGAAAAGAGACCCTTAAACACAGACTTTGACCACACACTCTCTCCTCTGAATAGCAGGCTAGTGATTGCTTTGCAAAGCTTGCAGTTAGCCACTGATTTCTTCTAAACCACTCATTGTTGAATTTGCGATTTCCAACTGTTGTGTAATGTTCATGTCCAATGGTCGATGAACAACGATACGTTTTCTCTATAATTTATCTTCATAATTTCTCTTCATATCACAAGGATTGAAAAGGATTTGCCAGTAGATTGTCGACTTGATTCATTATGATGACTGCTAGCTCAGTTTTCGAAAGTATGATGTTGATGTCAGTCCAATCAAAGCTACAGTAGATATAACGTGATTTGACGTAATTTTATCTGCGGCCAATGACCTTGAGCCTTCTTGGACTGGCACTTCTAATGTAACTCTATGGCAGCACCCAAGGGGCTTGAATTTTTAGGCTGAAACACCTGCATTTCTTAGGTTTCTTACTCAAGAAAGCAAAAAAATAGTTTGTTTATATGCGGCTTTTTTTTTCTTTTTTTTTTTATCCCCTTTTCTCCCCAAATTTCGTGGTATCCAATCGCTAGTAATTACTATCTTGTCTCATCGCTACAACTCCCTTACGGGCTCGGGAGAGACGAAGGTCGAAAGCCATGTGTCCTCCGAGGCACAACCCAACCAAGCCGCACTGCTTCTTTAACACAGCGCGCCTCCAACCCGGAAGCCAGCCGCACCAATGTGTCGGAGGAAACACCGTGCACCTGGCCCCCTTGGCTAGCGCGCACTGCGCCCAGCCCGCCACAGGAGTCGCTGCGCCACCCGGGAGGCCCATATGCGGCTTTTTTAACTCTACATTGTTTGCAAACTGATTAATTCCAAAAACAACATGCTGTAAACAGGCTCTTCCCCACCTGCCCTCGCCACTGTGTGTATGTATGTATATATATATATACTGTATATATATAAAAATATATGGGGGATTGGAAATAATACAGACAATTACATTGATACATGTAGAAGCCACAATCTATCTGCAATATTAAAGCTGATCTACCCCCTAAATATATGTATATATATATAAAATACAATGCTGTGTAAAAACCTGTCATGTTCTGTGTATGAAAAGTAGAGCAAATCAAGTGTATTATTGAACAATAACATAGTTGACTGACCCTAAAATCAGAATTGTGATGTTATTGTATTGCCAGTACACTATGTAATGGATCCCACAGCTGTTTGACCAAAGAATATAGTAATTAAAAAAGTCCTTAGAAAATGGATGGGGAATGCACTCTCTCCTTGACCTTTAGTGAAATTAGTATTCATCCACCGGTGGCCTATATTTTGACTAACGTTACCTCTGTGTCACGCCCTGACCGTAGATTGCTTTGTATGTTTCTATATTTTGTTTGGTCAGGGTGTGATGTGGGTGGGCATTCTATGTTTGTATGTCTAGGTTTTGTATTTCAATGTTTTGGCCGGGTATGGTTCTTAATCAGGGACAGCTGTCTTTTGTTGTCTCTGATTGAGAACCATACTTAGGTAGCCTGTTTTCCCACTGTTAGTTGTGGGTGGTTATTTGCTGTTTAGTGTTGGTTGCACCTTGCAGAACTGTTTTGGCTATTCTTTTTGTTATTTTGTATTCAGTGTTCAGTCAGTTAAGCGAATAAAGATGAACACGTACCCCGCTGCATTTTGGTCTGACGATTCCTCCTCTTCTTCTTCCGATGAATGCCGTGACACTCTGAGTCTCATTAGCATGGCGTAACCACTCAGAGGAGCCCTCTCTGTAATACAAGACTGCGTGGGTGCACACAGCCCAACAGAAAAATAAAAAGGCTTCGCTCATGTGTTTGAAACAAACTCTGGTAGCAACAAAAGGATAGGTTTTGCCTATTGTTGACATGATTCAGTACGTAAGGTTAGGATTTCTGTAAACAAGTAAGTTCTCAGTGAGTTATGAAAAAGAACAAGCTGCACTCTCATGACCACATACGAAATAAACAAAGCCATAAAATCCTTTCATGGATCATTGCACTAAACACAGTTTGAACTCACTACAGCAGTGATGACTGGCAGCGCTGAGCACTGATCTGAATCTCTGCTCTCCAGCCAGCATGCAAATATAAACCATACAGCTTGAGTGATGAGCGACTGATGCACAATCCAAAGCCAAATATTCTTTTTTTTGTATTGGCCCAACAGGTAGAAAAGCTGGCATGAAACACTTGATTTCCAAGCTATTGAGAAAAGTATCAACAAGGCTTTGTGAGTAGTGTTATCCAACTGCTCGCAACTCATTTTAAGGCATACCTAACAACCTTACAGGACTAAATGACATACAGTAGTCTGCCATGAATTATCGAAGAGTAAGGAGGTGTGTAAAGGCAGCATTCTCTCTATGCAGGGAGGGCTTTATGGATAACACATCCATAAGAGTTCAAGCAAAGCCTTCAAAGCTAAGGGCTGTAGAACAATTGTAAAACATGACAATTCATTTTGACCTATGGAAATATTCAGACCACTTCACTTTTTCCACATTTTGTTACGTTACAGCCTTATTCTAAAATTGATGAAATCTTTTTTTTTTTATCTACACAATACGCAATGAAGACAAGCAAAAACTGTTTTTTAGAATTTTTAAAAGTATTACAAATAAAAAACAAAAATACCTTATTTACGTAAGTATTCAAACCCTTTGCTATGAGATTCGAAATTGAGCTCAGGTGCATCCTGTTTCCATTGATCATCCTTGAGATGTTTCTACAACTTGCTTGGAGTCCACATGTAATAAATTCAATTGATTGGACATGATTTGGAAAGGCACACACCTGTCTATATAAGGTCCCACAGTTGACAGTGCATGTTACAGCAAAAAGCAAGCCATGAGGTTAAAGGAATTGTCCGTAGACCCCCGAGATAGAATTGTGTTGAGGCACAGATCTGAGGAAGCGTACCAAAAAATGTCTGCAGCATTGAAGGTGTCGAAAAATCCTCATCATTCTTAAATTGAAGACGTTTTGAACCACCAAGCCTCTTCCTAGAGTTGGCGACCTGGCCAAACTGAGCAATAGGGGGAGAAGGTCCTTGGTCAGGGAGGTAACCAAGAACCCGAAGGTTACTCTGACAGAGCTCCAGAGTTCCTTTGTGTAGATGGGAGAACATTCCAGAAGGATAACCATCTCTGCAGCACTCTACCAATCAGGCCATTATGGTAGAGTGGCCAAATGGAAGCCACTCCTCAGTAAAAGGCACATGACAGCACGCTTTGAGTTTGCAAAAGGCACCTAAAGGACTCTCAAACCATGAGAAACAAGATTCTCTAGACTGATGTAACCAAGTTTTGCCAAGCGTCACCAAGTGAATGCTAAGTGCCATGTCTGGAGGAAACCTGGTAACATGCCTACAGTGAAGCATGGTGGTGGCAGCATCATACTGTGGGGATGTTTTTCAGCAGCAGGGACTGGGAGACTAGTCAGGATCGAGGGCAAGATTAACGGAGCAAAGTACAGAGAGATCCTTGATGAAAACCTGCTCCAAACGCTCAGGATCTCAGACTGGAGTGACGGTTCACCTTCCAACAGGACAACGACCATAAGCACACAGCCGAGACAACGCATGAGTGGGCCATGTGAGTGGCCCAGCCAGAGCCTGGACTTGAACCCGATCCAACATCTCTGGAGAGACCTAAAAATAGCTGTGCAGTGATGATCCCCATCCAACCTGACATACGTATAAGGAAAAGGACAGTCTGTAAATGAAAGTTGGGCAGTGCACATTAAATCACATCATCCAAGTCTTATGAATGGGATACTTCTAAGCTAGGTATCAGATCTTATACAACTATTAAGACAATGTTTTGATAACAACCATCAAAAACATAAGAAACTTGGATAAATGTAAAAAGGACAAATGTCAAGGACAAATGTCAAGGACAAAAACTTGTAACATTTTTCCTGAACTAACACAGCATCTCACAGAGTAGTCCTCTGTGGTTTGGAGGTCGAGAAGTGGATTCCAGTAAGTGGGACAGTTAAGATGACACAGACAGAGACCTAGATGTGTCTCACTTATTCTGCTGCTTCTGCCTCTCAGGGGACTGGATCAAAAGCTGCTGCCTCACCAATAGATTACCTGTAGGCAGAACATGTTACTGATTGATAGGGCTGTACTTTAGTTTGAACCCCAAAAAAGTGTACTTTATTTATGAATTAGTCAGTCAGTTCAACATTAACAATGCTATGTCACAAAAATCTGAATGAATCCCACAGTGGTCCATAGCCTTGCTGGGAGGAATGTGTGTTCTTTTTAAAGCGGAATCATAGATTTAAAAAAGCACCGTGCATGAGAGCAGTCATTCTCCAACATGTTAACATTTCAATCAAGAGATGACAACTATCTCTTGACTAATTTGATACAATTCTGATTCTTATTTGTAGAAGGAACCTCATGCCCTCTTAGGTTGGGGAGATACTATGATGGGGAGTTTTGGTGCACCAGATTAAAAGCAGGCAGGAACAGGCATTATCAGTATACGTGTCTAAATAAAAGGATATTGCACATGAAAGGCAGGATCTCCATGGTTTCCCCTTGGAGCTAGGCTTTGTTGCCATGGGAGCAAAATGAGCCTTTGCAAGAGGGAAAAACACAGAAAGACAATGTGCTTGTCCCCCAGTCCAGAATTAATTACTTTATTGCCAGTTCTTACATTATCCTTGATCTTTTAGCTGCTGGTCATTGTTTGTTAATTTCGCAATTGAAAATAAATTAGGCCTGAAATTGTAATGTGCATTTGAACATATTATGCATAAAAATACCTGAATACTGTTTAACTTATAGGCATGAGAATGAAGACATGAGATAAGGAGGAAAAAATAAGATAGATTAGTTGCTGTAAACCAAATCTACTGATTTAGGAAAAGTGATCACCCTCACAGTTCCCTCCACCAGAGAACACCAGATCACCCAACCAGATCACATGACCCACTTACACGTCAGAGCTCTGTTGTCGCACAGCGAGTCACTGTTTGCTCTTTACTTAATGGATATTAAGATAATATTGCGTAAGCCCATGAAATACAATCAACCTAGCAGGCAGGCAGCAGGCACCTTGCTCAATAGCATAAGTATAACGGACCCTCAAACATACTGACGGAATCAGGTTCTATTAGGTTGACTGAAAATACTGTTTGTGGACAAAATTGCATATTATGAATGCCCTCCCTCACTTTATGGTGCCCTCCCTCACTTCATTGTGTATTCTAGGACTTCCTATTAGCATGTATACCGTAAACAGCCAATGTATTTGGAAAGAGCTGTGTGGCAAAGTAGGGTGTTCCTGTTTATATAAGTTAGATCCATCTGAGAAGTCCAAGCTAGCTTTGTCTGTAGTTGTTATGTCAGTTCCATACAGGGCCTGTAGTGATTGAGATGGCTATGGGCAGTTTCATGGTAACAGAGTGATGCTGAGACTAAGATTTAACAATTTCCACAGAAAATGTTACAAAAACACATTTGCTTGAAGAACAGTGCAGATGCAACGTTTTGTAACAGAATGACGGTTTGTGCTACCGTATTTGTGCCGTTAGTCTGTTACCAAACTTTGCATCTGCACTGTTCTTCAGGTAAAGGTGTTTTTGTCAAATGTTCAGTGGACATTGTTAAAAGTAGTCCTTGTGAATAGTGTTAAATGGTTTGATTAACTTTGCAATCATTGGTTTTTGTGTGATATACATTTTAAAGTGAAAAACCTAAGTCTCAGCATCACTATGTTATGGTGGAATTGCCCCTATCTAATGCAGCAGGGCAGGTGCAGAAGCTTCCAGACACAGCCAGTACATGCCAGTCCAACATGCTTCAAGCAGCTTCCCTGACCCTACTGTACCTTTTGCTGACCATATAATGAGCTAGGTCAGAGGTCAGCACGTTGTATTGTGCCAAAGGCTATTTCTTCCTTTTCTAAAATATATCTGACTGTATACAGTATCTGTCGCTAGTAGGTGATGAATATTGAGGTTGTCTGCGCTGCCTTAGCTGTCAGGTTTGTAGGCCTCCTTGCTCGCACATGCTTTTTCAGTTCTGCCCACACATTTTCTAGGTGATTGAGGTCCGGGCTTTGTGACGGCCACTAAATTACATTGACTTTGTTGTCCTTAAGCCATTTTGCCACAACTTTGGAAGTATGCTTGGGGTCATTGTCCATTTGGAAGACCCATTTGCGACCAAGCTTTAACTTCCTGACTGATGTCTAGTGATGTTGCTTCAATATATCCACATATATCCATATAATTTTCCATCCTCATGATGGTATCTATTTTGTGCAGTGCACCAGTCCGTCCTGCAGCAAAGCACCCCCACAACATGATGCTACCACCCCCATGCTTCACGGATGGGGTGGTGTTCTTCGGCTTGCAAGATTGCCCTTTTCCCTCCAAACATAACGATGGCCATTACGGCCAAACAGTTCTCTTTGTTTCATCAGACCAGAGGACATTTTTCCAAAAAGTACGATCTTTGTCCCCATGTGCAGTTGCAAACCGTAGTCTGGCTTTTCTATGGCGGTTTTGGAGCAGTGGCTTCTTTCTTGCTGAGCGTCCTTTCAGGTTATGTCGATTATAGAACTTGTTTTACTGTGGAAATAGATACTTTTGTACCTGTTTCCTCCAGTATCTTCACAAGGTCCTTTGCTGTTGTTCTGGGATTGATTTGCACTTTTCGCACCAAAGTACATTCATCTCTAGGAGACAGAACGCGTCTCCTTCCTGAGAGGTATGACGGCTGCGTGGTCCAATGGTGTTTATACTTGCGTACTATTGTTTGTACAGATGAACGTGGTACCTTCAGGCATTTGGAAATTGCTCCCAAGGATGAACCAGACTTCTGGAAGTGTACAATTTATTTTCTGAGGTCTTGGCTGATTTCTTTTGATTTTCCCATGATGTCAAGCAAAGAGGCACTGAGTTTGAAGGTAGGCCTTGAAATATATCCACAGATACACCTCCAATTGACTCAAATGATGTCAATTAGCCTATCAGAAGCTTCTAAAGCCATGGCATAATTTTCTGGAATTTTCCAAGCTGTCTAAAAGCACAGTCAACCTAGTGTATGTAAACTTCTGACCCACTGGAATTGTGATACATTTAATTATAAGTGAAATAATCTGTCTGTAAACAATTGTTGGAAAAATTACTTGTGTCATGCACAAAGTAGATGTCCTAACCGACTTGCCAAAACTATAGTTTCGTTAACAAGAAATGTGTGGAGTGGTTGAAAAACAAGTTATAATGACTCCAACCTAAGTATATTTAAACCTCCGACTTCAACTGTATGACTGACATATCTGTATATAGCTGAATGCCACATAAGACCTGAGGTTTGCTATAGTCCGAGGTTCATCATAGGAATTGGATCATTTGAGGTCTCCTGAAGAATCATTTTTTACTATAAAATAAAAATGATATGTGTTATGTTTTGTAAGGCTTCCATCAGTTCTGTGACACTGGAACAATCAATAAACAAGAGTTAAATGTAGTGCATCTGCTCTGTCTATGTAATCATGTCATAAACCTAAAAGAATTCATCGTCAATCATCTCAACACTGACTCGACACAGCTCATACCATACAACTTTTGGTTAGCTAAATCCTAAATTCAGACCACACATGCTATCTCCTGTCTCTCCAGATGCAAATGAATTATTGGAGTGCCCCCCAAAATTAGCATCACTGCGGGCTGGCATGCTGGTCCTCAGGCAGGCATTAGTGTGCAGTGACGTGGTACAGGCTCCGATGGCCACTCTGCATGACTGATCGTGTTTCAGCTCACATGACGTGACGCAGGACCCTGACGCACCTCTAATATTTATACCCCAGTAATTACTTCCAATGACTTAGCCTGAGTCTGTGCCCATGGATTGACTTTGGCAACCTTGATGTAGCCTGACTGTATCATAAACAGAGGGCCTACCTCTAACGCGTGGTAACAGTTATATCAGTGGGATTAAATTATCACCTCTGATCCTTTTTTGTCACTAGCTAAAAATTGTGATTTTATTTTTATTCACCATTTAATACATTTGGATTTTGATCAGTTTTGGGTTAAATCTGCTTCTGTTACCACTGTACTACTCATAGGCATGGGAGAACAAAGTCCAGCAAGAGAGATTAAGTTGTCGTTACATGATGCTGTGAAGGTCAGTTTAGTACCTCCTAGACCAGGAATGGACCATATTCCATCAATATGAAAAATAAATTGAGCAAAAACAGAGAAATGGAGATGGAGCAGCAGCTTCGGCTCCCTGTGACAGGGAAGGTTAGGGAGTCACAGAGATAATCAAAAGGATTGTTGTGGGTCCAATTTTTTTAAATGTAGAAAAACTTACATAGAATGTACCATTATCACTGTACTCAAGGTAAAAAATAATCTAATCCTTCTCACTCTCAGATAAATAAATTGTACTGCTAGGTTTTATACAGTCAAATGTAATAAATATGATACATTTGTGACATCAATATTAAAAACATTTTTACAAAAATTATTCAATGCAGTGATATGAGATCTGTATATAAAACATTTACATTTGATATTTTTGTTATTTAGCAGATGCTCTTATCCAAAGCAATTTACAGTAAGTGCATTCATCTTAAGATAGCTAGGTGAGACAACCACATATCAAATAAAGGATACGAACGTTCCATGTGCTTTTTGCAGAAAAAAAACACATTGCAAATCTGAAATCTGTTAATTAAGAAATGCATGAAGGTACCCATAAGCAATAATTTCTGGTGAAAAAAAACCTTCTACATGTGTTCCCATGGCAATCCTATATAAATAAATAACAAAAATAAATAAATGTTAATTAAATGCTGTCATTATTATCATCTCTCATCTCACCGCTAAATTTAAACCACCATTTTTATTTGACTTGGATGTACAGTACCAGTCAAAAGTTTGGACACACCTACTCATTCACGGATTTTTCCTTATTTTTACTTTTTTCTACATTGTAGAATAATAGTGAAGTCATCAAAACTATAAAATAACACATTTTGAATCACGAAGTAACCAAAAATGTGTTAAACCAATCAAAATATATTTTATATTTGAGATTCTTCAAAATAGCTACCCTTTGCCTTGATGACAGCTTTGCACACTCTTGGCCTTCTCTCAAACAGCTTCATGAGGTAGTCACCTGGAATGCATTTCAATTAACAGGTGTGCCTTGTTAAAAGTGAAATTTCCTTTCCTTCTTATTGCATTTGAGCCAATCAGTTGTGTTGTGACAAGGTAGGCGTGGTATACAGAAGACAGCCCTATTTGGTAAAAGACCATGTCGATATTATAGCAAGAAAAAGCTCAAATAAGCAAAGACAAACGACAGTCCATCTTTACTTTAAGACAAGAAGGTCAGTCAATGCAGAACATTTCAAGAACTTTGAAAGTTTCTTGAAGTGCAGTCACAAAAACCATCACGCGTAATGATGAAACTGGCTCTCATGAGGACCGCCACATGAAAGGAAGACCCAGAGTTACCTCTGCTGCAGAGGATAAGTACATTAGAGTTACCAGCCTCAGAAATTGCAGCCCATATAAATGCTTCACAGAGTTCAAGTAACATACGCATCTTAACATCAACTGTTCAGAGGAGTCTGCGTGAATCAGGCCTTCGTGGTCGAATTGTTGCAAAGAAACCACTACTAAAGGGACACCTATAAGAAGACGAGACTTACTTGGGCCAAGAAACACGAGCAATGGACATTAGACCGGTGGAAATCTGTCCTTTGGTCTGATGAGTCCAAATGTGAGATTCATGGTTCCAACCGCCATGAGACGCAAAGTATGTGAACAGATGATCTCTGCATGTGTGGTTCCCACCGTGAAGCATGGAGGAGGAGGTGTGATGGTGTATGGTGCTTTGCTGGTGACACTGTCTGTGATTTATTTAGAATTCCAGGCACACTTAACTAGCATGGCTACCACAGCATTCTGCAGCAATACGCCATCCCATCTGGTTTGCGCTTAGTGGGACTATCATTTGTTTTTCAACAGGACAATAACCCAAATCAAATCAAATCAAATTCATTTATATAGCCCTTCGTACATCAGCTGTATCTCAAAGTGCTGTACAGAAACCCAGCTTAAAGCCCCAAACAGCAAGCAATGCAGGTGTAGAAGCACGGTGGCTAGGAAAAACTCCCTAGAAAGGCCAAAACCTAGGAAGAAACCTAGAGAGGAACCAGGCTATGAGGGGTGGCCAGTCCTCTTCTGGCTGTGCCGGGTGGAGATTATAACAGAACATGGCCAAGATGTTCAAATGTTCATAAATGACCAGTATGGTCAAATAATAATAATCACAGTAGTTGTCGAGGGTGCAGCACCTCAGGACACACCTCCAGGCTGTGTAAGGGCTATATGTCCAAGAAGGGTCATGGAGTGCTACATCAGATGACCTTACCTCCACAATCACCAGACCTCAACCCAATTGAGATGGTTTGGGATGAGTCAGACCACAGAGTGAAGGAAAAGCAGCCAAGTGCTCAGCATATGTGGGAACTCCTTCAATACTGTTGAAAAAGCATTCCACCTGAAGCTGGTCGAGAGAATGCCAAGAGTGTGCAAAGCTGTCATCAAGGCAAAGGGTGGCAACTTCGGAGAATCTCAAATATAAAATATATTTTGATTTGTTTAACACTTTTTTGGTTACTACATGATTCCATGTTATTTCATAGTTTTGGTGTCTTCACTATTATTCTACAATGTAGAAAATAGTAAAAATAAAGAAAATCCCTTGAATGACTAGGTGTCCAAACTTTTGACTGGTACTGTAGATCATTAATGTAACTTAAAGCCTAATTTTACCCTTCCCTAGTGAGATTACAAATTCTTTGAAAGTAAAACCTGGAACCAAAACACAATACGTCACTGCAGTCTGCTTGCAATGTCCAATTCCAAAGTACAGTATTTTTCCTGTGAAGTATTATTTATTATACAACGGGTGGGTGTAATCCTGAATGCTGATTGGTTGATTGGTGTCTATTCCACAAGTACCACTGGCTAAATCTGTGACGTTAAAATGCCTATTTACTCAGTTCCATCTGACTGCGCAGTACACTGTCTCATCAGCCCAGCCAGGCATTTTATAAACTTGATCTCCACTATAAAAAGCATTTAGACTTCTCACATTTCTTTGAGACTAACATTTCGTTTTCAACAGCGGAGATTTGTATAAACATTGCTGTCTGTCTATCTGACATTTTCAACATTGTTTCAATATTCAAATTCTATCTCCAACTGTCCCATAGTAATGAACATGTTGGGAGTCGGGACGAGACAGGCAGGCAGGTAGGTAGCATTTCTCAGCCAGTCAAAATCATGAATCGGCCTGCATAATTTCTATGGATATATACAAAGAAATGTAAATTGAAAAAAGGTCAAACGAAATGAAGTGCAGCTAGTTTGCGGTCTTTCCAGCCTCAGTTTGAAGTGATTGTGTTAGCTGACTAGACCCTCTAAAGAACAGTGTCCTGACGAGTGAGCACATTCTCTATGGCAGACAAAATCATGCCTCATTAGCTCATTTTATGGATGTGTCCAAATAAATGTCACTAGAAAACAGTTTAAACAAATGCAAATGCAGCCACTATGTTGTTATTCTGACGTGACTGTAAGTTACCCGTAGTTGGCTAGCTAGCAAGCAAGGGAAAATAATGTTGCCAGACAGTATGGCAATGAAATATTTATAACAAACGACTGATACAGAACAAAAAGATACAGAACAAAAAGACTGAACGACTGGGTCGCGTCTCTGGCAAACTAACCGATAGAATGAATGACCAGCCGGCTTGGGTAGCATCCCTAGATTTGTGTCGGGACTATTATCTTGTGGAAGGATTAATAAGTATGAATAAATTAATCAAGATAATGTTTTTAATGCAAATATGTCAATTATTATTTGAATATGTATCATGACCTGACCGTAGAGAGCTTTTTATGTCTCTATTTTGGTTTGGTCAAAGTGTGATTTGGGTGGGCATTCTATGTTCTGTTTTCTATGATTTGTATTTCTGTGTGTTTGGCCGGGTGTGGTTCTCAATCAGAGGCAGCTGTCTATCGTTGTCTCTGATTGAGAACCATACTTAGGTTCCCTTTTCCCACCTGTATTTGTGGGTAGTTGTTTTCTGTTTTGTGTCTTCCCCTTGACAGAACTGTTTCGTGTTGTTCTATTTTTGTTATTTTGTCTCAGTGTTCAGTTTTAATAAAAAAAGCATGAACACTTACCACGCTGCGCTTTGGTCCTCACTTTCTTCAACAGACATTCGTGACAATATGTTGGTAACCTGTTGTATAAAAGTGATAATCCCCTCAAATCTGGTGTTTGCAGGACTTCATCTCGGGCCTAACAGCACCCGTGCTAGTATATCCTCCAAACACCGACTTCTCTGGCATTATCACTTAAGTGGAATATATTTTGGCAAGATTAACAAAGTCTGATCAAACAGCATTTACGATAAGAAAGTAACACAGTATGGCTCTTTGTCTTCAAAGTCTTAAAACAAGAGGTGAGGCTCTAAAGTAGACATGTGAGATAAGGAAGAGGAAGGAACTAGTGTGTGATTTCTGGCATGAAACAATCTTCCATATCCCTAAAAATAAATAAACATAAATAGAGTTGCCCTGGAAATGTACTGTAAAGGTCCAATGAAAGAACACCAAGTTCTTGATTAAAAAAATAAGAATATCCTAACTACTTAACTTACTACAGTACATACAGTAACAGTGTTTATAAAACGTAGGCCTACTTCTGAGGATAGTTACATATGAATTATGTAGAGTGCATTCGGAAAGTATTCAGACTCCCGACTTTTTCCACATTTTATTACGTTACAGCCTTATTCTAAGATTGATAAAATAATTGTTTTCCATCAATCTACACACAATACACCATAATGACAAAGCAAAGACAGGTTTTTAGACATTTTTGCAAATTTATGAAAAAATAAAAACATAAATATCTTATTTACATAAGACCCTTTGCTTTGAGACTCAAAATTGAGCTCAGGTACATCCTGTCTCCATTGATCATCCTTGAGATGTTTCTACAAGATGATTGGAGTCTACCAGTGGTAAATTCAATTGATTGGACATGATTTGAAAAGGCACACACCTATCTACAGTGCCTTTGGAAAATAGTCAGACCCATTTACTTTTCCACATTTTGTTACATTACAGCCTTGTTCAAAAATGTATTAAATAAAACAATAGACCAGCACAAACCTGTCTATATACAGTTGACAGTGCATGTTAGAGCAAAAACCAAGCCATGAGGTCAAAGGAATTGTCCGTAGAGCTCCAAGACAGGATTGTGTCCAGGCACAGATCTGTGAAAGGGTAGCAAACATTTCTGCAGCATTGAAGTTACCCATGAACACAGTGGCCTCCATCATTCTTAAATGGAAGAGGTTTGGAACCACCAAGACTCTTCCTAGAGCTGGCCGCCCGGCCAAACTGAGCATTGGGTGAGATGGGCCTTGGTCAGGGAGGTGACCAAGAACACGATGGTCACTCTGATGGAGTGCTAGAGTTCCTCTGTGGAGATGGGAGAACCTTCCAGAAGGACAACGATCTCTGCAGCACTCCACCAATTAGGCCTTTATTGTAGAGTGGCCAGACGGAAGCCACTCCTCAGTAAAAGGCACATTACAAGCCGCTTGGAATTTGCCAAAACACACCTAAAGGACTCTCAGACAATTAGAATCAAGATTCTCTGGTCTGATAAAACCAAGATTGAACTCTTTGGACTTTGGACTGTCACGTCTGAAGGAAGCCTGGCACCATCCCTATGGTGAATTATGGTGGTGGCAGCATCATGCTGTGGGGATGTTTTTCAGGGCAGGGACTGGGAGATTAGTCAGGATCGAGGGAAAGATTAACGGAGCAAAGTACAGAGAGATCCTTGATGAAAAACTGCTCCAAACGCTCAGGATCTCAGACTGGGGTGACGGTTCACCTTCCAACAGGACAACAACCCTAAGCACACAGCCAAGACAACACAGGAGTGGCTTCGGGAACAGTCTCTGAATGTCCTTGAATGGCCCAGCCAGAGCCCGGACTTGAACCCGATTGAACATCTCTGGAGAGACCTGAAAATAGCTGAGCAGCGACGCTCCCCGTCCAACCTGACATAGCTTGAGAGGATCTGCAAACAAGAATGTGAGAAACTCCCCAAATACCGGTGTGCCAAGATTGTAGCGTCATACCCAAAAAGACTCAAGGCTGTTATCACTGCTAACAGTAATTCAACAAAGTACTGAGTAAAGTGTCTGAATGTATGTAAATGTGATTTCCATTCGTTTTTTTATACATTTGCTAGAATTTCTTAAAACCTGTTTTGCTTAGTCATTATGGGGTATTGTGTGTAGATGGATGAATTAAACAATTATTATATTCATTTTAGAATAAGGCTGTAATATTTTTTTTTTAAATGGAAAAAGTCAATGGGTCTGAATAATTTCCGAATGCACTGTACCTCGTGATACCCGAGTCTGTCCCATTGGAGTGAAGCAGGTCAAACATGATGTCATAAAACTAAATATAGATGTAGGAATATCCAGTGGAGACACATTATTGCATGGTGGTATTCAGTCCCACTACCTCACCATCATCTGTGTTCACTAAAGTATCAGGTTAACACAGGAAAGGAATACATTGACGTGGAATATCCATAAACAACAATCACATATGCCAGCTTTAGAAAATCTACCTTTTCTTAATGGCATATGCAGAGATATTTTTGGAACATCTAATCAGCTGTGACCTAAAGCAAACAGTAAACCATTACCCTTTATTCTTTCACACATATTGATGTTTATTCTTATACTCCAATTGTTCTATCCATCTACTAAGCTGTTAGTGTCATGGTAGAATCTAGGTTTGTTTGCTGTGTCTATTGATCAAGATACACAATGTATTTTTGTGACAGTGGATTATTGACAGTGTAATTACAACAGAGGGGTTGCTAAGCAGCTTTGGTACAACTCCCAAACCCAGACCAATCATTCAGTAGTGATGGGTGGAAATAAATCGATACAGTTGCATATCGCAATATTATGACACAAACTGTTCACACCCCTCTTGTTGTTGGAGAGAATTTTGCAGATTTGAAGCTTATTTCCAGCAATTCTACACATTTTGTCATTGGGTGCAAAGAAAATATTGTAGTTTTAAAGCAAGTTTTCTTGCAATTCTATACATTTTGCCATGTCTAATGTGCATTCATGTGATATTTGAGTCACAAAAAATTACAAGTTGATCTGGATGTTTCTGACAAGTTATAAATTGCTCGCAATGACTAAAGTGATGATGCACAACCTACTTTTGAAATTGCACCTTGAGCATTAAACTAATACAAGTTTCAAAAATTTAAAAATATAAACCTATCACTGGATGGCCAGCTGAGTCAACAGTCGATACAAAGCTATCTATCATTATCTGTCCCTACACAGGGTCTAGAGACAAAGCCAGCCCCCACGAGTATTGTTAAAATGTAGGTTAGATGTGGGATTGGGTGGGTGTATGCGTCAGAAATTGAGGCTTTCTTATGAAAAAGCCCATGTACTAAAAGGCTACAAGGACACAATCACGCAGTGCTATCTGAACAATTACAAGGACAGGGATTGCAGGTCTTTGTGGCAAGCTTCAATCTGCAATGTAAATTATGGTGATTCATGATTTTTTTTCTGTGGGGGTACTATTGAAGCCTTCACATTAGGTTGATTATTCATCCTTTGTCAATGAAAACATTTGTGAATCTGCCTTTAGTCCTGTTATACACCTGGAGCAGGGCATCACTATAATATTTTCTGTTGCTTCAATGTCATTTTTAGATGTAACTGTTACTTAATTATTCTACAATTCTTCTATCACCTATTGCTAATCGCATATTATCACAGAGTTCCCAGGCTCTGAGAGAGGCCCAGCAGTTATATCTAGTGACAGAGGATGGTTTTAAGGCTGGGTCTTAACTGCTGAAAACAGCAGGATGTGCCTCCCTCCCCGAGGTTTGCTTTATCAAGCGATTCCCACCACTCTTCAGGAGGGTAAACATCGACTTATACTGTATGCAGAAAAATCACAGTATGTTTTATACTGTTACTGTAAGCAGGATAACCACAGTATGTTGTATACTGTTACTGTATGTAGGAAAATCACAGTATTTTGCATACTGTTACTGTACGCAGGAAAATAACAGTATTGTCACGTTCCGACCTTAGTTCCTTTTTTATGTCTTTATTTTAGTTTGGTCAGGGCGTGAGTTGGGGTGGGCATTCTATGTTGTTTTTTAATGTTTTGTTCTGTAGGTAATTTTCTATGTGTTTGGCCTAGTATGGTTCTCAATCAGAGGCAGGTGTCAGTCGTTGTCTCTGATTGGGAGCCATATTTAGGTAGCCTGTTTTCTATTGTGTTTTGTGGGTGATTGTTTCCTGTTTCAGTGTTTGCACCTTTCGGGACTGTTTCGATTTTCGTTTGTATCACTCATTTTGTTATTTTGTATTTTTTAGTGTTCAGTTTTAATAAATTAAAATGGACACTTACCACGCTGCACATTGGTCCGATCCTTCATGCTCCTCGTCTGAAGAGGAGGAAAATCGTTACAAGTATGTTGTTTATTTTATGCAGAAAGACCACAGTATGGTGTATACTTTATCCAAGAAAATCACAGTATACAGTACAAGTAATCTGGCCTGCGAGATTGAGAGCTGGCCTCTAGCTCTTGGGGATACCAGCTACTGTCCCTATGCTGAGGTATAATATATGCCATTTACCAGACACTTTTATCCAAAGCGTTTCAGTAAAATGGGTATACATTTCCATATGGGTGGCCCCAGAGAGGATCGAACCCACGATAATGAGTGAAATGACCTTGGGAAGCAGAAAGAGAGTATGGGGTGGTAAACACTAAGCGTCATTCCAGATGTTCCCACTGTATGAATACCCAGAGGGTAGAGGACTGTTGTAGTGGCACTAATTAAGGGGCGCATGGTAATGGCATGTGCTTTAGTACAGTGCAACTTGAAATCAAAGTCTTTGCGCCCTGGACAATTACATATCTACCAAGTTGTGTTATCCCAGAATACACAATTTATACAAAAAAAAGGGGCAGCATCTCAACTAAAAGATGGGTGGTATTTTCAGTTTTCATTTTCAAACGCCTTTCACGAACTAACACTCTCATTTTACTTTTTTTTTCTTACTAGCTCTGACTTTCCTGAAATCTACTTAACTGAGGAAAAATGTACTTGACTGTGATATGTGGTTGTCCCACCTAGATATCTTAAGATGAATACACAAACTGTAAGTCGCTCTGAATAAAAGTGTCTGCTAATTGACTAAAATGTTATTGTAAATGATTAACTCATAGCTTTCTGATAAATTGGGTTTTTAGAAGGTCATTCAGAACTGGTCATTAGGAAATGACAGGCATAAAGGAAATAAGAGAAGGCAAGACTCTCACATTGGCACATGAGACGGGCATGTTTTACATCTTCCCCTGCTGAGAAAGAGGTACATTGGGAGGGTGAGCTAAGTCTAGACAAAAATAGATAGTCATCCAGAGATGTAATGTTTCTGAAGGATGGATAGTAAGAGGAACCTAGAGTGATTATTGCCAGTACGCAAAAAATATATAGGCCTAGAACATGTTGGTTGTGTACAATGTGATATGAACTCTCGTATAAGGAAGACCTTTCAGTCTTCTGTCACCATATGAAAACATTAATGCTTGCAACAGATGTACTCCATGGCTGCCCTTTTAGATACAAAAGATAAGGAAACAGATATTTTTAATAAAGGATTTAATAGACACAGTATAAAATCTCTGCTCACAGTATAAAAGCGAAAATAGATACAATTTAAATAAATAATACAAATTATTTAAGTTATATAGTGATAATGCTTGTGAGCGGAAGTTCAACGTCCCCCAGAATATAATCTCTTTTCATAGTGGACATTTTATTGACAATTTTAAATCTCAGGGAGCGTTGGCAGAGGTCCTCCTCTGAGATGGCATCAAAGAAGAAGTCCTCATTGAAGATAGGGTTACGACTCTTCCTGATGACTGTGCTACGCTGCTTCTGGACCTTTCCAGGCACCAGGGAAAGGCTGACACTGCAGTTGATGCTCTTGGGGTCCACCGAGTGAGTGTATAGTCCCTCAGCACTGATGAGCCGCACCCGCAGCCTCTGGTTATCAGGACAGTACTCTGTAGAGAGGCGCAGGGTGCCGTCCTTCCCTATAGGGACCATGCTCTCCCTCATCACCCTTTCCCTGTGCAGAACCAAGTCTATGGGGAAGATGGTAGGAGGGGCCAGACCGAAGCTTAGTGGAAGGCCTTCTACCAGCCCATCTGACGCCCTCCTCATGAAATTGGGACTATTGTCTGTGGAGCTGCCCTCGTCTGTTGACAGGGAGTTGTTTCTGGACACCACAGTCTTCCTGATGTTTCTGGAAAGAAGCCTTTCATGACTCAGTGTTTTGAAGAGGGTAGACTTGGGTGGGGACCTGCTCAGCATTGGGGAGCTGAAAGGGGAGGACTCAGCTGAGGAGGTGGTGTCACTGTCCAGTGTGCCCTGTCTGTTGAGTGTATAACCTCTGGGCGAGAGTCTGGAGGTCAGGGTGTGAAGACTGAAGGAGGAAGGGGAGGAGGATGGGGAGGTAGAGGGGGAGACTCTGGAGCAAGTGTTGGACCTGCTCCTGGGGAGCAGCAGCGGTATGCCACAGGAGCCAGGGTCGTTGTGGAACAGGGACTCCTTCCTCCTGGTGTGGGGGCTCTCCAGCAGGGTACAGAAACCGTAGCAAGTCTGGGCTTTGGCCACGTGGGGCAAGGAGAGTGCTGCCTGGCTTTGAGGGTCTGCGTTGGTGGTCTCCTCATCACTACAGTCATAAGGGCTCTCGTCCACATTCTCTACCTGGATGATGTGTGGGCTGATAAGCTTTCGTGTTGGGGCTTCCCTCTTAGGGCTCCCCCTCTCAGATTCACACAGAGACACTCTGATGATGGGGGCCTGGCGGCACTGCTCTGTACCTTTCGGCTCCTGGAAGGACGGGATCTTAGGAGGGATGCAAAACTCTGGGATAGTGTCTGGGGTGATAATATTAGGACACAGGGAAAGTCTCTTGTGTTTCTCAGCTTTCTCTCCAAACATGTCTCCGATCCTGAAGCTGTATTCCGTTGAGGGGAGAGGCAGGTTGGTTCTCTCCACGGACACACGGATCTTCTCCACCACCCACATGAGTTCTCTGATAGGGCTTGGTAACTGGAACAGTAAAGGGAAATCCTCATTAGACAACACAAATGGAAACAAATCACAGCCAATCAAAAAGCCTGTTTTCAAAAACTAGTTAAATACTAGTTTTTCTTAACAAATTAAAAAATAATTCAACTTTGTATTGAAAAATTTGAGAAAAGGACATTATTTCAAGTCATGATTATGATGTGATGCTTACCTGGTGTAAATGAGATGTCAGTAAATCCAACACTGTGTCCTTACAGACAGGCTTGTGAGATAGATAACGATGGTAGTAGTAAAGGTCTCTATAAGTAGCAGGCTCAGAATCTCTCTTGTTAAGACCAGCTCCTCTGTAAGCGACTGACGGAAAGAGCTGCCAGGCTGTTTAAATATGGCCTGGTGGTGGGGAGGAGACCAGGACGACTTCCACACACCCTTCAGTGCTCTGACAGGAACCTCCCCTTGGCCACCCGTTCCCATGGAGACACCCAAGCCACAACACAACGCTCTGTGCCCACAGCAGGGGGAAAGGTCAGCCAGATAAGCCAACTAAACTACTTTGAAAATGAACATATGTATCTGACCAAAGGAAAACATGTTCATTGGTTTGTTTGATTTTCCATTTATGCAGATGAGAGGGGGACGTAACCTTGGGTTGTTCACACAAATAAAGTGAAATGATAAGATTATGGCTGAGGCCTGTTGGTGACCCTAGGTTGGCAGTGCTTGAAATGCTGCGACAACATTGGCTTCTGTTGAATAGAATGTGGATCAAACCTCTCTAAATCAACCAATGAACTGTGACCTACTGTTAAAAATAGCTTAAGTGTAAGGATCTTGCAAAGCCACACACTGAAATCGCAATATCCAACAAGTTTGTATTTTCCATTATCTTTAAGGGATTTTGAATGCAATGCACTTGAATAGTAGTATAAATTCACATCACTTGAACACTTAATAGCTGTCTATACGTATTTGCTATACTGGTACCCACTCTACTGTTGCCTTTGTATAATGAATGATATTGACAAGAGGATTACAACCGTTACAACCAGACTAGTTGAGCAACTTTAAACCACAATGCTGCTTTGAAGACAAAACAGAGCAGGTTCTCACATTATTTTAGACACTTTGAAATGAAAACACAAGCCCAACAGGTCTACACTCCAAACAAAACAACCTGTCTTAATTCATGCCAACGATACCCTCTTGTGGTGGGAGAAGGATCAGCTTTTCTGTAAAAAGAACACTTATATTTTGGACAGTGAAAAAAGAGGAGTGCCAGTGGAGCAGAGGCATGGACACCTCTAATACTTTACCCATAGATCACTGATAAATCAGGAAATATATGGAGTTCACTGTCACATCAATCTCATTTTTTTCAACAACTCAATCCATACAAAAATCATGTCACACCTCACAGTAAAAGGCATGGTGTTCAATTCATGAGTCATATGGTAAATTGACATTGTGTGGGTTGATTAACGTACAGTATAAAGCTACAGTACCACTTGGATGTTCCGTTTGACATTCCTCTGGGTTTCATTTAGAAAAAGCTCAGTAATGGCCAAAGTTCAAGTTGAACATCTTAGTAACCCTGTGCAACCACACCACTGGACAGATGGTGAGATCATACCTAAACAACATTTCTGAGAACTTCCACTCTTTCAATGTTTTCTCAAGAGAAAACAATGTGAACGAGTGGAAGATCTCAGAAATGTTGTTTTTAATGGATCAAACGAATGGTTATTTCAACAGCACATTTTACACAGATTTCAGATAGTGGTGAAAAAAAAGAGAGTTGATTGAAAATGTTTCAACTTGTAGATCAAATGAAGTCAACATCCCATATGATCTGTTCAGATTGGCTTCTGAGTTTATAAGCCTTTAATTTTAAAAGGTGGTGGGTTCTTCAGCTGAACTGAGGTTAAGGAGGGTTTTTTGGCACAGAAATAGAAGTGCGTGACCAGTTGTCTTATTAGCTTAACCAAATGTATGTGACCCTTGCCCTAATTAGTTGGATCTGGCATCAATAATCATCCAGTGCTGCCATGTAATGAGGTACATGTGTTTAAGGTTCACCTCAAAACATATGCCATCCACTTCAAACAGGAGGTCACATTTCAGTTGGATGATGTATTCCCCATTCACTGGGAAGATCTCAATTGCATAATCCTTGCATCCTCTCTCCTCGTCTCCTTCTCAAAACCCATTGTAGGAGAAGGTCAGAGGGGAGGGACCTCTGGCTTTCTCATCTAATTGGTTTTGAGAAGGAGGCAAGGAGAGGGGAGAGGACATGAGGAGGATGCAATTGAGATCTTCCCAAAGTGTGTAGAAGGCTGTCAGTCACCAGGTGATGTATGTGTTAATTCACTGCAGCCAACAGAGGGCAGCATATAGGTAGGTAGAAATCATACATTTGCCTTGGATTTGACTGACCAAATTGAGACGCTGGCTGTTATGCCTTCTATTACCCAGTTTCAAATAGACTCCAAGCCGGTTGTAATTCCAAACTTCCAATACACTAGTAAACCTAACATAAGGACTGTAGATCTGAAGTCATGTGGTCACTGACGGACTTACCATTAGGCAGAAAAGGCAATTACCTCAGGCCTCACATAATCAAAATAATAAATAATAATAGTTTTAAACCACTTGAGGCCCCCCCATGCTCCGCGTGAGGCATAATAAATAAATAATTTTAAAAATCCCCGACAACATTTGTCTGTTTAAGCTAGAGATTTCTGCTAGAGATATCTGTCGGCCTTCCGCATCTGCTGTGGAAGGTGTTTAAGCTACAGCAGTGTTTTTCAAACCAGGAGACATCCCAAAAAAATCGATCTTCTCACGAAGACGCCTGTAGCGTATGAATGGTTTGGAAAGATCAGTCTCTCACGAACAAGATGGTGTTCTCCGTTTTGATCTACGACTCCCACAAGTGTCACAGGACTGGACTGAATGTAACCCAATACCAGGCCAAAAATGTTATGGAAGTAAATAGGGCATTTTCACGTAAAGGTATATGGGTAATTCCACGGTAAAAATTACATATTTATTCTCCTGAGCTTTCTTATATATCTCTCAGATATAGGACAGACACTTCAAAACCTACTTCCTTCTGATTACATTTTTGACTCTGTTTTCCCATGAATCTGTTATTCAATGCATTTCAATAGGCTAATATAGCAGTAAGGACCTAAAATTCCAAATCAAATAGCTAAATGATCCTTGGTATGACCATCTTAAAACAATTCCATATGTTAGCTTAGTAGAAACCCAGCCCCGGGCCATTAAACTCTAGGGCAGTGGTATTCAAAGTCGGGGTCCAGACCCCTAGTGGAATCGGGTGGGAATCGGGTACGTTTTTGAGAAAAATAATGCGAAAATTAGAATTTTATTGACTAGATGTCTTTATTGGTTTCTTTTCATTATGATAAGAGATGAAAATGCAATTAAAGAAAGGTTAGGTGTTGATGTAAATATCTAAATGTACAGATCTGAAGGTTGTGTCATTAGATTTGGGTTGGGGTGGGGTCGTGAGAAATTCTTAGGTAAAAAATGGGGTCCCCAGAAATTCTGGTGGAAAAAATAGGGCCCACGCTGAAAGACTTTGAATACCACTGTTCTAGGGGGATAAAGTAAGCATTTCTTTAGTCATTGTCGTCGTGGCAGTGGCAGAGGAGATGTACAGTATGTGTAGCCCATGTATCTGATGCTGTCTAGCAAAAAAAATAGTATGGCATGTCACACTGTTTTTGGCCAGACAGCATCAGATACATGGGCTACATGTAGTAAGAGAGAGGGGCGCTGTTTCGCTCACTCGGATGCTCTCTCCAGTGAGGAACGTTGGAGGGTGCAGAGTGCACTGTTCGGATGCTGGAATTATTTTGGAAGTACTGATTCTTTTTTAAGTGATTTGTTTGACACTCAGATGAAAACATAATAACTGATTATGTTCATGGCACATTAAAAGGGAATACATTTTACAGTTAAATTACATGTCTTTAATATGAAAACCATAAAAAAGGTGGTCGCTTACTTTCTTTGCTTCTCACAGCCCAGAGCTACAGCTACCTCCTGTGGAGGAAGCAAAACGAGTTCAGAGGTGGAAAAGAACATCTTCATATACAGCTGAATATCCTTTTCAACGGATCATGTTTTAAAGTGTCTACGATAAATGGTAGGCTATGCCTAAGCCAACTTGCAGTTGGACGGTTTTTACTTCAGATGTAGGATTGTAATTTGAGCCAGTTTGCTACAGCTGGAAAATAATCCTGCTGTAAAGGGAAATGTGAATTATTATGTGAATTATAATTAATGGACATTTTTTGGTGGGGTTGCTACATTTTTCGTTAGGGCAATTCAAGTCTGACATTTTAAAGTGGAAATTACAAACTTTAGAAGCCTTTTTAAACCTTGACTACACTACAAATTTGCATTTCTTACTGTGCAGGAAAATTGTCTGCAGCAAAATAGTGATCTAATTAAGATCCTACACCTGTAGGCTACAGAAGTGGAATAGGGATTGTGTAATCCATCACCGCCACTTGAGTGCGCAGCATTTCCAAATGTGCTAATCCTCCTCCAAAAAATCCCCCTACGTTTTTTTTACTTCCTCAATAGATTGCTCATCTGTTAATTTCCTCTTCACTTCTCTTCCCTGTAGTTCCTTATACTCTCCCTATCTTTCTTGGCTCTGTTGTCTATCTCTCTCTGCTCTCTCTAGGTCTCCATTCAATTCTGAATGTAACTAAATGTAATTAAAATTATAATCTACGTAATCCCCAAAAGCAATTATTTATCATGAGAAGGCCATAAACAATAACTAGTAATGCTGCATACTCCGATATATGTTGACATCTCACCTTTCTGGTACAATTGCTAAGGTGTAGTCACTTTTGAGGACACAAGCTCAAGTACACAGTACAAATATGATAAAAAATATGATATACAGTATTTCCTATTCAAAAAAACTGTATGAATAAGGCTTGAAATGACTGATATTTTTTCTAAATATAGTATAATCAATTTGTAAAATGACTAACTATAAGATTTCACCTTCCTCATAACTGTAAAACACATATTTGTATATTTAGTTTTAGAGAAAATTTGCATATTTTCTAAAGGTCTCTCTTCATGAAAATGTGTGCCCCCATCGCTGTGAACAATTAATTGGTATACACAGCCTGAAACTAATGACTGCAAAATCTTGTAAATGTTCCTTAAGGCCAGAATGTTGAATAAAATGTCATTTTAACTTATTCTACAGGTTGTCTGTGTGGTTTGTCCTTGAGACAAAATAGCCACAGGAAAGTTTTGTTTGCCAGACTTTTTAGAGTGCCGGTACTGAAGATGACCTTTCTATCATCTGGCACATATGCAAAGCCATGTAAATACCTGCTGATTTCAGTTAATATGCATCTAACTGCTGACTTCCCTGTCAGTGAATTCAATTTTTAATCATGTTTTGGCATGATTGTCTCATTTCAAGTAACTAGCTGCAGGCTCAAAGAAACATTCAATCATATAATTTGCATAGAAACCCAAAATAAAAGCATATAGATAGTGTAATGTATGCTAGAATGAAGGTTTAAAAATGAAAGCTGCATATGCATATTAGCCAAAATACATACTATGAAACTATACTATGAAACAAAGATAAATGATATAAAGAATGATAGTAAAAAGTGTTGGAGCACCTTAAATGAAATGTTGGGCAAAAAGGCAAACTCAGCTCCATCATTCATTGAATCCGAAGGCTAATTCATCACAAAACCCACTGATATTGCCAAATACTTTAAAATATTTTTTTATTGGCATGATTAGCAAACTTAGGCATGAGATGCCAGCAACAAACGCCAAACCTACACATCCAAGAATAACGGACCTAATTATGAAAGACAATTATTGTAATTTTGAATTACATAAAGTGAGTTTGGAAGAGGTGAAAAACGATATATATATATATTTATTTTTGTCTATGAACAATGGCAAGCCACCTGGATCTGACAACTTAGATGGAAAATTACTGAGGACGATAGTGGACGATACTGCCACTCCTATGTGCCATCTCTTCAATCTAAGCTTACAGAAAAGTGTGTGCCCTCAAGCCTTGAGGGAAGCAAAAGTCATTCGGCTCCCCATGAATAGTAAAACACCCTTTACGAACCCTTAGTAAACTTTTGGAAAAAATAGTGTTTGACCAGATACAATGCTATTTTACAGAAAACAAATTAACAACCGACTTTCAGCACGCTTATTGTTTAAATTTGACCTGTATTTAACTAGGCAAATCAGTTAAGAACAAATTCTTATTTTCAGTGACAGCCTAGGAACAGTGGGTTAACTACCTTGTTCAGGGGCAAAATGACAGATTTTTACCTTGTCAGCTCAGGGATTCAATCTTGCAACCTTTTGGTTACTAGTCCATGCTCTAACCACTAGGCTACCCTGCTGCCCCTTATTTATTAGGGATCCTTATTAGTTCCTGCCAAGGCAGCAGCTACTCTTCCTGGGTTACAGCAACAGTTAAGGCAGTAATATACATTAAAATAAAATGTGTATACATTTAAATACATTTTACAACAGATTTCACAATACTTTAAATGTGTGCACTCTGGCCACTACACTACTACAACACACAATCTATGTGTACGTGTGTGTATAGTGTGTATGTTATGTGTGTTTGTATGTGTGTGTTTGTAGCTGTGTGTGTGACTTATAGTCTTCGAGGTTCCATAGTCCTCACTGTTTTTTTAAATCTGATTGTACTGCTTGCGTGAGTTACTTGATGTGGAATAGAGTTCCATGTAGCTATGGCTCTATGTAGTACTGTGCGCCTCCCATAGTCTGTTCTGGATTCTGTGAGTACTGTGAAGAGACCTCTGATGGCATGTCTTGTGTGTTATGCATGGGTGCATTCAACATGTCAATACTTCTTACAAAAACAAGTAGTGATAAAGTCAATCTCTCCTCTACTCTGAGCCATGAGAGATTGACATGCATATTATTAATGTTAGCTCTACGTGTACATTTAACTGCCAGCCGTAATCTCCTGTTCTGGGCCAGTTGTAATTTTTCCAAGTCCATCTTTGTAGCACCTGACCACACTATTGGGCAGTAGTCCAGGTGTGACAAAACTAGTGCCTGTAGGACCTGCCTTGTTGATTATGTTGGAAAGAAGTCAGAGCAGCACTTGATCGACAGACCTCTCCCCATCTTAGCTACTATTGCATCAATATTTTTTGACCATAACAGTTTACAATCCAGGGTTACTCCAAGCAGTTTAGTCTCCTCAACTTGCTACATTTCCACATTATTCATTACAAGATTTAGTTGAGGTTTAGGGATTAGTGAATGATCCCTAAAAAGTTCTACATATTTCTTGCCGCCCATTCTGAAACCGACTGCAGCTCTTTGTTAAGCGTGTGATTTCACTCGCTGTAGTAGCTAACGTGTATAGTGTTGCACATACATAGACACACGGGCTTTACTCAGAGACAGAGGCAGGTAAAGATTGAAAAAAGTAAGCGGTCTAGACAGCTTCCCTTGGAAATGCCTGATTCTACCTGGATTATGTTGGAGAGGCTACCATTAAAGAACACCCTCTGTGTTCTGTTATACAGGTCACTCTCATTTCAAGCAAAAGGTGTAAAACCCTAAAATATACATTTTTCCAGCAGCATACTATGATCGATCAAATCAGCACTGAAGTCTAACCAAACAGCCCCCACAATCTTTTTTTAATCAATTTCTCAGCCAATCATCCATCATTTGTGTAAGTGCCGTGCATGTTGAATACCCTTCCCTATAAAAATACACAATATTGCATAGGCTATACATATACAGTAGCATACATTGCAATACAATCTTCTCCTAAAAACAGTTGTACAATTTGTTTTGCAACAAGATAACCAGAGTTTGATTTCTTAATCAGATGAGTTAAGTTCTCAAATAGCAGCTGCCCAATACCACCGAGGTAAAGACAGTTTCAAGTTGGATATTCGGCAGATATTCGCGCTTTCAATCCTCAATAGCTTTCAAACCACTTGAGCCACAGACTCCAAATAAGTGTCATGATGTTGGAAAAATTGCGCACAATATTGCACAGGTCTTATTTTCACGATTTGGACATGAATTCACTTTCCAAAGCTAATAAACATGTGGAAATGTGAGCAGCATTTTGTATTCCTAGTTTAGTTAGTTAGGGAGCTTTAACAAAATACATTTTTTTTTTTTACATTAGAATTTCAATAGCTCCTTGGTCATGTGACCTACTGACTTCAAACAAGGTTCAGAATGTCCACTGACTACCCTTCTATAGTGCACACACTTTAGTTTGTCCATTTTCATCTCACAAGATTTTACATACATTTTTCAAAATGTAGAATTTCAATAGCTCCTTGGTCATGTGACCTAGTGACCTCAAACAAGGTTCAGAATGTCCACTGACTATACCTTCATAACGCACACTCTGATGTTTGTCTACTTTCATCTCATGCTATTAGACTTAAATCTGTAAGCTTTGCAGGCCTTCATTTTACATGGGTGTTGGGTGTGATAATGTGAAAGAATCCTTTTCATAGCATCATTTTCATATACTGTACATTAAGACAAATCCTTCTATGCTGAATATTAGAACGCAGTTTACATAACCTGATAATGACTTGATATTTGAGTGCATTCACAACAAGCCACCTGCAGACAACTTACAAGATGCAATATTGCATTTGAGGGTTTGTTTTTCTGATGAAAATAGTTATTTGATGCATGGCTTACTATTTCTAACTGGGAAAATAAATTCCTACGTCTTTCGTGAGTAAAATCCTTTTTCCAAAATTGATTTAGATACATTTTTGTGAAGAGGTATGAGGTTTGTGATATGGGTAATTTAATAGTAAAATCATTTAAAGGATCAATACATTTCTATATTGCTTCCCCAGTATCTGCATGAACCATCAGGCCAAGTGTTTTTGGTTGACGCTGCTGGACAGAAAGAGAAGGAGGAATCAGAACATGCTGCATTCAAATTCAGGTCTTAGTTATTCCATTGTACTGGATCTAATACATATTAGCAATTCACATACATTCATAAGTGTAATACATTTTTTATGACATACTGTGAAAAACTCTCTTGGCTGCTGGCTCAGTCACTTTCAGACATGCGCAGAGCAGATTGAAAGGGGAAGGGTAGCTCTCGACTTGAACCACAGGGGTTCTCTGTAAAGAGAGAGTAATTCAAAAGGCACAGACACACCCCTTGACTTTTAATTGGCACCCTTGACCTGTATGTATTCTCTCCTGATTGGCTCTGTGATGCAAAGTCTGGCAGTCTGACTAAAGTGCCAGAGGTATGAGAGACATCCTCCTTTGTATTTATGGGAACAAATATTTCCTAACACTTTGGATCCTATTCTTGGAATGTTAAAAGACTGTTAGAAGATCAATGCAAAAATATTTTTTTACTATTTACTGTCCATGAGTAACCTCAACCTTGTGGGTCTGTGGGTGTTTGGGCCAATAAAGTGGCAACTCAATTCTACCACTGACTAGTCTCCCGTGCCCTATGAACGGGGACACAGGGCAATAGTTTTTAATATAAACCAGACCTTTTTTACTGGAGTACACTAACCACTAATTGGGGCTCTTTTCTTGACACACAGTAGCAGTTTACCAGTCAAGAAGATCAAAAAGTAGATTGTTGTAAGGGTGTATTACATCCTGTGCTGGCCACATTGTCATATCCATTCTGGATTCTGAGTGGTAAAGTCATAGCTGAAAGATGCCTCTATGTATGTGTATACATTTTCCACCAAGACAGAACTGCCAAAGGGGGTGGAGTTGCAATCTACTGCAGAGACAGCCTGCAGAGTTCTGTCATGCTATCCAGGTCTGTGCCCAAACAGTTCGAGCTTCTACTTTTAAAAATCCACCTTTCCAGAAATAAGTCTCTCACTGTTGCCGCTTGTTACAGCCCCCCCTCAGCCCCCACCTGTGCCCTGGACACCATATGTGAATTAATTGCCCCCCATTTATCTTCAGAGTTTGTACTGTTAGGTGACTTAAACTGGGATATGCTTAACACTCCGGACGTCCTACAATCTAAGCTAGATGCCCTCAATCTCTCCCAAATTATCATCGAACCTACCAGGTACAACCCAAAATTCGTAAACTCGGGCACCCTAATAGATATCATCCTGACCAACCTGCCCTCTAAATACACCTCTGCTGTCTTCAACCAGGATCTCAGCGATCACTGCCTCATTGACTGCGTCCGTAATGGGTCCGCGGTCAAACGCTCCTTAAAACACTTCAGCGAGCAGGCCTTTCTAATCGACCTGGCCCGGGTATCCTGGAAAGATATTGACCTCATTCCGTCAGTAGAGGATGCCTGGTTATTCTTTAAAAGTGCTTTCCTCACCATCATAAATAAGCATGCCTCATTCAAAAAATGTAGAACCAGGAACAGATATAGCCCTTGGTTCACTCCAGACCTGACTGCCCTTGACCAGCACAAAAACATTCTGTGGCGTACTGCATTAGCATCGAATAGCCACGCGACATGCAACTTTTCAGGGAAGTTAGGAAGCAATATACACAGGCAGTTAGGAAAGCAAAGGCTAGCTTTTTGAAAGAAAAATATGCACCCTGTTGCACAAACTCCAAAAGGTTCTGGGACACTATAAAGTCCATGGAGAATAAAAGCACTTCCTCCCAGCTGCCCACTGCACTGATGCTAGGAAACACTGTCCCCACCGATAAATCTACAATTATCGAGAATTTCAATAAACATTTTTCTATGGCTGGCCTTGCTTCCCAACTGGCTACCCCTAACCCGGTCAACAGCTCTGCACCCCCCCACAGCAACTTGCCCAAGCCTCCCCATTTCTCCTTCACCCAAATTAAGATTCCTGATGTTCTGAAAGAGCTGCAAAATCTGGACCCCTACAAATCAGCTGGGCTAGACAATCTGGACCCTCTCTATCTAAAATTATCCACCGCAATTGTTGCAACTCCTATTACTAGCCTGTTCAACCTCTCTTTCGTATCGTCTGAGATCCCCAAAGATTGGAAAGCTGCTGCGGTCATCCCCCTATTCACAGGGGGAGACACTCTAGACCCAAACTGCTACAGACCTATATCTACCCTACCCTGCCTTTCCAAGGTCTTCGAAAGCCAAGTTAAGAGATCACCGACCATTTCAAATCCCACCGTACCTTCTCCGCTATGCAATCTGGCTTTCGACTCTGTCAATCACCACATTCTTATCTGCAGACTCAACGGCGTTGGTTTCTCAAATGATTACCTCGTCTGGTTCACCAACTACCTCTCAGACAGAGTTCAGTGTGTCAAATCGGAGGGCCTGTTGTCCAGACCTCTGGCAGTCTCTATGGGGGTGCCACAGGGTTCAATTCTCGGGCCGACTCTTTTCTTTGTATACATCAATGATGTCGCTCTTGCGGCTGGTGATTCTCTGATCCACATGACACCATTCTGTATACTTCTGGCCCTTCTTTGGACACTGTGTTCCAGACGAGCTTCAATGCCAAACAACTCTCTTTTCGTGGCCTCCAACTGCTCTTAAATGCAAGTAAAACTAAATGCATGCTCATCAACCGATCGCTGCTCGCACCTGCCCGCCCGCCTAGCATCACTACTCTGGACGGTTCTGACTTAGAATAAGTGGACAACTACAAATACCTAGGTGTCTGGTTAGACTGTAAACTCTACTTCCAGACTCATATTAAGTATCTCCAATCCAAAATTAAATCTAGAATCGGCTTCCTATTTCGCAAAAAAGCATCCTTCACTCATGCTGCCAAACATACCCTTGTAAAACTGACTATCCTACCGATCCTTGACTTCGGTAATGTCATTTACAAAATAGCCTCCAACACTCTACTCAGCAAATTGGATGCTGTCTATCACAGTGCCATCCGTTTCGTCACCAAAGTCCCATATACTACCCACCACTGCGACCTGTATGCTCTCGTTGGCTGGCCCTCACTTCATATTCGTCGCCAAACCCACTTGCTCAGGTCATCTTTAAGTCCTTTCTAGGTAAATCCCCGCCTTATCTCAGCTCACTGGTCACCATAGCAGCACCCACCCGTAGCACGCGCTCCAGCAGGTATATTTCACTGGTTACCCCCAAAGCCAATTCCTCCTTTGGCTGCCTTTCATTCCAGTTCTCTGCTGCCAATGACTGGAACAAATTGCTAAAATCACTGAAGCTGGAGACCCATATCTCCCTCACTATCGTTAAGCATCAGCTATCAGAGCAGCTTACAGATCATTGCACCTGTACATAGCCCCCTGTAAATAACCCATCCAACTACCTCATCCCCATATTGTTATTTATATATTATTTTTTTCTCCTTTGCACCCCAGTATCTCTACTTGCACGTTAATCTTCTGTACATCTGTCACTACAGTGTTTATTTGCGAAATTGTAATTATTTCGCCACCACGGCCTATTTATTGCCTTACCTCCCTAATCTTACCTCATTTGCACACACTGTATATATACTTTTATATTGTGTTATTGACTGTACGATTGTTTATTCCATGTGTAACTTTATCTTGGCCAGGTCGCAGTTGTAAATGAGAACTTGTTCTCAACTGGCTTACCTGGTTAAATAAAGGTGAAATAATGTTTTTTTAATTTTTAAATACTGTATGTGGGAAGGTTTTATGTCTGTCCTACATGTAGTGTTGGTACATGGAATATTCCTCAACTGCATATATCATAAATTGCTATTGCAAATAGAAGTATTATGTTTAATTAACAACTAGATATTATTTTGACAAACACACTGGTGCATACAATTCATTCTCTATTGTCATAGATTTGGTGGGCACTGTCATCTGTGATCTTTGTGATATGACTTTCTTTAAGCACGTACTGATGAAACTGTCATGTAATATTTTTTTCTTAAAGTCTACAAACGCTCTACATTTATTCACTCTGTGATAGGGTTGGATCCTATATCCTACTTTTATTATTGTCCTGTAAATGGTTCAGTGCCTATAATTTAGGCCGTGTGTAGAATGGGGCATAAAGGAAATTACCTCTACTACTATATTACTACTAGATTACAGTGATATGGAAAAGAGCATACAAATTCGGCCTGTGTATTCATTTGCCTATAACTAATCAGAATTCCATTATGTCAGTGGATATACTGAACCTTGTTTGAAGTCATTAGGTCACATGGCCAAGGAGCTATTGAAATTCTAAAGTTTGAAAAATTCATGTAAATTTATGTGAGATGAAAATGGACAAACTAAGGGTGTGCAATATAGAAGGGTAGTCAGTGGACATTCTGAACCTTGTTTGAGTCCAGTAGGTCATATGATCACTGAGCTATTGAAATTCAAAAATGCAAATAAATCATTTTAAATAGTGTGAGATGTAAATCGACAAAAATAAATGTGTGCAATGTGTGTCTATGCCATCGGCTTAGCTAGAACCAGTTTTGAAAGTTTTAGGCTTAATGGTTAAAAAGCTATTGAAATTTGAAAAATGTGATTTTCACATTGTTGACGGTCCCCAACTGCTGTTGGTGGAGGTAAGGAAAACTACAGGCGAATATCTGTCGAATATCCAACCTGAAACTGTATTTACCTCGGTCCCATTACCATGGTGAGCATGCATAATGTTGGATGCATTGGAATATAAAGTATGGAGAATGATAATGAGCCTGAAGGTTTATAGAAAAAGTTGGAAAATTAATGTTTGAGTTTTTAATACTAAGCTAAATGTTCAGTGTATGTGAGTATATTTAGATGCTTTACATTATTAACTTTTCTACTAACCTTCTAAAAGGTGACAGTGCCAAAATCTTGCTAATCCATTCATTATTCTACTAACTGTGAGTGTAAGACATGTTTTCATGCATATACATTACCATTCAAAAGTTTGGACAAACCTACTCATTCAAGGGTTTCTCTTTATTTTAACTATTTTCTAGATTGTAGAATAATGGTGAAGACATTAAAACAATGAAATAACACATAGGGAATCATGTAGTAACCAAAGAAAGTGTTAAACAGATTCTTCAAAGCAGCCACCTTTTGCTTTGATGACTGCTTTGCATACTCTTGGCATTCTCTCAACCAACTTCACCTGGAATGCTTTTCCAACAGTCATGAAGGAGTTCCCACATATGCTGAGCACTTGTTGGCTGCTTTTCCTTCACTCTGCGCTTCAACTCATCCCAAACCATCTCAATTGGGTTGAGGTCAGGTGATTGTGGAGGCCAGGTCATCTGATGCATCACTCCATCAATCTCCTTGGCCAAATAGCCCTTACGCAGCCTGGAGTTGTGTTGGGTCATGTTGAAAAACAAATAATAGTCCCACTAAGCGCAAACCAGATCATCCGTTCACCTACTCTGCGTCTCACAAAGACATGGTGGTTGGAACTTTCTTTGCAGCAATTTGACCATGAAGGGCTGATTCACGCAGTCTCCTCTGGACAGTTGATGTTGAGATGTGTATGTTACTTGAACTCTGTGAAGCATTTATTTGGGGTGCAATTTCTGAACTTATCCTCTGCAGCAGAGGAAACTCTGGATCTTCCTTTCCGGTGACGGTCCTCATGAGAACCAGTTTCATCATAGCACTTGATGGTTTTTGCGACTGCACTTTCAAAGTTCTTGAAATTTTCCATTTTGACTGACCTTCATGTCTTAAAGTAATGATGGACTGTTGTTTCTCTTTGCTTATTTGAGCTGCTCTTGCCATAATACAGACTTGGTCTTTTACCAAATAGGGCTGTCTTCTGTATACCACACCTACCTTGTCACAACACAACCGATTGGCTCAAATGCATTAAGAAGGAAAGAAACTCCACAAATTAACTTTTAGCAAGGCACACATGTTAATTTAAATGCATTCCAGGTGATTACCTAATGAAGCTGGTTGAGAGAATGCCAAGAGCGTGCAAGCTGTCATCAAGGCAAAGGGAGGTGTAATGGAGACAAAGGGTGTTAGGAAGCAGGTGCCGTTGGAGAGTTTAATATAAATGAACATGTAATGATACAAAAACAAGCAAAACATCTGGACATGAGAACATAAACAAAGACAATAACGCCTGATGGGAAATTACAAAGGGGTGCTATATATAAGGGGAGTAATCAGGGAAGTGATAAGGTGCAGGTGTGCCTAATGATGAAGCGCAGGTGTGCGTAATGAAGGGTTGCCAGGTGTGCATAGTGATGGGTTGCCAGTACTGTTGGTAAGTAGATAGGCGACTTCGAGCGCCGGAGAGAATGCCAAGATTATGCAAAGCTCTCATCAAGGCAAAGGGTGGCTACTTTGAAGAATCTCAATTATAGAATATATTTTAATTTGTTTAACACTTTTTTGGTTACTACATGATTTCATATGTGTTATTTCATAGTTTTGATGTCTTCACTATTATTCTACAATGTAGAAAATAATAAAACAATAAAGACAAATGAGTGAGTAGGTGTGTACAAACTTTTGCCTGGTACTGTACATTCGAACAAAGCACACCATCACAAATAGGGTTTCACCATTTATTGAGTATGGAGACAAATAGCAAAGGTATGTCAGGAAGTATTTGAAGTATCTAAATATAGTGTAACCTACCAATCAAAATACAGTGTCTTCGGAAAGTATTCAGACCCCTTGACTTTTTGCACATTTTTTTACGTTACAGCCTTTTCTAAAATGGATTAAATAAATGAAAATTCATCAGAAAAATACACACAATACCCCATAATGAGGGAAAACAGGTTTTTAGAGTTCTTGCAAATTTATTCAACATAAAAAACAGAAATACATTATCTACATAACTATTCAGACCATTTGCTATGAGACTTGAAATTGAACTCAGGTGCATCCTGTTTCCATTGATCATGCTTGAGATGTTTCTACAACTTGATTGGCGTCCACCTGTGGTAAATTAAATTGATTGGATATGATTTGGAAAGGCACACACCTGTCTATATAAGGTTCCACAGTAGACAGTGCATGTCAGAGCAAAAATCAAGCCATGAGTTCTGGGGAAGGGTACCAAAAAATGTCTGCACCCATTGAATTTCCCCAAGAACACAGTGGCCTCATCATTCTTAAATGGAAGAAGTTTGGCCAAACTGAAGAATGGGGGAGAAGGGCCTTGGTCAGGCAGGTGACAAGAACCCGATGGTCACACTGACAGAGTTCTAGAGTTCCTTTGTGGAGATGTGAGAACATTCCAGAAGGACAACCCTCTCTGCAGCACTCCACTAATCAGGCCTTTATGGTATAGTGACCAGACGGAAGCCACTCCTCAGTAAATAGCACATGACAGCCCGCTTGGAGTTTTCCAAAAGACACCTAAAGACCATGAGAAACAAGATTCTCTGATCTGAAGAAACCAAGATTGAACTCTTTGGCCTGAATGCCAAGCATCAAGTCTGGAGGAAACCTGGCACCATTCCTACAGTGAAGCATGGTGGTGGCAGCATCATTCTGTGGGGATATTTGTCAGTGGCAGGGACTGGGAGACTAGTCAGGATCGAGACAAAGTTGAACGGAGTAAAGTAAAGATAGTTCCTTGATAAAAACCTGATCCAGAGCGCTCAGGACCTCAGCTCAGGTTAAAGGTTCACCTTCAAACAGGAGAACGACCCTAAGCACACAGCCAAGAAAATGTAGGAATGGCTTCGGGACAAGTCTCTGGATGTCCTTGAGTGGCCCAGTCCGAGCCTGGACGTGAACACGATCTAACATCTCTGGAGAGACCTGAAAATAGCTGTGCAGCAACGCTCCCCATCCAATCTGACAAAGCTTGAGAGGTTATGCAGAGAAGAATGGGAGAAACTCCCCAAGTATAGGTGTGCCAAGCTTGTAGCGTCATACCCAAGAAGACTCGAGGCTGTAATCGCTGCCTAAGGTGCTTCAACAAAGTACTGAGTAAAGGGTCTTACAAATTATGTAAATGTCATATTTCAGTTTTCTTTATTTTTTAAGTTAGCAAAAATGTCTAAAAAACACTTTTTTCTTTGTCAATATTCAGTATTGTGTGTAGATTGATGAGAATATTTCTTTAAATCAATTTTAGGAAAAGGCTGTAACCTTGCAAAATGTGGAAAAAGTCAAGGGGTCTGAATACTTTCCGAAGGCACTGTATATCAAGTGCCATGGAGGGCACAATCTTACAATGTCGCAATCCAGAAATTCCAAAAGCCTGGGCTTCTCTCTAGGAGCATTTCTGTGCCCAGGCCCCATAGGCGTATCAAAAGAATCCTACCCTAGTCACCAATGTAGCGGACCGATGTAGAGAGAGACAAGTACCTTAGCAGAATGCAATATAAAGCCTGTGTGGTTCAGAGACGAGAACTTTACCATCTTTAGGAAAAGCCTGGGCTCCTGGCGGGGACAATAGAATTCTCACCACTGCATGTTACAATAGTAAAATAATCTGTTTGTCACCTGTCACTTGTCACCTTACTTTTTGAAAATCTTCCTCTGATTTGTCATCCAAAGGGTCCCAGCTACAACATGAAGTGTCGTTTGTTAGAAAAAATCCTTCTTTATATCCCAAAAAGTCAGTTTAGTTGGTGCCATCCATTTGAGTAATCCACTCGTTCAACATGCAGAGAAAGGAATCCAAATAGATACCGCTAAACTTTGTTAAAACAAGTCAAAATATGTTTCTATTTAATCCTCCTAAACTATAATATTTCATACGGAAAGAACTATGTTCAATAGTAAAATGATATTAGCAGGTGTGTGGACTCTTTGTCGCGCGCGGATACACGAATTTCCACGTCTGTGTCCCTGTAGTAAAACTCATATGTCTTACTCATTTTGGAAGAAACAAGCCTGAAACCTTGAACAAAGACTACTGACACCCAGTGGAAGCCATAGGAATTGCATACTGGGAGCTAAATTACATTTTTCCATATACCTTCCATTAGAAGCGCATGGGCTCTGAAACAAAGCCTCTCTGTCTTACTATTGTCATGACTCTGACCGAGGCAGGCTCTCCTTCCCGTTCGGGTGGCGCTCGGCGGTCGACGTCACCGGCCTATTAGCTGCCACTGATCTTTTTCCTCCCCCTCCTTATTTGTTCATTGGTTACACCTGTTTTGTGTTTGTTCGTAATTAGTTGGGCTTTATCTGTCAGCCGGCCCGACCGTTTCTAGGTGCGGGATTGTTTTATTGTAAGCTTGGTGTTTGTTAGTCTGATGTACGTGTTTGTGTTTGTGTACATTTTCTGAACTGTTTTCGTTCCCCGTGTCTGGGGCAGTTTATTGGGAGCACCCAGTGTCAAGTGGGGTGGCCGTTGTTTGTCAGTGGTTCATTAAATGAACGTGATCATTGTATCTTCTGTCTTCCTGCGCCTGACTTAGCACTCCGACACCCAGTCCTTTCACCTATGTATCTGATGCTGTCTAGACAAAAAGAGTATGACATGCCATACTATTTTTGGCCAGTCAGCATCAGATAGATGGACTACATATACAGCTTGCTTAGAGCCGCACACAGGACTCGCTGCGCAGCAACAAAAAAAAAAAGCTAAAGAAAAAACAGAGCACTCTCCATTCGCTCCTTTCAGCTCATTTTCATTAACCCCTTCTCCCTCTGCCACTGCCCTCGCCATGCCCTCTGCCACTGCCAAGACAACGATGCTACTGCCACAACGACGATCATCCTACTCCAACTATTCACAGGGATAATGTGGCATTTCTTATTTTGTCAGTATGAATGAAATAAGTGGGTCCTTTATTCATTCAAATCTTACAGATTTTTGTAGTCTTAAAATATTACTTGGAATAAACTGATAGCTAAACGACTTCTTGTCCCAGAATGGCATGCTAGTTAGTGATATCTGCTCCTGCTAGCTAACAACATACCTACTTGTTGTAACTAGCTAGCTAACTAGCAAGCTAGCTACATTACTAAAGTTGCTGCGTTCTACGTTGGGAGTCACAGCTTGCATTGATTTACAGCTTGCATTGATGGTATCGCGGTTCTATAACTAAATAGCTATCTTGTTTACAAATAAATAAAAATACTTTACCAGAGGGGTATACTACAAAGCAGGTTCAATGAGTTAGCCAGTGAACTTTGATAAACCATCAGAAATAACCATACGTTTTCTGGTTCATTAAGAATGCAGATCTCTCTCTCTTGAGCTGTCATCAGCTGTCTACTACCTTAGGTATGGATAATGTGATTGGCAGAAGTGATCAGCAGAGATAGTACCATGGATAGTACACACGTTTTGATTGCTTTACAGTTCAGTACTCAGCAGCGTTTGCCTGTCCAGCTAGCGAATGTAAAAAAATGTTGTTGGGGGTTTATGTACAAGAATTGACATTGCCAACAAACGGAGATGTGTTCAGAAGAAATGAATAAACACAATATGTAAAAACTAGCTCCTCCCTCGGCAGAGATCAAAAATAAAGAAACTAGCTTGCTACGGCCCACCGCCTAGTTACTTCCTGGATCTGAACAGCTATTTTCACGCACACTGTCAAAGGGTGTCTTCATTTTCTTCTTCTTCTGTGGTGTTTTAGGGCGGACTACACTGGAAACAGTGTTTTGCCGACCGCCTCCGGAATGTTGGAAATAAAAAAGGGGGGAAGTCCAAACGGAAAGGGAAATAAACTAAAACGTTTAATCCATTCAAACATCCGAAAATAAAATACAAAACAAAAACCCTCAGTCCTTCAAAATGCACTCAGAGCTCTACTCAGATGCGGTGACAAGAGAGGACTGCACTGTTGCTCCAGTCAGTAGGCCGACAACATGCAGTCCCTCACCCATTACATCCTTCATTCCCAAGAAGGGTTCATCTGCAGATACCAATCTTTCTTGGGTTATTCTCCACTCCTGCAGTGCAGTTTATCACCATAGCAATAAATACCTAAAAATGTACATTATTTACGACAAGGGTATCTGGATCCTGCACCTTGCGGACAGCACCCACAGCACTGGACTGCGGTGTCTCCTAAGCAACAGAACATCTAAAACATTTTTTCCACTTTTTTTGCTACCTCTGCACAGGAGACAAGCTGAATAGCTCTTATCCAAGCAATCTAAGCCTCCTTCACCCTTAAAGGACATTCTGGGAACTCATGTGCATGCTTCCCACCACAATTGGGATATTCCACGTCATCATCTTCTGCAACAAAATAATCGCTTAAGTCATACTCTTTGTAAACAATTGACACATAACCAAATGCTTTGCAGTTGGAACACTGCAGTAACCTACTCTTACGCCTACTAGACGCCTACTGCTTTAACTGTGATTTTAGCTCTCTTTATCCGTCTTTAAGCCACTGTAGTCCATCCAGTATTCTCATCACCTTCATAAAAATCGTCTGTCCTCAGTTGCAACACTCACATCAGCACAATAATTGTTTGTTGGAAATTCATGAAATTGGTTTCCATGGCCGAGCGGCCGTACTCAAGCATAAGATCACCATACGCAATGCTAAGCGTCGGCCCCTACCTGCCCGAACGCATAGGGCCAACTATAACATTTGGTGGAGGATAAATAATAATCTGGGGCTGTTTTTCATGGTTCGGATTAGGCCCCTTAGTTCCAGTGAAAGGAAATCTTAACGCTACAGCATACAATGACATTCTAGACGATTCTGTGCTTCCAACTTTGTGGCAGCAGTTTGGGGAAGGCCCTTTCCTGTTTCAGCATGACAATGCCTTCGTGCACAAAGCGAGGTCCCAACAAAAAAAAGTTTGTTGAGATCGGTGTGGAAGAACTTGACTGGCATGCACAGAGCTTTGACCTCAACCACATTGAATTCCTTTGGGATAAATTGGAACACCGACTGCGAGCCAGACCTAATCTCCCAACATCAGTGCCCGACCTCACCAATGCTCTTGTGGCTGAATGTAAGCAAGTCCCTGCAACAATGTTCCAACATCTAGGGGAAAGACTTCCCAGACGAGTGGAGGCTGTAATAGCAGCATGTAGTGTATGTCATGTAGTGTATGTTCAGGATAAGGGGACTGAGGCACACTCTCAACGAATCCTTCAAAGCGTCTTCTAACACGTGCACACTGTTATTGATTGGTGTGCCTCAAGAAAGCTAAGGCAACTGGGCTGAATGACTATCGCCCCGTAGCACTCACTTCCGTCATCATGAAGTGCTTTGAGAGACTAGCCGAGGATCATATCACCTCCACCCTACCTGACACCCTAGACCCACTCCAATTTGCTTACCGCCCCAATAGGTCCACAGACGACGCAATCGCAATCACACTGCACACTGCCCTATCCCATCTGGACAAGAGGAATACATATGTAAGAATGCTGATCATTGACTACAGCTCAACATTCAACACCACAGTACCCTCCAAGCTCATCATTAAGCCCGAGACCCTGGGTCTTGACCCCGCCCTGTGCAACTGGGTCCTGGACTTTCTGACGGGATGCCCCCAGGTGGTGAGGGTAGGAAACTACATCTCCACCCCGCTGATCCTCAACACTGGGGCCCCACAAGGGTGCATTCTCAGCCCTCTCCTGTACTCCCTGTTCACCCATGACTGCGTGGCCATGCACGCCTCCAACTCAATCATCAAGTTTGCAGACGACACTACAGTGGTAGGCTTGATTACCAACAACTACGAGATGGCCTACAGGGAGGAGGTGAGGGCCCTCGGAGTGTGGTGTCAGGAAAATAACCTCACACTCAACGTCAACAAAACAAAGGAGATGATTGTGGACTTCAGGAAACAGCAGAGGGAGCACCCCCCTATCCACATCGACGGGACAGTAGTGGAGAAGGTGGAAAGTTTTAAGTTCTTTGGCGTACACATCACGGACAAACGGAAATGGTCCACCCACACAGACAGCGTGGTGACGAAGGCGCAACAGCGCCTCTTCAACCTCAGGAGGCTGAAGAAATTAGGCTTGTCACCAAAAACACTCAGAAACTTTTACAGATGCATAATCAAGAGCATCCTTTCGGGCTGTACCACCGCCTGGTACGGCAACTGCTCCGCCCACAACCGTAAGGCTCTCCAGAGGGTAGTGAGGTCTGCACAACGCATCACTGGGGGCAAACTACCTGCCCTCCAGGACACCTACACCACCCGATGTCACAGGAAGGCCAAAATAATCATCAAGGACAACAACCACCCGAGCCACTGCCTGCTCACCCCGCTATCATCCAGAAGGCGAGGTCATCAAAGCTGGGACCAAGAGACTGAAAAACAGCTTCTATCTCAAGGCTATCAGACTGTTACAGCCATCACTAACATTGAGTGGCTGCTGCCAACATACTGACTCAAATCTCTAGCCACTTAATAATTAAAAATGGGATGTAATAAATGTATCACTAGTCACTTTAAACCATGGCACTTTATATAATGTTTACATACCCTACATTACTCATCTCATATGTATATACTGTACTCTATACCATCTACTGCATCTTACCTATGCCGTTCGGCCATGGCTCATCCATATATTTATATGTACATATTCTATTCATTCCTTTACACTTGTGTGTATAAGGTAGTGGTTGTGAAATTGTTAGATTACTTGTTAGATATTACTGCATGGTCCGAACTAGAAGCACAAGCATTTCGCTACACTCGCATTAACATCTGCTAGCCATGTGTATTTAACCAATAACATTTGATTTGATTTGTGTGGCACTTTGTCTAATATTAATTTATGTTGATTATTGGTTGTGTATTGGTAAATATGAATACTGAAGGCCTAAATATTTACGGGAGATATTTTGAGATGATTGCTGTATATTATGAAGTATTTATCATTATATAGGCTACTTACCTGTTATGAGGTTTTATGAAATGTACCCGTTGTTTAAACAGATGGTATTGCCCAGGGAAGGGATAATTGCCCTTATGATCTCTTATTTATTATTAATCATACATTCAAAATGTATGCTTAAATTTTGTTTTTACTCAAAGGTACTCCCTGTTCACAAAAGCCTCCTCCCTGTAGGCTTTTGGAATTTCTGTCTCCCTCCCTCCCTCCCTCACACACACACACACACACACACGAAGTTATTGCTGTATAATTAGTGCTACTGAATATGCGCCAAGTTCTTTGGTATATAGGGCTATAGATCTACATATACTGCATTAATGTCAGCCTACTGTATTGAAAAGACAGGCTGGAAATGTGTTGCGTGCGAGTGTGTGACGCGCTTCCTCTTTTCTGCGCACAGAAATCTGTCAATTTTTCTCTTCGGTCGTTTACGATTCTACAAACTAGGAGGGGCTTAATACCGTGGAGGCAGGACGGCTGCTGCTTACACTGGGACTGTGTGTACATCCACTTCAGCCCTCATGCACTAACGATTGACATATTTCAGGTAGGATTTAAGCTTTTTTATCGTTCCAACGTGTTTATAACACTGATGTTTTAGGTTAGTATGTATCTTTGTATCTTGTATCTTTTATTGGGCTAGTATGTATTCACTTGTTTTCACTTAGGCTAGTGTGTTAATTTCATATGTCGTTTGCCCATAATTGAATGATGGTTGATTTCATTACACCTGCAAACACGTAGGCTATTTAATATGGGACAATCGTATTACTTAATTAAACATAACTGCCTTTCTTGAGTAAATATTTGGACTATAGTTTCCAGAACCTCATCTTGCTAATGAGAAATATTCAGTCCGTTATCAGAAGGATGTGCGAACTTGTGAGGCAATCCCCTATTGACCGTTTGATATTATGTAGGGTACATTGTAGATTCCACAGTCACTGCTGTCATCACTAAAGGGTGAATTTGCAGTCATATTTTAATGGTATGTCCTAAACCTATCAAGCCACGGTCATGTTCCCAAAACTAATAGAATTAGGCGACTGTAGCCTAAACGAAAATTTCAAGCCACTGACGTTACCCCACCAGTACTCTACTGCTAGCCTACAGTACATCAAGACAACCATTTCCCATATGATGAGATTGAGCTGTAACCTAATATATGCTGTCCATGGGCTATTTAGAGCATCATTGATTAATATGAGAACCGGGAAAAAATGTAAATGTTGGGTGTTTTACTTTAGCCTACGTGTAGTTACATTGCATGATAACTATAAACGCCGAGCCTCCCTCCCCCTCATTGCCCTACATAAGCCAATAGCTTACATTATAAGCCTATGATGCTGAGTGCATGTTGGAAGCAGCAAACCGTTTGCGATTCCTGCTACTCCTGCCTTGTTCATGTAGTTACAGACCCGAGTTGGGTCCAGATTTGGTCACAGAAGGCTACGAGTTAGAGTCCTTCAACCATCGCCATTGGCACTCCATGGTAATACAGCTGCACTGTATTTTAAAGACATCGTAGTAGCAGGTGTCCAAAGGCGCATCCCAAGATATGGTCATAATAGCGGTCCAAATGTACCAGTCTTAAGGTCGTATTTATATTTTTCTAGACCAAACCATTTGGAGTGGTAAGAGGACACACAATAGCATGCGCCAAATATCATGACATGGTATTCGAGACAACTTGGTCATGCATATGCATAACTTGGTCAGACATCAAATACATTTAAATTTAAAGTGTGATCTTGTGGTCAGCTTTTGTCAATAGACACACTGCTTAATAGTCGATATGCCTAAGGCATTCTGCTCCACAGCAAGCTTACTTGTTAGGTAGCCTATATGTGGACCATTAATTTGAGTCATGTGACAAGTTTTGTGCTAACTGGTATCCTTGGGACATCCTTAACCCTTCCCTAACCTTAACCCTTACCTTAACCATTTGAAAGTTCAACTTTAATGGCGGTAGGGACGTCCCAAGGACCTGAACAGCATGGACCCCATCTGACATGCTGAATTCCAAATTGACCCCTTACCCCCGAGGCACTCCTGTAGATCTGAAAGGATTGCTTATGTGTAATGGCAAGATTTCGACTCAGCCAATCAGATGGCAAGTTGAATAAAGTTTATATGAGGATATCAAATTTTGTGTGAAATGAAAGCTAACCTATATTTTTAGGAAATAAAGGCATAGATATGTTTTTCATCCATTTTCCACCCTAAAGATTAGGAATAAGCAAATGCTTTGATTGCTGGTCACACAGATAGAAAAGGGTTCTTAAAAAATATATATTTATCATTTATATTTAGTGTTGCAGAAATTATTCTACTTTCTATAATTTTAAGAGATATTGCTTAATGTCTTGTCATTCTGTTACCAAAACCCCACATATCTTTAAAGTGTTTTCAAATTTTGATAGGTCTATGAAAGTTCATAGACCTATCAATTAGATCATGTTTTTACTGATAACAATTTTGTTTGATGCGTATTATTCACTTTATAATTCATAATCACTATGTTACCAAATCGGTAACAGATTGACTGAAAAATAAGTAACAGAATTACTGCAATTGAATTGGCCACAATGGGAAATCATAGTAGTCGCAAACCAGAGTTGCAGTTGAGCACAGTAGAATACAGTCAAAAGTAAAGGTCAGTAGAAGTACAGTAGAGCACACATTAGTAGGCAGTATACTGTAATATACTCTACTGGACACTACTGTGCTCTTCTGTACTGAACTATCTCTACTTTTTTTCTTTACTCTAATGTGCTCTGCTATACTCTACTTTTTGTGCTGTACTGAACTATACTCTACTCCACTATACTGTAAATCAAATCACATTTTATTTGTCACGTGCCAAATACAACAGGTGTAGCCCTTAGTGTGAAATGCTTACTTACAAACACTTAACCAACAATGCAGTTCAAGAAATAGAGTTAAGAAAATATTTACTAAATAAAGTAAAACATAAAATAAAAAGTAACAGAATAAAATAACAACAAGGCTGTATACAGGGGGTACCGGTAGCGAGTCAATATGTGGGGGTACAGGTTAGTCAAGTTCATTTTTACATATAGGTAGGGGTAAAGTGACTATGCATAGATAATAAACAGCGAGAAGCAGTAGTGTAAAAACAAAATGTAAATAGTCCGGGTGTCACGCGGGACTAGGTGTGTGAGGAAGAATCAGGCGCAGAGAGTTCCACAGGGAAAAGTGCACTTTAATACGGCACAAAAGCAAGTCCAAAACACAGGGCGCGGAAATAAATGGACCATCCAAAACACAGGGTACAAGGTCTAGAACACGAACACACCTAAATAACGCACACACGTAACACAAGAATAATCCCGCACAAAACAAGGGCGGGTAAACGTACTTTAAATAAGGAAGCCCATCAAGCACACAAACAGACACAGGTGCAACTAATAAGACAAAACAAACAGACAACGAAAAAGGGATCGGTGGCGGCTAGTAGGCCAGTGACGACGACCGCCGAGCACCGCCACCACAGGCAGGGGAGCCAACTTCGGCTGAAGTCGTGATACCGGGTGGCCATTTTGTTAATTGTTCGGCAGTCTTGTGGCTGTGGGGTAGAAGCTGTTAAGGAGCCTTTTGGACCTAGACTTTTTAATTTTTCCATTATTTTACCAGGTAAGTTGACTGAGAACATGTTCTCATTTACAGCAACAACCTGGGGAATAGTAACAGGGGAGAGGAGGGGGATGAAAGAGCCAATTGTAAACTGGGGATTATTAGGTGACCGTGATGGTTTGAGGGCCAAATTGGGAATTTAGTCAGGACACCGGAGTTAACACCCCTACTCTTACGATAAGTGCCATGGAATCTTTACTGACCTCAGAGAGTCAGGACACCCGTTTAACGTCCCATCCAAAAGACGGCACCCTACACAGGGCAGTGTCCCCAATCACTGCCCTGGGGCATTGGGATATTTTTTAGACCAGAGGAAAGAGTGCCTCCTACTGGCCCTCCAACACCACTTCCAGCAGTGTCTGGTCTCCCATCCAGGGACTGACCAGGACCAACCCTGCTTAGCTTCAGAAGCAAGCCAGCAGTGGTATACAGGGTGGTGTGCTGCTGGCTTGACACTCCAGTACCTCTTGCCGTTCTGTAACAGAGAGAACAGTCTATACTTTGGTGACTGGAGCCTTTAACAAATTCTGTGGCCTTCCTCTGACACCGCCTAGTATATTGGTCCTGGATGGCAGGAAGTTCGGACCCATTGATGTACTGGGCCATACGCACTACCCTCTAGCACCTTAGTCAGATGCCGAGCAGTTGCCATACCAGGCGGTGATGCAACCAGTCAGGATGCTCTCGATGGTGGAGCTGTAGAACCTTTTGAGGATCTGAGGATCCATGCCAAATCCTTTCAGTCTCCTGAGGGGAAAAGGAGTTGTTGTGTCCTCTTCACGACTGTCTTGGTGTGTTTGGATCATGATAGTGTCATTGGTGACGTGGGCACCAAGGAACTTGAATCTCTCGACCTGCTCCACTACAGCCCTGTCGATGTTAATGGGGGCCTATTCGGATCTCCTTTTCCTGTAGTCCACAATCAGCTCCTTTGTCTTGTTAACATTAAGGGAGAGGTTGTTGTCCTGGCACCACACTGCCAGGTTTCTGACCACCTCCCTATAGGCTGTTTCTTCATTGTCGGTGATCAGGCCTACCACTGTTGTGTCGTCGGCAAACTTAATGATGGTGTTGGAGTCGTGCTTGGCCACGCAGTCGTGGGTAAACAGGGAGTACAGGAGGGGAATAAGCACACACCCATGAGAGGCACCAGTGTTGCGGATCATTGTGGCAGATGTGTTGTTGCCTACCCTTACCACCTTGGGGCAGCCTGTCAGGAAGTCCAGTTGCAGAGGGAGGTGTTTAGTCCCAGGGTCCTTAGCTTAGTGAGTACTATGCTGTTGAACGCTGAGCCGTAGTTAATGAACACCATTCTCACAGGTGTTTCTTTTGTCCAGGTGGGAAAGGGCAATGTGGAGTGTGATTGAGATTGCGTCATCTGTGGATCTGTTGGGGCGGTATGTGAATTGGAGTGAGTCATGACCAGTCTTTCAAAGCCTTAATGGCTACCAACGTGCGTGCTACGGGGTGGTAGTCATTTAGGCAGGTTACTTTCACTTTCTTGGGCACAGGACCTATGGTGGTCTGCTTGAAACCCACGACCTTGTGAATGTTGACCTGTTTTAAAGGTCTCGCTCACATCGGCTCCGGAAAGCGTGATCACACAGTCGCCCGGAACAGCTGGTGCTCTCATGCATGCTTCAGTGTTGCTTGCCTCGAAGCGAGCATATAAGGCATTTAGCTCATCTGGTAGGTTCCTGTCACTGGGCAGCTCGCTGTTGTGTTTCCCTTTGTAGTCCGTAATGCAAGCCGTGCCACATCTGACGAGCATCAGCGCCGGTGTACTCTTTTCTACTCTTTTTTTACTGCACTTTACTGAGCTGTACTGTACTGTGCTAGACTTGTACTGTACTGTGCTGTACTGTGATGTTAAAACTTGTGAAAAATGGATGTCGATAATTGATACCGATTTTGTCCTATCTGGACCAACCAAATTGGCTCTTGTTAGGGGGCTGAGCTCATTAGAATAATAGCCAGTGTGTGGAATAATATACAAACATGCAAAGGAGAATATTGCATTTTTCTACCTTTTTGTCTACCTATTCAGGATACATCACCATGAAGAGAATGACATTCATAACCATGCATTTCTGTATAGTACAGATCATTGACCCATGATGTCATTATGTTACCATCATTCTGTTACTGGGTGTTGAGCCACTTCACTTACTGTAGTTCAATAACCAAAATATATTTTTCAAACATCTTTCTGCAGACAACTTTGAATCTGAATGCGGAGTAGATATTTAAGAGTTTTTGGAGAATGTGGTCACATAAAAAACTGATCAAGATTTTACTGTCATTTTGTTACCTTTGCATCTGCAATGTTCCTCAAGTAGATGTGTTTCAGGAAAATGTTCAGTGGCAATTGTTAAAAGTAGACTTCTGCATATAGGTGTATGGTTTATACAGTTTTTTGGTTGGCAATGGTTTTTAAATCAAAAAGTGAGTCTCAGTGTCAATCTGTTATCGTGGAATTGCCCATATTGCCCTATCAAACTCTTTCAGAGCTTCATTTTTTTTTTTTTACAACTTTTTATCCCAAATTTCGTGATATCCAATTGGTAGTTACAGTCTTGTCCTATCGCTGCAACTCCAGTACGGACTCGGGAAAGGTGAAGGTCGAGAGCCAGGCGTCCTCCGAAACAAGACCCCACAGTATTTGTGCAAAGCTGTCATCAAGGCAAAGGGTGGCTACTTTGAATAATCTCAAATATAAATATATTTTGTTTTGTTGAGTCTATATGTGTTATTTCATAGTTTTAATATCTTCACTATTATTCTACAATGGCCATTGTGACGAGGTTAGAGTCTGTTTGATTGAGTGTGTGGACAGGTGTCTTTTATACAGGTAACAAGTTCAAACAGGTGCAGTTAATACAGGTAATGAATGGAGAACAGGAGGGCTTCTTAAAGAAAAACGAACAGGTCTGTGAGAGCTGGAATTCTTACTGGTTGGTAGGTGATCAAATACTTATGTCATGCAATAAAATGCAAATTAATTACTTAAAAATCATACAATGTGATTTTCTGGATTTTTGATTTTTTTGATTTCTGGATCAAAATTGCAGACCTCTACATGCTTTGTAAGTAGGAAAACCTGCAAAATAGGCAGTGTATCAAATACTTCTGCCAGTTGGGGCACCCTGCACTAGAGACTGTGTGCCAAAATCAGACTTAAAATGCACTGTGGGACTTAAAGTAATGATATCTGAATGTCATATACTGTTTGAAGAACAGGATAGTAAAGGCAAGCGAATGTCAACAGTGTTCAGGTGATATGCGTTCATACTGAACTGTTCCAGTGTTAACCTTTGGCCAGTCCATGTTCAGAGCTAGAGTGGGTTCTCCCCATGATCCTGCAGTACAGAGCATCTGTGCTCCATCAGTCTGTCATGTACCCAGTTATAATTAGCTCACATTACCACAAGTGTTGAAAGTTCAGATGGAGCATGCACTTGCCAACGGCAACTGATCAAATCCTATACAGTTCATCTACCATCACCTCATGGAAAACACAGAGGGGAATTTAGCAGCTTCCGATTCAGTGGTTACATCTGCAGGATGACCAGAGGTTACAATATCAGCAGCACTGTACCACTTTTAAAACTGGCTAAGGTACACAGCATATTTCTGGATCCTTCCAACAGAGTTAGGTAGTCAGATCCATGTGGGTGGCTCACAGGTAGAAACTCAATGTTCTTTACTACTGGATGGCTTTCACCATATTCTATCAGTTGTTGATGTAGTCGTCACAATATGCAAGATATAGGCCTACCTACAGTAGTACAGTAGATTACCTGGCTTAGACAATTAACAAGTGAAGTCATCCTGTCTCTGTCATGTGTGCAGTATCAGATTATATTCAACATAAACTCAGTACAGTCAATACACACTGAAACCTGATATCAGGTCAGACAGTATGGCTTATTACAGTATATGTTTACCTCTTATTGTCATTTCCCCATCTGTATCGTCATCTAGCTGGAGTAATTAAACTTCAGCTCGCTCGTTAATGGTTTACATTGACTTTGCCTGATCAGAAGCAACCCATTTAAGAGGCCATTACGACTGTGTTTACACATGCAGCCCAATTCTGATGATTATCAAAAGACCAATAAGTGGAAAAAAATCAGAATTGGGCTGCCTGTATAAACACAGCCTATGAAAATTACTCTGGATTACGGGAAGCTATTAAGGTCCTTGTTAAGCAAGCTCCAATTCATGCAAAATTGCCCTCCTGTGTAAATTATTCAACTTGTAAGTTTATTGTATTTTGTGGAATTACTAGTACTTGAGATCCCATTTGGGACTCTGCAAAAATGTCATAGGAAACGGCACAGTGATCCATGCAAGAGAAATATTGTCTTTACATTTTAATTTTGGCAAATTAATGCATTTTGTGGCATGTGTTTTAGATAAACAGGTGCTAATGACAGTGTAATGAACTATGCTACCCTCTCTTCATAACTCATGATCAAAATGCTTTAATAAATCCAATTAATTCCCCCTGTGTTTACTTCCTTAAAGGAGGCCTCTGCTCCAGCAGAGCCATTCTGATTCTCATTGGCTATTTCTGGGTCATAGAGGAAGAACAGGATCCCATCAGTCAAACATATGTCAGTTTGAGGAGAAATATGTGGGACAAGACTAATGTGCTTAGACATCGATAGGAGAGTTTTTTTTTTTTTTGCAAAAATAATCTGTAGATCTGTGAAAAAAGCTGTCAAAAAATAAAAATCATCGTGACAAAGGTCACTCAGTCAAAGGTTCATTAGAAACAGTCAGTCATTCTTGATCTACTGCACAGTGCCAGTGAAGAGGACAAGCTGCTGTTTACAGTGTGTGAGAGGAGGCCTATGTTTCCCTGTCATCCGTTAGAAAGTAGTCTTCCTCCCAGCTGTTGCAGTTGCTCCGTCACTAACATAGCATTCCTGGATGGAATTCCCCAGGAAATGTTTAGCCATTGGGAAGTAAGGGATTGGGGAATGAGGGTTTTGGAGTCATCAGAGAGTGTGTGGGAGTTGGAAACTGCAACACACCCTGTGCTATACTGTGTTACTGTAGCTCTAACCCTGCCTTTGTGTTCTCTGTTTTCCACTGAAATAGATGTGCTGCTTACTGCTCTCTGTATGGTCACAGCATATCAGACTCTATAGGGCTTGCCTGTTTTTTAAGGAACACAAGGTAGCTATCTTGTTTTCTTCTTCTTGGGTTCAACAATATGTATTTCTAGCATGGTGGGTGGGTTTAGCAATGACTAACAATGGGTACTATGAACTATCCCGTTGATCCAGTGGCAGTGAAAGGATTGGATGTGGAGAGTATGTTTATGTTTTTTTTATTAAGTTAACATGGTCTGTGTGGATGTTGGCTTGGGTGGTTGTTGGGGGGGGGGTGTGTTCAGGTTAAAATACATTATTATACTTAGACAGTGAGAGACAGTGAATGTTTCTTTGGTTCAATATTGTTCTGTCCACTAGATTTCGATTATGGTGCATAATGCCATGTGACTTTTCTATGGCATTTTCTGGTATGATCTATGTATGTTGACTGGAATGAAGTAAGTGAACTCACCTTGTTTCCTGGGAGGAATGAACTGAGTGGGGCTCATTGTTGGAATACTTCCCTCCTCAGTCCTCATATACACATTTTCCAGAATCACTTCCCTCACTTGCTCTCTCGCATTGTCAGAGCTTTTCCAGGGGAAGTCCTGGTCTTTTACAGAGTTAAAGGACAAGTACAGTAGAAAGAATGTTCCTGTGATTAAGAGGTCACTAACTCGCTCTACACAACAGCTGAGCAATCCACTTTCACTCTTACTTAGATATTATTGATGATGCAAAAATATAGCTACAGTCAAAAGGAACACAACATCTTGCTACCGGAGTCTGAAATGTTAGAGAGACGAGGGACTGTTTCTGAACACTGCTGATGTGTGGTTGATTTTCTGGCACTTTACTACAGCGGAAGCATCACTCAGGTGGGTGCTACGCTGTCGGCAATGGAGGATCAGCTACCTACGGAGGAGCGGCTGCTATGGGGGAACTGGGAGCGTCAGACAAGGCAATGTGCCCTGATGTAATGCTCTTGGCCTGTCTGATAGACTGACTTTCTCCCTGGCTGTACTGTACCATTGATGCGCCCTCCGCTCAAGCCATACTCAAGCCATCACCTATAAGTCTTTGCTAGGTAAAGCCCCGCCTTATCTCAGCTCACTGGTCACCATAGCAGCACCCACCCGTAGCATGCGCTCCAGCAGGTTTATTTCACTGGTCACTCCCAAAGCCAATTCTTCCTTTGGCCGCCTGTCCTTCCAGTTCTCTGCAGCCAATGACTGGAATTAATTGCAAAAATCACTGAAGCTGGAGACTCATATCTCCCTCACTAACTTTAAACACCAGCTGTCAAAGCAGCTTATAGCCCATCTGTAAATAGCCCATCCAACTACCTCATCCCCATACTGTTTTTTTTTTTTTCCCCTTTGCACCCCAGTATCTCTACTTCCACATTCATCTTCTGCACATCTATCACTCCGGTGTTAATTTGCTAAGTTGTAATTATTTTGCCACTGGCCTATTTATTGCCTTACCTCCCTTATCTTACCTCATTTGCACCCACTGTATGTAGACTTTTTTTCTCTATGTGTCATTGACTGTATGTTTGTTTATTCCATGTGTAACTCTGTTGTTTGTGTCGCACTGCTTTGTTTTATCTTGGCCAGGTCGCAGTTGTAAATGACAACTTGTTCTCAACTAGCCTACCTGGTTAAATAAAGGTGAAAAAAGTAATAATAATAAAATACTGACTTCTCCTAACTGCCTTAACTCCTTTCTTCCATCTTTAATTTGTTGTTCATTTATGCATTACGTATTTTGTTAACAAGAACCACAATGGAAAAAAGTATCTACACTTTTGTGTGTGTTATCCTCTGGTTTCTAAATGCATTTTATCCACATGTGTGGTTGTATTAAGTTTTAGTTTTTTTAAATGGTCAAATAATCATATCATATTTGCACAGATTACATTTTTTGAAAATATTTTGATGTGGCTCCGCATTTCAAGAAAGACTGGGTCCTTTCTCTTCGGATTATTCTAGAGATATTTTTGAGTGGCATGACAATGAAGAAGAAGCCGTTTTAGATGATGGTTATGAAACATGTTATCATCTGTATGTATATCAGTGGCAGTAGTAATTGGAGCTGTGGTAGACTCCGCCATGGCAGACATATGACAAGTAGGTCAGTAGACTGACTCCAGTGTGGTAGGGCTTAGGTCCGGGCACTGGTATGTGCCATGCTGCGGCTCATCTATGGGTCAAACAGGGTGCCTGTCTGAGCCAGCGGCCAATGTGACAACATTTGGATATGTTCCCTCAAACGCCCTGTTTGAGTTAGTTTCCATGTTTGTGTTCTCGCAAATGTGTTCTCTCTTTGAGTATGTACAGTATCTTGAGGTGAGCTTCCAATATGAAAGGTACAATTTAATATTGAAAATGGAAAAGCTTTATTCTTGTTAAGTTTCTATTCGGCCTTGGAGGATGGTTGGGAACTGAGTGAATTACTTTCTGATAAGCATTTCTTCAGTATGGTTAATTCCTCAAGAATTATATATTTTATAGAATTGAATATTGCAAACTGTCATTTCATTTAAACTAGGTTTTGACAGTAATTATGCATGGTATTGTATGCAGTCATCATTGGTATGTATTTTAGCAATGGGGGTGTGTGGTATATGGCAAATATACCAGGGCTAAGTGCTGTTCTTCTGCACGGCGGAGTACTAGGACACAGCCCTTAGCCGTGGTATATTGGCCATATACCACAAACCCCTGAGGTGCCTTATTGCTATTAAAAACTGGTTACCAACGTAATTAGAGCAGTAAAAATAAATGTTTTGTCATACCCGTGATATACAGTCTGATATACCACGGCTTTCAGCCAATCAGCATTCAGGGCTCGAACCACCCAGTTTATAATTTTTTATTTTTTTTTATCAACCTGAGGTCAGAGGGATAATTATTAACATGCTGTTAATGTGTGTGTTTGTTTATAAATATTCTGATTGTTGCTAGATAGAGGCAATACTTCTTATAGAGAGTTTCTCATGGGGAAAAACTTGATCAACATATCTGTTGTATAGAAAAGGAAAGGAATGATTTTGGACTTTGTTCTGCTCCCCTACAGGGAAATGTATTATCTGTGGTAAGGATCATGAGATGTCTTCTATTCAGCTGCATGTGAAAAGGATGAAAGTTGAAAAGTTCAACTGATGCTCCTCAGGGTTTTATATGCTTGTTTCCACCACTAACGATTTGACTGAGTACTATTGCGTATCTGGCCACAGAATCAATGTGGTCAGTTATAGAGCCACTAACCAGAGCACATACTGACCTACTGCACTGACACACTGTTCACCTAACATACACAGTTACCAGGGCATTTACATTTAAGTCATTTAGCAGACGCTCTTATCCAGAGCTACTTACAAATTGGTGCATTCACCTTATGATATCCAGTGGAACAACCACTTTACAATAGTGCATCTAAATCTTTTAAGGGGGGGGGGGGGGGGGTTAGAAGGATTACTTTATCCTATCCTAGGTATTCCTTAAAGAGGTGGGGTTTCAGGTGTCTCCGGAAGGTGGTGATTGACTCCGCTGACCTGGCATCGTGAGGGAGTTTGTTCCACCATTGGGATGCCAGAGCAGTGAACAGTTTTGACTGGGCTGAGCGGGAACTGTACTTCCTCAGAGGTAGGGAGGCGAGCAGGCCAGAGGTGGATGAACGCAGTGCCCTTGTTTGGGTGTAGGGCCTGATCAGAGCCTGAAGGTACGGAGGTGCCGTTCCCCTCACAGCTCCGTAGGCAAGCACCATGGTCTTGTAGCGGATGCGAGCTTCAACTGGAAGCCAGTGGAGAGAGCGGAGGAGCGGGGTGTTGTGAGAGAACTTGGGAAGGTTGAACACCAGACGGGCTGCGGCGTTCTGGATGAGTTGTAGGGGTTTAATGGCACAGGCAGGGAGCCCAGCCAACAGCGAGTTGCAGTAATCCAGACGGGAGATGACAAGTGCCTGGATTAGGACCTGCGCCGCTTCCTGTGTGAGGCAGGGTCGTACTCTGCGAATGTTGTAGAGCATGAACCTACAGGAACGGGTCACCGCCTTGATGTTAGTTGAGAACGACAGGGTGTTGTCCAGGATCACGCCAAGGTTCTTAGCACTCTGGGAGGAGGACACAATGGAGTTGTCAACCGTGATGGCGAGATCATGGAACGGGCAGTCCTTCCCCGGGAGGAAGAGCAGCTCCGTCTTGCCAAGGTTCAGCTTGAGGTGGTGATCTGTCCTCCACACTGATATGTCTGCCAGACATGCAGAGATGCGATTCGCCACCTGGTTATCAGAAGGGGGAAAGGAGAAGATTAATTGTGTGTCGTCTGCATAGCAATGATAGGAGAGACCATGTGAGGATATGACAGAGCCAAGTGACTTGGTGTATAGTGAGAATAGGAGAGGGCCTAGAACAGAGCCCTGGGGGACACCAGTGGTGAGAGCACGTGGTGCGGAGACAGATTCTCGCCACGCCACCTGGTAGGAGCGACCTGTCAGGTAGGACGCAATCCAAGCGCGGGCCGCGCCGGAGATGCCCAACTCGGAGAGGGTGGAGAGGAGGATCTGATGGTTCACAGTATCAAAGGCAGCCGATAGGTCTAGAAGGATGAGAGCAGAGGAGAGAGAGTTAGCTTTAGCAGTGCGGAGCGCCTCCATGACACAGAGAAGAGCAGTCTCAGTTGAATGACTAGTCTTGAAACCTGACTGATTTGGATCAAGAAGGTCATTCGGAGAGAGATAGCAGGAGAGCTGGCCAAGGACGGCACGTTCAAGAGTTTTGGAGAGAAAAGAAAGAAGGGATACTGGTCTGTAGTTGTTGACATCGGAGGGATCGAGTGTAGTTTTTTTCAGAAGGTGTGCAACTCTCGCTCTCTTGAAGACGGAAGGGGCGTAGCCAGCGGTCAAGGATGAGTTGATGAGCGAGGTGAGGTAAGGGAGAAGGTCTCCGGAAATGGTCTGGAGAGGAGGGGATAGGGTCAAACGGGCAGGTTGTTGGGCGGCCGGCCGTCACAAGACGCGAGATTCCATCTGGAGAGAGAGGGGAGAAAGAGGTCAAAGCACAGGGTAGGGCAGTGTGAGCAGAACCAGCGGTGAGGATCGGATGTCGTCGACCTTCTTTTCAAAATGGTTGACGAAATCATCCGCAGAGGGGGAGGGGGAGGAGGATTCGGGAGGGAGGAGAAGGTGGCAAAGAGCTTCCTAGGGTTAGAGGCAGATGCTTGGAATTTAGAGTGGTAGAAAGTGGCTTTAGCAGCAGAGACAAAAGAGGAAAATGTAGAGAGGAGGGAGTGAAAGGATGCCAGGTCCGCAGGGAGGCGAGTTTTCCTTCATTTCCGCTCGGCTGCCCGGACCCCTGTTCTGTGAGCTCGCAATGAGTCGTCGAGCCACGGAGCAGGAGGGGAGGACCGAGCCGGCCTGGAGGATAGGGGACATAGAGAGTCAAAGGATGCAGAAAGGGAGGAGAGGAGGGTTAAGGAGGCAGAATCAGGAGATAGGTTGGAAAAGGTTTGAGCAGAGGGAAGAGATGATAGGATGGAAGAGGAGAGAGTAGCGGGGGAGAGAGAGCGAAGGTTGGGACGGCGCGATACCATCCGAGTAGGGGCAGAGTGGGAAGTGTTGGATGAGAGCGAGAGGGAAAAGGATACAAGGTAGTGGTCGGAGACTTGGAGGGGAGTTGCAATGAGATTAGTGGAAGAACAGCATCTAGTAAAGATGAGGTCAAGCGTATTGCCTGCCTTGTGAGTAGGGGGGGAAGGTGAGAGGGTGAGGTCAAAAGAGGAGAGGAGTGGAAAGGAGGCGGCAGAGAGGAATGAGTCAAAGGTAGACGTGGGGAGGTTAAAGTCACCCAGAACTGTGAGAGGTGAGCCATCCTCAGGAAAGGAACTTATCAAGGCGTCAAGCTCATTGATGAACTCTCCAAGGGAACCTGGAGGGCGATAAATGATAAGGATGTTAAGCTTGAAAGGGCTGGTAACTGTGACAGCATGGAATTCAAAGGAGGCGATAGACAGATGGGTCAGGGGAGAAAGAAAGAATGTCCACTTGGGAGAGATGAGGATCCCAGTGCCACCACCCCGCTGACCAGAAGCTCTCGGGGTGTGCGAGAACACGTGGGCAGACGAGGAGAGAGTAGTAGGAGTAGCAGTGTTATCTGTGGTAATCCATGTTTCCGTCAGTGCCAAGAAGTCGAGGGACTGGAGGGAAGCATAGGCTGAGATGAACTCTGCCTTGTTGGCCGCAGATCGGCAGTTCCAGAGGCTGCCGGAGACCTCGAACTCCACGTGGGTCATGCGCGCTGGGACCACCAGGTTAGAGTGGCAGCGGCCACGCGGTGTGAAGCATTTGTATGGTCTGTGCAGAGAGGAGAGAACAGGGATAGACAGACACATAGTTGACAGGCTACAGAAGAGGCTACGCTAATGCAAAGGAGATTGGAATGACAAGTGGACTACACGTCTCGAATGTTCAGAAAGTTAAGCTTACGTTGCAAAAATCTTATTGATTAAAATGATACAGTACTGCTGGCTGGTGAAGTAGGCTAGCTAGCAGTGGCTGCGTTGTTGACTTTGTTTGAAAGTGTAACTGGCTAGGTAACCTCGATAACCTCGATAATTACTCTAAACTACACAATTATCTTAGATACAAAGACAGCAACGATAACTATGTATCTAGCTAACACTACACTAATCAAATCGTTCCGTTGTAATGTATTATTAGTTTCTACAGTGCTGCTACTCGGTAGAAGTTGACTAGCTAGCTAGCAGTTGTTGACTAGATAGGAGAACGGTGGCGCGGCGACGAAAATAGCTGGCTAGCTAACCTCGATAATTACTCTAAACTACACAATTATCTTAGATACAAAGACAGCAAAGACAACTATGTAGCTAGCTAACGCTACACTAATCAAATCGTTCCGTTGTAATGTATTATTAGTTTCTACAGTGCTGCTAGTCGGTAGAAGTTGACTAGCTAGCTAGCAGTTGCTGACTTAGTAGGAGAACGGTGGCGCGGCGGACGAAAATAGCTGGCTAGCTAACCTCGATAATTACTCTAAACTACACAATTATCTTAGATACAAAGACAGCAAAGACAACTATGTAGCTAGCTAACACTACACTAAGTCATTCCGTTGTAATGTAATAGTTTCTACAGTGCTGCTATTCGGTAGAAGTAACTAGCTAGCAGTGTTGACTACGTTAGGACGAAAATAGCTGGCTAGCTAACCTTGATAATTTCTCTAAACTACACAATTATCTTTGATACAAAGACGGCTATGTAGCTAGCTAAGAAAAATTGCTCAGATCAAACAAATCAAACCGTTGTACTGTAATGAAATGTAATGAAATGTAATATTACCTGTGGAGCGAAGCGAAGTGCCATCATAGATCTGTGACAAAAATGATGTCTAAGCATGATGTCTAAAGGACAGTACTTTGCAATCCATAGAACAGAGCAAGGTACCTGGCACACTTTGCATCCCGTAATGACTGTTTGTTCCCTGTGAATTAAGGTCAACTTGTTGTGACCTGCCTGGGCGTTCTGTTCTTTAAGTATAGTGGACAAAACTCATGGCCTACTGGTCAACCCCTCTAATACTTGTATTATCTACGTAAGGATAAGGATTATATTTGACTCATGTTTACACTAAATCAGTTATAGGAGTCTTCGTTACACATGGGCCATATTTGTGCTATGCTGTTGAAGCACAGTGTGTGTGTGATTGGGCCAATGTGACCGTGAGTTCTGCTCCCCTACAGGGAGAATTGAGTGGGAAAAATTTTTCACAAAATTTGGTGTAATATGAGGCTTTGCTGCTTGCTTTGTAATATGAGTTGTATTTTGATATCAACATCTGTTTTAATTGTTTTATTTATTCATAAATATTGACAAATATAAACAAATGTTATTTGGTTATTTTTTTCTTTATATTGTTGAACATAATATACTTTACAGTTATATCAGTGTTCCAGAGTGGGATCTCTGCTACTGTTAGAGTTATGATCCAATTTGTAAGCATTCCCAAGCGAGTGAATGTGAAAATGGACTCAAAATTGTTGCCCTCTGCTGGTGATTTGCAGACGGGGGCAATGATGCGAGTAAAAGGAGGTCTGTTATTGGTTACATTGCCTACTATGACAATTTCTCTGTATAAAATGGTCAATAACTCTAAAAGTAGCAGAGCTCCCACCCTAGAAGTTTGAAATGCCTGTGGAGTATATTACTGTAGGCCTGGGTAAGGCCAAAATGTAATACATATGCCAACTTTGATCAAGTATTTCTCAATGCTTTTAGATACAAATGTCAAATATATGCAGTACCAGTCAAAAGTTTGGACACCTACCCATTCAAGGGTTTGTCTTTATTTTTACTATTTTCTACATTGTAGAATAATAGTGAAGACCTCCAAAACTAGGAAATAACACATTGGAATCATGTTGTAAACCAAAAAAGTGTTAAACCAATCTAAATATATTTGAGATTCTTCAAAGTATCCGCCCTTTGTCTTGATGACAGCTTTGCACACTCTCTGTTAACCATCTTCACCTGGAATGCTTTTCCAACAGTCTTGAAGGAGTTCCCACTTGTGGAGGCCAGGTCATCTCATGCAGCACTCATCCCTCTTTCTTGGCTATCTTCTGTAACATCCCTACCTTATCACAACACAACTGATGGTGGCTCAAACTGATTGGCTCAAACAAAATAACTTTCAACAAGGCACACCTGTTAATTGAAATGCATTGCAGGTAACTACCTCATGAAGCCGGTTTAGAGAATGCCAAGAGTGTGCAAAGCTGTCATCAATGCAAAGGGTGGCTACTTAAAATATATTTTGATTTGTTTAACACTTCTTGGGGGTTACATGATTCCATACATGATTCCATATGTGTTATTTCATAGTTTTGTCTTCACTATTATTATACAACGTAGAAAATAGTACAAATAAAGAAATCCTTGAATGAGTAGGTGTGTACAAACTTTTGACTGGTACTGTATGTCAGCTATCCTTCCTCCAAAGGACCATTCAATGGATTACATTTAGTGAAAATCTCCCAAATCATGTTCTTGTTTCCTGAGTAATCACTCAATTTCAGCAGCAAGCTCTGTGGGGTCCTGATGGCATTGCCCCCCTTCCTACATCAGCATGCTGGTAGTGCTCTGTGTTGGCAGAGTCTCTCACAGGACACCATAGGATCCATAGGAGTGGGATGCTAAGACTGCTGATCGAGCCACTCATCGATCCGTATTGATGAAACATCAGAGCTCAATATGTCAGAGCAGTATACCTCCTGGACAAAGTCAGTTAGATTTGAATCATTTTAAAGTAGTTCTCTCTATTCTAAATGACGTTGTCTATCAGACTGGCAAAATTTAAATTTAAACTGTATAGTTTGAAAATCATCCCACTGTTAGTGTGTCATGATGGCAGTTGGCCAATGACTTTAAAGGCAGACTCACTGGACAACAGATGAGGCCAAGGGCTGGTGGAGCAGAGAGATTGGATGGAAATAGAACGACAAATGAACCAACAACACAATTATATTGTTGTTGAACTGCATAGTTTATCTCATCTAATTTGTCTGCAGGAGACGACCCTCCTGTCTATAGAGCACCACTGAAAATACTGCTGTCCTCTACTTAAGGTCCTCTGTATCGTGCTGCTCACCGTGTTGCTGACCCAGTGACACCTACAGGCTCCAGCCCTCTCTCTCTCCTCTCCAGAGCCCTGTGTCTTCCCCAGGCCAGCCAGGCAGCCACTTTGCTCTGGCTCACGGCTACAGCGTCAGAACCTTGCCTCACAGGGAGCGTGTGCCGCTTTGGCAGACAGCAAATTATTTTACATTTGGGAAGGAAATGCACTTGGCTGTTAGAAGCTGTGTTGAGTGAATGCCTTGCTTTAGTCCTGTGCATTCAGCATATCATCAGTATCATTGTTTTAAAGTCAGTGCGATTCTCAGGTTACCCACTGGGGAAAATGATATCTAGAATCACATCTGTAACGGTGACTAATGAAAGAGACATTTTTAAATATTTACAAGCAATGAATTCACATATCATGAAAATGTTACAATGTACCACCAATTTGAAACATTTGCTGTGAAATAGTATATAATTTATCAATAGTTTCTCTTTTCTGACGTTGGAGTGTTCAGCTTGTTTGTTGCTACCACTCCAGCTCTGGTTTTCATCATAGTTGTAGTCACTGTGTGGTCTTCCCTCTCTAACAAAAGAGCATGCATTGTCTTGTTTTGTGCAGCTTTGGTCTGACAGTCACAGTACACTGAAGAGCTGGTTGGCAGCTTGTCTCTGTGTACTTTGTGTTCTGTGCTTTTCTGTCTCTAATTGTGTCAACAGGACTCCTAGATAGAGCAGAGCCGGAGTCCCCACAGCAGGTCTTTATTTAATTCAGCACTCCTATTACTTATCCCCTCCATCCGTATAGCCATAGGCTATTAGCAACACCACACTCCTCTCAATTGGTTGTGTAGCTGAGGAACTGGATAGAGTGTTCATTTCTAATACCTGCCTGTGTATTTGGTGCATCTCTGGTACAGTAGGATTAGCTGTATCATTACTGAACTATGGTCTGAGTTAGAATCCCAACAGCTGTTAAGGAGGTTAAGATCAGTATTGTGCTATACTGTCAGTATATTGTAGGCCTATATCCACAGAAGCATGGGACTCTTCTAGTCTTCTGACCTATGTAGGAGCAAGAGATTGATTATTTAGAGCTAATGTTCAACAAAGCTTGCATATCATATTACTCTACATTGTATACTGAACAAAAATATAAACGCAACATGTAAAGTTTTGATTCCAGAAATGTTCATGTTGGGTTTATATTTTTGTTCAGTATAGAATGTAGATTATTTGCCTTCTATGGTGCTCCCCAATGGCTGTTGTTTGTGACATTTATTTGACATGCTTGTTAGAAACTGTACTTCTATGGTAGATACTTGTTATTTATAGATTATTTATTGCATTTTAAACCATAAATACCATTATTGATTATCATCAAAACAAAACCATTTTGACCATTTTCATCATAAAGCAGAGAGCTACTGCATTCATGCACTGTTCAGCACAATGTATTGAGCTCTGTGAGCTGTGCTTTTCCACCGTGTAACATAACAGCAGACCTGTTCTGGGAAATGATGACCTCTCTAGTGTTCTTAACCTCCCAGCACAGCACCATGAACATGTCCCAATTAAATAGCTTTATCCTCAATTCCCACTGCAATCATGTCCATGCTTACACTCTGTCTCCTGTGCATCCTCTTGTGTGTAATAATCTGCTCTTACACTATCCAATATTTATGGGATGAAGCAGCCACAGCGTCGCTTTGAGCTCTTTCCACATGTCCTATATGAAAAGAGAGGAGTTCGCTAGAGACACTAAAGCTATCTGTCTATCAATTTGTTAGAAGTATCTTATTTACAATGACAGGATCTACTTACTGTGGTGCCAGATGCATTCAATAATGAGAAATTATGAATGTAGTGGGGGAAAAAGTTAACGTTTTAGTTATATCCATTTATACACTGGGTGGTTCGAGCCCTGAATGCTGATTGACTGACAGCTGTGGTATCAGACTGTATACCACGGGTATGACAAAACCCGTATTTATACAGCTCTAATTACGTTGGTAACCAGTTCATAATAGCTATAAGGCCCGAGGAGGTGTGGTATATGGCCAATATACCGCTGCTAAGGGCTGTGTCCATGACCTCCGTGTTGCGTCGTGCATAAGAACAGCCCTTAGCCGTGGTATATTGGCCATATACCACACCTTATTGCTTTATTATACTGTTCTGTAATGGGTAGGAAAGGTTCAATTTCAATACCTACAGTAAGACACTGACTTAGTGCAGTCATACTGTCATTGTAGGGTTTTGAGAGCCGAGATGGGGACAGGGATATGTCATGTACTATGATGGATCATGCTATTTCATCATAATTTTGATGGAAGACATATTTCATTACTCCATTTTTTTGTTCATCACTGCATGCATTCAATCATGGCTTTGAATTAATCATTAGTTACATAACCCCCCCCCCTTCTCTCTTTCCCTCTGTCTCTCTCTCAATCTTTTTCATTTTTTTAATTTCACCTTTATTTAACCAGGTAGGCTAGTTGAGAACAAGTTCTCATTTACAACTGCGACCTGGCCAAGATAAAGCATAGCAGTGTTAACAAACAACAACACAGAGTTACACATGGAGTAAACAATAAACAAGTCAATAACACAGTATTGTAATGTACACAAACAGTATTGTAATGTACACAAAAATAATAATAAGGATGAAAAGAAATATAGCTTTAAGTACAGGGCATTAAAAGGTAAATTCAGCAACCAACCATTGCCTCACTGTAGATATCCACCATGTCAGAGAAAATGCTTGTGTCCAGCAGAGCAGTGTGCTAAAAACAGTCTCAGTGGACATAGTGACATGGTGTCTGTATGGTAGCTGTCACTGTGGAGAGCCTGTTCACACAGCAGTTTACTCTGTTACTGTACCAATAAACATTACCTCTGCTTTCTCATGCACAGCCTGCAATGCACAAACTACTGAGGCTGCCTGGAGGGTTTTCTCCAGAAGACAATGTCTGGGTTGTTCCACGAAATGAGTGCCTTTTGTGGCACTTTTGATATTTATTTATATTTTTAAATTTTACTCCCTTTTCTCCCCAATTTCGTGGTATCCAATTGTTAGTAATTACTATCTTGTCTCATCGCTACAACTCCCGTACGGGCTCGGGAGAGACGAAGGTCGAAAGCCATGCGTCCTCCGAAACACAACCCAACCAAGCCGCAATGCTTCTTAACACTGCGCGCCTCCAACCCGGAAGCCAGCCGCACCAATGTGTCGGAGGAAACACCGTGCACCTGGCTCCCTTGGTTAGCGTGCACTGTGCCCGGCCCGGCACAGGAGTCGCTGGTGCGCGATGAGACAAGGATATCCCTACCGGCCAAACCATCCCTAACCCGGACGACGCTAGGCCAATTGTGCGTCACCCCACGGATCTCCCGGTCGCAGCCGGCTGCGACAGAGCCTGGGCGCAAACCCACTGAGTCTCTCTCCACCCAGGAGGCCCCCACTTTTGATATTTTAAGTACAGAATGTGTACCAATATAAAATCCTGTTATATTAAATTAAGTTCCCTTTACTATAGACGACATGGAGAATTCAATCAATTAGATATTATTTATGAATAAGACTGGCTAAAGTGCTAAAATTCAGCATTTTGACATGTGCTTCTATGCACCTTCTGTGACTTCTAGGGAGATTTTAACCCACTTAACCCCAAAATGTCTCCAGGTTTTCATCATTGTAAAGTCCCAGTTATTTTTTTCCCTTGACAGCCATTTATGAAGAGTATTATCTACGTGATTAGTGATTCATATAAATAAATGTCCCTCATTTTAAGGTCAACCCTGTTACGTCACCTGAACTCTCGTTATTAAGGTGAAGCTATTCCTTTTCAAATATTTTTTGCCAAAGAAACATTGAATGTGTAATAGTCAAATCCTAGTGTAAACTAGTTCTACTCTTTATGGCCATTTGCTGGTGTTTTGTGGTGGAAAACTGAGCAGATCGAGCATAACACATCAACCCTGTTAAGTATAGATAGACAGGCTATAAATGTAAACAACACTGTGAAGCTTGCATTCAATTGCCACTCCCTGTTCAGCTTCCATTCCCCCTGTCACAAGGGGATTTATGGCTGTTTTAAGACGATATCGTCAGCCCTCTTACGGTCAACCCTGTTTCTTTATTCGGCCCCTAATAGGCACATACTATTGTCATTGCATTTTCTTCTATTTAACCTATTAAGAAATGTTTAGGATGAACTTATTAGGATGAACATGTGCTCCTCAAGTTACACTTCTCAAAAAGCACCGCATTGGTGGAACGACTCATCTAATATACAGCAGCTGACTGGCAATGCAAGGCGTAGTCAGAAGAGTTACTTAAAAAAAAAAAAAATCTAATAAGAGAAAAAAAGTAAATGCAAGCACTTTTTGTCTCGTACCCAAATGGGAATGCTGTATGTAGGTTTAAGATGATACTGTGTTAACTTCTTGCCACCTTTACCATCTGTTCTGTTTGATGCATGGCAGCTGCAGTCTGTCCCATGTGGGTCTTCAGTTTCCACAGACGTGAGATGGCCCTTTACCCAGTGGTGGGTGGTGGGCCACCCAGGGTGGACAGGCTTTCTCTGCCATCCCCAGGAGATGGCTCCTGTCAAGCCTGAGTCGTTCAGGGCCAAATCAAATTTATTTATATAGCCCTTCTTACATCAGCTGATATATCAAAGTGCTGTCCAGAAACCCAGCCTAAAACCCCAAACAGCAAGCAATGCAGGTGTAGAAGCACCGTGGCTAGGAAAAACTCCCTAGAAAGGCCAAAACCTAGGAAGGAACCTAGAGAGGAACCAAACTATGAGGGGTGGCCAGTCCTCTTCTGGCTGTGCCGGGTGGAGATTATAACAGAACATGGCCAAGATGTTCAAATGTTCATAAATGACCAGCATGGCCAGAAAGTGTCATGTTACACCGACCAGCTGTGTGTGCCAGTCTTAGGTCAAAGGTCATACCATCACTATGAACACTGTTGGTTGGTCTCCACATTTGATATACACTCATTGGCCAGTTAATTAGGTACACTGTTCGTGAAAATGGTTAGCTCCTACAGACCGTGAGTCACGTGGCAGTGGCTTGTTATATAAAGCAGGCAGACGGGCAACAAGACATTCAGTTACTGTTCGATTGAATGTTAGAATGGGAAAGACGAGTGACATAAACAACTTTGAGCATGATATGATCGTCGTGCCAGGCATGCCGGTTCAAGTATCTCAGAAACGGCTGGTCTCCAGTGGGCATGCGATCACCAACACTGTACAATTAAGGAGTGCAAAAACATCACCTGGTCCGATGAATCCCGGTTCCTGGTGAGTCATGCTGATGTCAGGATCAGGTGGCGTAACGGTGTGGGGAATGTTTTTATGGAACCTGTTCGGTGCCTTGATACCAATTGAGCAACGTTTGAACGCCACACCTGTGAGATACAGAGCGAGAAAGAGCGCGAGCTAGCTCTACTACTGACACATGGAGAAATCTAGCTGCTGTGCTGGAGGCTTACCATCATGTCATGCGACAACAAAGGGACCATGGCTGTTCGCTCAGTACTTTGATGGCTGCAGCATGCAATCTGTTCACCTTCACAAGACATATTTAGTCAGTGTACCAAGTTCAGGCTTAGGTTGTCAAGGTGCCAGAATTTAGTTTTTCAAAGCTTGTGTTTACCACCTGGGGGATCTATAGTATGTCAGACTGGCTTTAATGCTCACCACCATTGCCTGTGACATTGATGCTAGTTGTCCTCTGTGTACCAGTAGCGTAGCCAGAAATCTGTTGGTGGGTGGGCCTGCAGAAATCTGTGTGGGCCAAAAGAACAGCTAACTTCCTGCAATTCTACAGAGAGGAAAATGTGCAGTTGATTAGCTACACATTTTTGTCATGAGGCTGAGAAATGTTGAATTAAAGCGAAAATATATGTGTGTTGACTGATAAAAGCTTTGGATTATCAGCTGTCTTGTTTGCTAAATGAACAAATGAAGTAGGCAGTGACATTGTGTATATAGCCATAGAAGCACAGTGACCAATGCGGTCTGCACCAATGCGGTCAAATTCAGGGATTATTGGGGTTGTGGCTTTCAGTTATTTTTGGCCACCCATCACATGAGAGTGAATGTCATTCCAGTGCACTGCTTGCTATGAATCCTATCTGATGGTGTGTGCATGTTTAGGTAAATTCACTAAGGTCCCATTTGCAGTGGTGGGAACAGCACTGAAAATCTGTATTTAAGTTAAAGTACTGTTACTTAGATTGTAATTTACTCAAGTAAAAGTAGATCTCTTAACCTCTACGGGATTGGTGTCCTTAAACCGGTACAGTTTTTGCTCAATATGCGATAGCTGTTGTTTACAACGTTTTCTAGTCACACTAACTTTCCGGGACATAGACATGTCTTATATGGGCAGAAGGCTTAAATGTGTGTGAATCTAACTGTGGTGTCCAATTCACAGTAACTATTACAAAAAAAATACCAATGCTTTTGTTTGAGGATAGTGCACAACAACAAAACACTATCATGGCAACTGGTTTGATACATTCATAAATAAGGTACTTACATTCAGTAATTTTGCTCTGATTTGTCATCCTGAGGGTCCCAGAGATAAAATGTAGTATAGTTTTGTTTGAAAAAATCTTTTTATATTCAAATGTAGGAACTGGGTTCTATAGTTTAACCTCACTGCTGTCTCTGGCTCCACACCCACCCCGCCCGGGCCATCTAAATATGTGAAGGTTAGTGTCTTTTCTGTAGGGAAGCTAATGATCCATCATTTATGACATTCCTGGAAGTGTGTAAACTTATTTTTTTTTATTACCATAGGATTTTTGTATGTTCTCTAGTTATGTACTTGAAAGTGTATAAATTGACTAATTCGGCACATTTGGGCAAACTCCTGGCAGACCTGTTACAAAATATTATGTTGTGAGGTAATTCTTCACTGGATCAGTCTGAAACTTTGCACACACACACTGCTGTCATCTTGTGGACAAAAATCTAAATTACACATAGGATTCTATCTCAAAGTATGGCCTTTCTCTTGCATTTCAAAGATGATAAAAGAAAAGGAAAACGCATGTTTTTTGTTTGTATTATCTTTCACCAGATCTAATGTGTTATATTCTCCTACATTAATTTCAGATTTCCACAAACTTCAAAGTGTTTCCTTTCAAATGGTTTCAAGAATATGCATATCCTTGCTTCAGGTCCTGAGCTACAGGCTGGTTGGATGTCATTTTATGCAAAAATATGAGGAAAAAAAGGGTCCGATTTGTAAGAAACTACTCAAGTAAGGGTTAAAAAAAGTATCCAGTCAGAAAACTATTTAAGTGGTTACAAATCTTGTTTGGTATTTTTTTACACCAACAGGTGACCGTAGTCAACAACTTAGTGCAATTGATTTTACATTAATTTATTCTTTAAGCCTGCCAGCACCATCTCGTGGACCCCAGGAAGAGCAGTAGCTGCATCATCACCAGTTAATGGGGATCCTAATAAAAACACTAAATTGCAGGTGTCCTCCAGCACAGGTAGTCTCCAAAGAAGACTGACATTAAAGTCAGTCCTTAGGCTGTCCAGTTTTCAATTACAGGCTTATTCAAAGTTGATTTTAATATCAATCAATGTGCTCAATTTCATGAAAAGGTCAATGGTACTCGATGTGAAATGTATTCTAAAAAAAATGTCACTATAATTTCAAGTACATGTGATGGTGAGCGGATACTGAAAAGATTTACACCAAGTGTGATGTTTCATTTTTTTCACTCAAAATTAAATATCAAGGAGGATCAGGTAAGTGTTACAACAGTCAAACTACAATCAATATAGAAATGTCACTATCAATCATGTTGCTTGTATGCAAATCAGACACATTTCAGCATGGAATTAAACATAAAGATAGGTATTCGGGTAAGAATCATATAAGTAAAAAATAATCAAACAGATATCAATGCAGATATCAATTGCCATAGTCAACTCAATCATCTTTTTCCTGCCAAGGTAGACGTACCCTCTGTCCTCCTCCTCTTCCGAACAGCTCCTTTACACTTTGAAGGGTGTTTTCTTTTCTTGGTTGGCACATTCCCACTCCCCCTCGGTTGTGCCACTACAAGAAAAAAATGTATTTAAGTACATGGAACGCATTACTTGTAGCAGGATACTACCCACCTCTGCCCATTTGGAACACTGACAAGTAGAGAGCTTTCTTTTGCTCAATCTGATTGGGTGGGCCTGGCTCCCCAGTGGGTGGGCCCCCACCCATGCCTATGCGGCTGCTGTATACACTAGATCCAATATAATCTACCCCAGTGAGATGGATATGTTTGATTCCCTTCACAGTTCAGACCTGGTGGAGAGCTGAGAGGTTAATTGAATTACACCCCCCCCCCCCCCCCCCCCCCCCCCACACTTCCCTGCATCCTTCCTGTCCCATGGGAAGGCACAACTAATCATTTGGGATTTATTTTTTTCCAGGAAAGGGGGGTGTTTTTCTGCATTGAGTAGGGGGGCAGGCCCTGTGACCCTTTGGTTTCATTTTCAACAGAATCTCTATTTTGGGATTAGATGGCGTCTCTCCAGAAGGCTGCTAACCTACTGAACTCTAAAGACTGCCGGGCCGGGTTGGCAACAGCTGCTCTCCAGATGTGCCCAACTTCTAGTTATCTTTTCAAAGACGATTAGAAATGTAGAACTTGATAGAAAGAGCCTCTTGATGCCTTTTATGGCACAGTTTCTAATGGCTCATTTCACATGTCTGTCCGAGCATGTAAATGGTGGTTTTGGTTTGTTTTGTTCAAAAGTATTATTTGAGTGCTCTGCTCACTTTGAATATGTTATTGTTATTTGTATTTGTTTAATTCATTTATGTGTCCTGTACCCTCTGTGGTTTAGAGAGCTGTTACAAGTACTCTACATTCTGTACTCACTTTTAAAGGGACACATACAAAACAACTTGGAGTAACCATGATGTATTTTGCCAAAATTGAGATTAAAAAAACACCCAGTCTGGAGTGGGTTGCCTGAAGCTGGTAAAGTTGGGGATAAGCATCAGTCTGCTATTATTGTTGCGAACATTCTAACATTTAGCAGCAGGTATTTTCCATGTAAAAGGAGCACCATCATCTGATAGCATTTCATGTGGAATAAACAAAGGCTTTGATTTCAGGGGTCTTCAAAGAAAATCTACTAGAAAAATTAATATCGTCGCTGACACCCCATTCTTTCTGTAGACCTCTTTGAATCTTAATTTATAGTATATATTTAACAGTTTTGGAGAATGTGAAAATGTTAGAGGGAGAATTTACTGTCATTCTGTTGCCAAACTTTGCACCCTCACTGTTCCTCAAGTAAATGAGTTTTGGGAATGTTTTCTGTTGCAATTATTAAAGTAGACTTCCGCATATAGTTGTTGTTCAATTTCGCATTCAATGGTTTTTGGTTGGCATACATTTTAAAGCGAAAAAGTGAGTCTCAGCATTATTGTTTCTGCGGAATTGCCCAGTATCCACCCTGTCTGTCTGCTGTGGTTTGGTTTGGGTCCTGTCTGACCTAAATCATATTTGTTGCTGCTACATCTGTAGCAGCCATGCTAATAAAGTCACGCAGGCCCAGGGAGGAAACATTGGTTTTATTTCCTGTCTGTCTGTGTTGCTCTCAGGGCACTGGGAAGGAGATCACATGGAAATATCATATCTAAATGGAGATATTAAAGAATCCTGCTATGTGTCTGGAGGGGATGGGACTCTGTGCCCTGCCTCACAAGATGTGAAAGTTTTAAAGATATGCTCCGGAATTTTGGAAACTACTAAGTCTTTTTTAAATCTCCCACTTTGGGCTGAATGTGTCAATGTGTAGTTCATACATGCAGAATTACTGTTTTACCTCAATTAGCCACAAAGCCAATTTTACTTCAATTAGCCACAGCTGGAAGCTGTGCTATGCCGTTTTCCCCCATGTGGGCCAGCCCCCAAGCAATTCAAGTTCTAGCCCTTGCCATTTGAGTGACAGCAGATGCACACACAGCAGAGCAAGACAGAGAGCAATGACGTGGAGCACATACAGTATGTGACGTAGTGCGTCATTTCCTGCGACCACTTTTGGCTCATGAGCGCTACTTTCAGAACAACTGGCTAAAAAGTATACGCAGGGGTAACGCATTACAAAGAAACTAACTGTAATCCGCTACATCACCAGCAAAAATATTGTAATCAGATTAGATGATTACTTAAATTCAGAAAATTATTTGACACCATTCTGTTGTTTTCTCAATGACATTTAAATCAGAATTTTAAAAAGGCGCAAATTTAAGTTTGTTCCTCCTGAGCATGTCTGACCACAAGTTTCTATGATGACACAGCAAATGTGTTTGATGGATTACAGGAAAAGAGCAGGATTAGGTTTTTGTAGGCTACAGTCCAAGCCATGTCTTCCAATGGTGCGACTGCTGTAGGCATCCAAAGATTATCCAACTTGAATAAACGCTTGGAGGTAAGGATGACCGCAGTGGTATGGTCTACGAGCAATATGGATATCACTTATTATTGATATCTACAGTGCCTTCGGATTGTTACGTTACAACCTTATTCAAAAATGTATTTAATTATTGTTTTTCTCATCAATCTACACACAATACCCTGTAACAACAAAGCAAAAACAGGTTTTTAGACATTTTTGCATATGTATTACATTTTTCTTTAAAGCACATTTTAAATAAGTATGCAGACCCTTTACTCAGTACTTTGTTGAAGCACCTTTGGCAGCGATTACAGCATCAAATCTTCTTAGGTATGACTCTACAAGCTTGGCACACCTGTATTTGGGGAGTATCTCTCAGTCCTCTCTGCATATCCTCTCAAGCTCAGTCAGGTTTGATGGGGAGAGTTGCTGCATAGCTATTTTCAGGTGTCTCCAGAGATGTTTGATAGGGTTCAAGTCCGGGCTCTGGCTGGGCCACTCAAGGACATTCTGAGACTTGTCCCGAAGCCACTCCTGCGTTGTCTTGACTGTGTGTTTAGGGTCGTTGTCCAGTTGGAAGGTGAACCTTCACCCCAGTCTGAGTTCCTGAGCACTCTGGAGCAGGTTTTCATCAAGGATCTCTCTGTACTTTGCGCCGTTCATCTTTCCCTTGATCCTGATTAGTTTCCCAGTCCCTGCCGCTGAAAAACATCCCCACAGCATGATGCTGCCACCACCATGTTTCACCGAAGAGATGGTGCCAGGTTTCCTCCAGACATGATGCTTGACATTCAGGCCAAATACCTCAATCTTGGTTTCATCGGACCAGAAAATTGTTTCTCATGGTCTAGAATCCTTTAGGTGCCTTTTGGCAAACTTCAAGCGGGCTATCATGTGCCTTTTACTGAGGAGTGGCTTCCGTCTGGCCATTCTACCATAATGGCCTGATTTGTGGAGTGCTGCAGAGATGGTTGTCCTTCTGGAAGGTTCTCCCATCTCCACAGAGGATCTCTGGAGCTCTGTCACAGTGAACATTGGGTTCTTGGTCAGCTCCCTGACCAAGAACTGTGTTCTTGGATACCTTCAAAGCTGCACACACTTTTTGGTATCCTTCCCGAGATCTGTGCCTCGACACTATCCTGTCTCAGAGCTCTAAGGACAATTCCTTTGACCTCTGTCACGCTCTGACCTTTATTTTCCTTTGTTTTGTCTTTAGTTAGTATGGTCAGGACGTGAGTTGGGGTGGGCAGTCTATGTTATGTGTTTCTATGTTTAGGTTCTCAATCAGAGACAGGTGTTTTGCATTGTCCCTGATTGGGAACCATATTTAGGTTGTCTGTTTTCACTGTTGGTTTGTGGGTGTTTGTTTCCTGTGTCTGTGTTCATGCCACACGGGACTGTTTTGGTTAGGTTATTTTGTTATTTTGTATTTTTTGTCGTGTTCAGTGGATTATATTAAGACATGGACACTTACCACTCTGCGTCTTGGTCCGATCCCTGCTACACCTCTTCAGACGAAGCGGAGGAAATCAGCCGTCACAACCTCATTGCTTGGTTTTTGCTCTGACGTGCACTGTCAACTGTGGGACCTTATATAGACAGGTGGGTGTGCCTTTCCAAATCAAGTAGAATAAACATCTTAAGGATGATCAGTGGAAACAGGATTCACCTGTGCTCAATTTCGAGTCTCATAGCAAAGCGTACTTATGTAAATAAGGTAAATCACTTTTTTTATTTTTTATTAATACATTTGCAAAAATGCCTAAACCTGTTTCATTATGGGGTATTGTGTGTAGATTGGGGGGGGGGGGGGATTATTTAATTTATTTTAGAATAAGGCTGTAACAGCAAAATGTGGAAAAAGTTAAGAGGTCTTAATACTTTCCGAATGCACTGTATGTGTGTGGCATCAATATGCTTTGTGTGTTTGTGTTGGAGTGTCAGTGTAGCATGTCTGAGTGTGTGGTTAGAGTTCAGTGAGTGTACATCGAGCCTGTGCAAGACAGTCAGTGCAAAAAATAATAATCCAAAAGTTACGTTAATGATTACAATTTTGGACAGGTAACTAGTAGAGAGAGAGGGCCGGGGAAATGTTTTCCTGTACACTCTGTAATACTCCTCCTCTGGCTCGTCCAGACCTCTGGAGCGTAACCTATCCTCAGCCTTGTTAGCTACAGTTTGAAGTATGGTGTGGATGGCTCCTCTCAGCTCCACTCGTCTGGACAATGGAGGCCATCTGATAGTGTAGGCTAATCCCTGTCAGGGATCTTTCCCCTCACAGCTATGAGCTGGGCCTCACTGAGGCCGGTCAAGTTATTATAGGCCAAAGCTAGAAACAATTCACTGCCCGTCTGTCTACCCATTCTGATGTAGCTAGTGGAAAAGGGCAGGCTTGGCAGAGCACTGCTCCAGTGGCCTCTGCCCTGATGGTGGTGGTGTCACGTACAACATTAATGGTACTGGCAAAGTAATAAACTCCACCACTGCAAATACAGTAGATAAATCATTCTCATCAAAGTGTTTTCAATGTGCTTATGCCAGCGTTTCCTAATGTGGTTCTGTACACAAGTGCATCAGCAAGAAGTATTGAGTTTGTATTGATAACATGCTGATAAAGGCTTAGCATGTGAGCTAGCTGTACATTCTGTTATAACTCTTCCTAAGCACGACATTGTATAACGTACCTATGTACTTTGATAATTCTGTAGAGTGGATGGTTTACATATGTTAATGTTATATATTAAAGTAAGATAGATACAACTTGAAGCAGAACTAAGCTGCTTCTCATACTCTTTCCTGCCCTGATAATGTTAGATCTCGTTCTATAATGACATCTCAACAAAGGCACTCGTATGGAGAGACACAGATTATTAAGTAGAATACTATGTACCCTTACAGTAAGTTACAAAAGCCCTATCGCTTATCTATCCCCTCAGTATCCAAGAACCAATGTATTTTTCATGAAAGGAGACGTGATGCTGTATGGCCTCGCCAACACATCCTCTATTCTATACCATCATTCCCTCTCTCTGGGTTCCTCAGTTCTAAGAACTGCTTCACATTGTGTATGTACCATTCAAACATAAGCCCTATACTATAAATTGTAAAAGCTGCTCTTTTGAGATTGTCATCTATATGAATAACCCAATTGAGATATGCCATATGTCTTGTGATACTGTATGTCCATGGAATCTCTCTGTATGAAACATGCATAAAGATTGCATCTCAAGGAAAAGATTGATGCAGTTGCCAACATGTCGCCATTAAACTCATTGGTCGCAATTCATACTGTAGCCTAGTTAAACCTACACTGTAAAAAAAAAGTCAACTTAACCAATTGCTTAATCAGCTTTATTCTGATTGGACATCAAAATGACAAGAATTTCAGATAATGTGTTAGTTTGTTTACTCAACAAACTCTGCTCGACATGAGATGAATTTGATCAAGCTTGTTGAGTAAAATTACAAATTCATGTTTGCTAAAATCCACGCCCATAATCATTTTTCCCAGCATGCTTTATTGCAGGTAGATTTTTAGAATTGTTTGTTGCAATACTGTGTTTTTGCATGTACAGTGCCTTCAGAAAGTATTCACACCCCTTTTCCACATTTTGCTGTGTTACAGCCTAAATTTAAAATGGATTCAATAGACATTTTGTGTCACTTATACACACACACAATACCCCATGATGTCAAGAGTGGAATTTTGTTTGTAGGTGTTTTTATTAATAAAACATTTAAAGCTGAAATGTGTTGTCCATTGTATGCAGTTACAATGCTAACCTAAATGACAGGAAGCCTGTACAGAAAGAAACTATTCCAAAACATGCATCCTGTTTCTTAGGGCGAGGCCCCTTTTTTTCTCAATTTCCGCCTGAATGACGTGCCCAAAGTAAACTGCCTGTTGCTCAGGCCCTGAAGCAAGGATATGCATATAATCATTTATTATAATTGGTACCATTGGAAAGAAAATATTTTGAAGTTTGTAGAAATGTTAAAATAATGTAGGAGAATATAGCACAATAGATATGGTAGTAGAAAAACCAACCGGAAATGTTTCTTTTTTGAGAGACCATGTTCTTTCAATGGCAATTAGCTCCCAGGATGCAATTATTATGGCTTCCACTAGGTGTCAGCAGTCTGTTCAAGGTTTCAGGCTTGTAACTTCCAAAACGAATAAGAAATATCAGTTTTAGTACAGGGACACAGTCTTGGAAATTCGTGTTTCTGCGCGCTATGAAGACAGGACGCAGCTGCTAAAATCGGTTTCCTATTGAACATACTTCTTTCCATAAGAAATACTATAGTTTGTTTACATTTTAGGGTATCTGAGGAGTAAATAGAAATGTATTTTGACTTGTTGAAACAAAGTTTTCAGATTGCTTCTCTGCATGTTGAACGAGTGGATTACTCAAATCGATGGCGCCAACTAAACTGACTTTTCGGGATATAAAGAAGGATTTTATCTAACAAAACGACACTACATGTTATATGATTTGTCATACCATTTGATGACAAATCAGAGGAAGATTTTTGAAAAGTAAGTGAATATTTAATCGCTATTTGTGAATTTATGAAACCTGTGCCGGTGGAAAAATATTTTGATGTGGGGCGCCTTCCTCAAACAATCGCATGGCATGCTTTCGCTGTAATAGCTACTGTAAATCGGACAGAGCAGTTAGATTAACAAGAAGTTAAGCTTTCAACCGATATAAGACACTTATATACTTAAAAGCTTAATATCCATCATTTTTATGATTTATTTATTTTAATTGCGAGCCCTCCAGTTTCACCGGAAGTTGTCCCGCTAGCGGGACGCCTTATAAATTCACTTTTTGTCCTGGATGAAAAGCGTTATCACTGAATACCACACTTCATATTTTCAAGCACGGTGGTGGCTGTATCATGTTATGGATATGCTTGTCATCGGCAAGGACTAGTGAGTTTTTTTTGTGTTTAAAAAAAAACAGAATACAGCTATAAGCACAGGCAAAATCCTAAAGGGAAACCTGGTTCAGTCTTTCTAACAGACACTGGGAGACTAATTCACCTTTCAGCAGGACAATGACCTAAAACACAAGGCTAAATCTACACTGGAGTTGCTTACCAAGACACCATTGAATGTTCCTGAGTGGCCTAGTTACATTTTTTTAATTTTTTTATATAATTTCTTTTTTTTTACCCCTTTTTCTCCCAAATGTCATGGTATCCAACCGGTAGTTAGTCTTGTCCTATCGCTGAAACTCCCGTACAGACTCTGGAGAGGTGAAGGTTGAGAGCCATGCGTCCCCCGTAACACGACCCAGCCAAGCCGCACTGCTTCTTGACACAATGCCCGCTTAACCCGGAAGCCAGCCGCACCAATGTGTTGGAGGAAACACCATACATCAGGATTTGATAGAGCGCGATGGGACAAGGAAATCCAGGCCGGCCAAATTGCTTAATCAAAACGCCTCTAATTAACCATATATGGTCAAAATCATCCATTTAAAGCCAGTGGGGAATACAATGCCTTACCAATGGCACAACCAAAACATTTTCAGAAAACAAAACACATAACCTATCACCTACACATTAAGAATGGAAGCCTTTTCTGTTCACATAGACTGGGATGTTGCTTTTATTACGATGTATATGCCGTCTATAGTTTTGTTCGTATTTGGGAACGCATTGATGGCAAAGAAACCCCTCTTGACTTCAACCTGTTGTGCGATGGTGTATGGAAATTGGATGTTTAGTTTTGCTGATGATTGCATCCAAAACATTTGCTCATCCAGGGATGTAAGATGCCAATTGGCAAAAAAAGTTGAAGGACATCAGGGACAACTAAAATCATAACACTAATGCCAACTGTGTATGTTTGTGTGCATGTCTGGCACTATTACATGTATGTGTGTGTTCTTGTATGCGTTTATTTGAATGAGAGTGTATATGCATGTGTACAAACACCTGCACAGCACCAGCCTCAGGTAAACCAGCATTAGCTGTAAAAACACTGCCTCTGTGTCATTCAAACGTACTTTTTATTATGTTTTGACTTTATTTTGACTTTATTTTTGACTTTTATCATAGAAGGATGGTCAATCTCCCGCACAGCAACTCCACTCCCACTTTTCTCCAATTCCACATCCCACCCCTCAGCTTCCCTCAGCCCATCCCACCTATCTCTGCTGGCCACCATCTTCGGATTTCTACCTAACATATCTTTCAACTATGCTGTGATGTTTAACGTACAATTTCAATCTATCTAATTGAATAGAATCCACAGAATGCGAGTTGAAGATAAATACTTTTACTAAGAGTATTAGTAGTTGACTGACACGGTCTCTCCAGATCTCCTAACAGTACTATTTCTAGGGACAATTTTAGATCAATGCTATGCATTTTCAGCCATTCCTGAACCTGAAACCAGAAACAGGCTTCCTGGGGGCAATACCAAAATAAATAAATGGTTGATTGATTCTGTAGCCTCACAACAAAATCTGCAGAGCTTCGATGATTTTATGCCCCAAATATTCAACATTTTGTTGGTGGCAAGAATTCTATATAACAATTTTAGCTGAAAAGCACAGTCTTGAATCTTGCGTTGTTTATTATATCAACTCATACACCCTGTACCATGGAATCGGTACATCAAATATCAAAAACTATTGTGCAATCTGTATGGCAGAGTTGTCAACATCCTGGTCTTCAAATGAAACTGGTATACTTTCCTATTTATGCTATTGTATTCCTCTGCCAGTTTTGATCAAATTGATTTATAAAGCCCTTCTTACATCAGCTTATATCTCAAAGTGCTGTACAGAAACCCAGCCTAAAGCGCCAAACAGCAAGCAATGCAGGTGTAGAAGCACGGTGGCTAGGAAAAACTCCCTAGAAAGGCCAGAACCTAGGAAGAAACCTAGAGAGGAACCAGTCTGAGGGGTGGCCAGTCCTCTTCTGCCTGTGCCGGGTGGAGATTATAACAGAATATGGCCAAGATGTTCATAGATGACCAGCAGGGTCAAATAATAATAATCGCAGTGATTGTCGAGAGTGCAACAGGTCAGCACCTCAGGAGTAAATGTCAGTTGGCTTTTCATAGCCGATCATTCAGAGTATCTCTACCGCTCCTGCGGTCTCTAGAGAGTTGAAAACAGCAGGTCTGGGACAGGTAGCATGTCCGGTGAACAGGTCAGGGTTCCATAGCCGCAGGCAGAATAGTTGAAACTGGAGCAGCAGCATGACCAGGTGGACTGGGAGACAGCAAGGAGTCATCAGGCCAGGTAGTCCTGAGGCATGGTCCTAGGGCTCAGGTCCTCTGAGAGAAGAGAGATTTAGAGAGAGCATACTTAAATTCACACAGGACACCGGATAAGACAGGATAAGTACTCCAGATATAACAAACTGACCCTAGCCCCCCGACACAAACTACTGCAGCATAAGTACTGGAGGCTGAGACAGGAGGGGTCGGGAGACATTGTGGCGCCTTCCGACGATACCCCCTACAGGGCCAAACAGGCAGGATATAACCCCACCCACTTTGCCAAAGCACAGCTCCCACACCACTAGAGGGATATCTTCAACCACCAACTTACCATCCGGAGACAAGGCCGAGTATAGCCTACAAAGATTTCCGCCACAGCACAACCCAAGGGGGGTTGCCAACCCAGACAGGAAGATCACGTCAGTGACTCAACCCACTCAAGTGACGCACCCCTCTTAGGGGCGGGATGGAAGAGCACCAGTAAGCCAGTGACTCAGCCCCTGTAATATGGTTAGGCAGAGACAGCAAGGGTGGTTTGTTGCTCCAGTGCCTTTCCGTTCACCTTCACACTTCTGGGCCAGACTACACTCAATCATAGGACCTACTGAAGAGATGAGTCTTCAATAAAGATTTAAAGTTTGAGACCGAGTCTGTGTCTCTCACATGGGTAGGCAGACCATTCCATAAAAATGGAGCTCTATAGGAGAAAGCCCTGCCTCCAGCTGTTTGCTTAGAAATTCTAGGGTCAGTTAGGATGCCTGTGTCTTCTGACTGTAGCGTACGTGCAGGTATATACAGCAGGACCAAATGGGAAAGATGTGTAGGAGCAAGCCCATGTAATGCTTTGTAGGTTAGCAATAAAACCTTGAAATCAGCCCTTACCTTAACAGGAAACAGGTTCTAGTCAAGATTCTAGCAGCCGTGTTTAGCACTAACTGAAGTTTATTTAGTGCTTTATCCAGGTAGCTGGAAAGTAGAGCATTGCAGTAGTCTAACATAGAAGTGACAAAAGCATGGATGAATTTTTCTGCCAAATTTTTGGACAGAAAGTTTCAGATTTTTTAAATGTTACGTAGATGGAAAAAATCTGTCCTTGAAACAGTCTTGATATGTTCGTCAAAAGAGAGATCAGGGTCCAGAGTAACGTCGAGGTCCTTCAGTTTTATTTGAGACGACTGTACAAGCATCAAGATTAATTGTCAGATTCTACAGAATATCTCTTTGTTTCTTGGGACCTAGAACAATCATCTCTGTTTTGTCAGAGTTTAAAAGTAGAACATTTGTAGCAATCTGCTTCCTTATGTCTGAAACACAGGCTTCCAGCGAGGGCAATTTTGGGGCTTCACCATGTTTCATCGAAATGTAAAGCTGTGTGTCATCCGCATAGCAGTGAAAGTTAACATATTTCCGAGTGACGTCACCAAGAGGTAAAATATATAGTGAAAACAATAGTGGTCCTAAAACGGAACCTTGAGGATCACCAACATTTACATTTGATTTGTCAGAGGACAAACCATCCACAGAGACAAACTGATATCTTTCTGACAGATAAAATCTAAACCAG